>NW_024096835.1:600000-1127207 GCF_016545835.1 Crotalus tigris | reverse complement strand
AAACCCCATTCCATCTCTGATCGGGTTGCTGGAACGTGCTACATTCCACCAGCTGCTGCTTAAACTGTAAGTTTTGGGAGAATCCACCAGGAAAGTAGCAAGGCCCTGATTGGATCTCCATTATATGTATAGGGTATTATACTCTATTTAAACCCCATTCCAACTCTGATCGGGTTGCTGGAACGTGCTACATTCCACCAGCTGCTGCTTAAACTGTAAGTTTTTGGAGAATCCACCAGGAAAGTAGCAAGGCCCTGATTGGATCTCCATTATATTTATAGGGTATTATACTCTATTTAAACCCCATTCCAACTCTGATCGGGTTGCTGGAACGTGCTACATTCCACCAGCTGCTGCTTAAACTGTAAGTTTTGGGAGAATCCACCAGGAAAGTAGCAAGGCCCTGATTGGATCTCCATTATATTTATAGTGTATTATACTCTATTTAAACCCCATTCCAACTCTGATCGGGTTGCTGGAACGTGCTACATTCCACCATCTGCTGCTTAAACTGTAAGTTTTGGGAGAATCCACCAGGAAAGTAGCAAGGCCCTGATTGGATCTCCATTATATATATAGGGTATTATACTCTATTTAAACCCCATTCCAACTCTGATCGGGTTGCTGAACGTGCTACATTCCACCACTGCTGCTTTAAACTGTAAGTTTTGGGAGAATCCACCAGGGTAGCAAGGCCCTGATTGGAGTCCATTATATTTATAGGGTATTATACTCTATTTAAACCCATTCCAACTCTGATCGGGTTGCTGGAACGTGCTACATTCACCGCTGCTGCTTAAACTGTAAGTTTTGGAGAATCACCAGGAGTAGCAAGGCCCTGATTGGATCTCCATTATATTTCTAGGTATTATACTCTATTTAAACCCCATTCCAACTCTGATCGGGTTGCTGGAACGTGCTACATTCCACCAGCTGCTGCTTAAACTGTAAGTTTTGGGAGAATCCACCAGGAAAGTAGCAAGGCCCTGATTGGATCTCCATTATATTTATAGGGTATTATACTCTATTTAAACCCCATTCCAACTCTGATCGGGTTGCTGGAACGTGCTACATTCCACCAGCTGCTGCTTAAACTGTAAGTTTTGGGAGATCCACCAGGAAAGTAGCAAGGCCCTGATTGGATCTCCATTATATTTATAGTGTATTGTACTCTATTTAAACCCCATTCCAACTCGGTCGGGCTGCTGGAACGTGCTACATCCCACCAGCTGCTGCTTAAACTGTAAGTTTTGGGAGAATCCACCAGGAAAGTAGCAAGGCCCTGATTGGATCTCCATTATATTTATAGGGTATTATACTCTATTTAAACCCCATTCCAACTCTGATCGGGTTGCTGGAACGTGCTACATTCCACCAGCTGCTGCTTAAACTGTAAGTTTTGGGAGAATCCACCAGGAAAGTAGCAAGGCCCTGATTGGATCTCCATTATATTTATAGGGTATTATACTCTATTTAAACCCCATTCCAACTCTGATCGGGTTGCTGGAACGTGATACATTCCACCAGCTGCTGCTTAAACTGTAAGTTTTGGGAGAATCCACCAGGAAAGTAGCAAGGCCCTGATTGGATCTCCATTATATTTATAGGGTATTATACTCTATTTAAACCCCATTCCAACTCTGATCGGGTTGCTGGAACGTGCTACATTCCACCAGCTGCTGCTTAAACTGTAAGTTTTGGGAGAATCCACCAGGAAAGTAGCAAGGCCCTGATTGGATCTCCATTATATTTATAGGGTATTATACTCTATTTAAACCCCATTCCAACTCTGATCGGGTTGCTGGAACGTGCTACATTCCACCAGCTGCTGCTTAAACTGTAAGTTTTGGGAGAATCCACCAGGAAAGTAGCAAGGCCCTGATTGGATCTCCATTATATTTATAGGGTATTATACTCTATTTAAACCCCATTCCAACTCTGATCGGGTTGCTGGAACGTGCTACATTCCACCAGCTGCTGCTTAAACTGTAAGTTTTGGGAGAATCCACCAGGAAAGTAGCAAGGCCCTGATTGGATCTCCATTATATTTATAGGGTATTATACTCTATTTAAACCCCATTCCAACTCTGATCGGGTTGCTGGAACGTGCTACATTCCACCAGCTGCTGCTTAAACTGTAAGTTTTGGGAGAATCCACCAGGAAAGTAGCAAGGCCCTGATTGGATCTCCATTATATTTATAGGGTATTATACTCTATTTAAACCCCATTCCAACTCTGATCGGGTTGCTGGAACGTGCTACATTCCACCAGCTGCTGCTTAAACTGTAAGTTTTGGGAGAATCCACCAGGAAAGTAGCGGCCCGCGCGCCTAACGGCGCGCGAATTATATAACTATATAACTAAAAATCACAAACAGTAGCAGTACATTCAGGGCAAGTGTGTCTGACATCCCCTGTATCTAAGATGTCCGGCTTAGTTCAGTGCAACACCTGCTTTGCAGCCGTCCTTCGCAGTACCCTTTTCAAACTTGGAAACTGTCCTATCTGTAAACAAATCACTAGCCTACAAGGACAGATCATTTACCTAGGGTCTGTAATCCGTGCTCTTCGGGCAGAAATTAGGTGTCCAGTTCAGCCCCTCTACTCTAGTAAGCCTCCCTGCTATCAGCCCCCTTTACCACAAAGATCCTGCAGGAAAAGGGCAGTGTGGACAACCGTGGGATCTGGCAGGGTGAGAGCTGTGAACCATAAACACAAAGCTTTCGCTGTGTCCCTGCACAACAGCTACAGTGCTCTTGCTGACCTTAATAGGGACATTAAGGAGACTGGTAAAGGTATTTGTGAAGATAACTCAAATAAGCAGGGGATTGTGGTCCGAGATGAAGAACTAGATTTTGATAGGGAGAAGTGTGAATCAGGTATTGCACATCAGTCATGCAAGAATAGAAAGGCTCCCAAAAAGAGAAGCTACCTTCTGGTAGGTGATTCAATTATAAGGGATGTAAATTTAGGAAAGGACACAGAGGCTTTGAAAGAGGTCAGGTGTCTTCCAGGTGCTACTGCCAGTAGGGACAAGAAGCGTATTTCTAAAATAATCAAGAATGGCAGCAAGGACTGTGATGTGGAGGCTATTGTACACCTTGGCACTAATGATCTGTCCCAAAAAGATGTACTCTCTGTGCAGAATGATTTCCAGAGCTTGGGGAAGGAACTTAGCAGAATAGGCTGTAGGCTTACTTTCTCAGAGGTTTTACCAGTGTATAAGGAGCAAAACGGAAAAGGCCAGCGCATAGCACAATTCAATATGTGGCTAAAGGAATGGTGTAAAGGGGAAGGCTTTGGATATATTAGTCACGATGTCAGTAGCTGGTCCAATCAAAAGATGTACAAAAGAGATGGTTTGCATCCATCAAAAAAAGGGACTGAGTTACTCGGCTATAAATTCACAGATTTTCTGGAGGGAAATTTAAACTAAACAGCGGGGACAGGGAGTTAATTGATACGGAACAACCCTGTCCCCGGCAATTTAAAAACTATAGGGCTATCAGTCCATGTAGCACAGATGTGTGTGTGGACAAGAATACCAACCTTGCTACCAATCAAAATGAAGCCTCTAATAGCGAGTGCCATATAAAGTGCACTAACCAAATAGGTGGTAAGACAATAGGGGAACTCAGGCACCACACAGGTTATGTAGAAAGGAAACACAGGGCCACCCACAAAGGACTCAAATGTTTATACACCAATGCACAAAGTATGAACAGCAAACAGGGTGAACTAGAAATTCAGGTTAATGAGGGCAGATACGATATTGTTGCCATTACGGAAACATGGTGGGATGAAACTCACACATGGAACACACAGCTAGAGGGATTTAAATTATTTAAAAGAAACAGACCAAATAAAAGAGGAGGTGGAGTTGCTCTCTATATAAGAAATAACTACATCTTCACAGAAATAGAGTACAACAATGATAAAAACTGTCTTGAATGCATTTGGGTCAATATAAAAGGGGGGGGGAATGACATTGCCATAGGTGTATACTACAGACCACCCAACCAAACAGAGGAAATAGATGAACTTTTTGCTAGTCAGCTAACTAAGGTATGTAGGAAGCACATCACAATAGTAATGGGGGACTTTAACTACCCTGACATCAACTGGGAGACAAACTCCGCACCAAGTGGAAGATCAAACAGGTTCCTGGCAAACCTAGCAGACAACTTTGTCTCCCAAAAAGTAGAGAATGGAACTAGGGGATTAGCCATTTTGGATCTAATTCTCACTAACAGAGATGAAATGATAGACGGTGTTGGAGCCATAGGAACCCTGGGAGGAAGTGATCATGCAATATTAGAATTCAACATTATAGAAGCACAACCAATAGAACACAGTCAAACTAGAGTCTTGGACTTCAAGAGAGCTAATTTCAATAAACTTAGAGAGGGCTTGGGAAGGATTCCATGGATGAGAATCCTCAAGGGGAAAACAACTCAAGAAGCTTGGGAAATTTTGAAAAATGAGATAATAAAAGCACAGTCTAGCACAATACCAACAAAGAGGAAAAATAACAGCTCTCAAAAGAAACCAGCATGGCTGCATAAAGAACTCTCTGACAAATTGAAAGATAAAAAGGACAAGTATAGAAAGTGGAAAGAGGGGAACATAACTAAGTCAGAATATCAGCAAATAGCCCGAGCCTGCAAAGATGAAGTGAAGAAAGCCAAGGCTCAAAATGAACTGAGGCTTGCGACCAAAGTCAAAAATAACAAAAAAAGCTTCTTTCAACATGTAAAAAACAAGAAAAAAGTGAAGGAAATGATTGGTCCATTAGTGGGTGGAAGTGGCAAGAAGGTGACAAGCAACAGGGAGAAAGCAGAACTATTTAACTCATTTTTTGCATCTGTCTTTACACAAAGGGAAAAAACAGACCAACCTATCAAAAATAGTGCCACAAAAAACAAAACAGAAACACAAGTTAAGATAGGCAAGAAAATCGTTAGTGAGCACCTGTCCAGCCTAGATGAGTTCAAATCGCCAGGACCAGACGGATTACACCCCAGAGTTCTCAAGGAACTGGCAGATGTGATATCGGAGCCACTGAACTATATTTTTCAAAGATCCTGGAACACAGGGGAACTACCAGAGGACTGGAAAAGAGCTGATGTAGTTCCCATCCTCAAAAAAGGAAAAAAAATGGATCCAGGAAATTACAGACCTATCAGCCTGACCTCAATACCTGGGAAGATCCTGGAAAAGATAATCAAACAACGAATCAACGAACACCTAGAGGCAAACAAAGTCATTACTAAAAGCCAACATGGGTTTGTCAAAAATAGATCATGCCAGACAAATCTTATTGCATTCTTTGACCAAGTGACAAAATTAGTGGATCAGAGGAATGCTGTGGACATAATTTACTTGGACTTCAGTAAGGCATTTGATAAAGTAGATCACAACCTACTACTTGACAAGATAGAAAAATGTGGGGTAGACAGAACCACCACCAGATGGATCCGTAGCTGGCTGACCGGCCGTACTCAGCGAGTGGTCCTCAATGGAACTGCATCTATATGGAGGGAAGTGTGTAGTGGGGTGCCCCAGGGCTCTGTTCTGGGCCCAGTACTCTTCAACATCTTCATCAACGATTTGGATGAAGGGATAGATGGGGAACTCATCAAATTTGCAGATGACACCAAGCTGGCAGGAATAGCCAACACTCCAGAAGACAGGCTTCAGATACAGAAGGATCTGGACAGACTTGAACACTGGGCACTAACTAACAAAATGAAATTCAATGGTGAAAAAAGCAAGGTTCTACATTTAGGCAAGAAAAACCAAATGCACAAGTACAGCATAGGTGGCACCATGCTCAATAGTAGTAACTGTGAGAGGGACCTCGGAGTCCTAGTAGACAATCACTTAAATATGAGCCAGCAGTGTGCTGCAGCTGCCAAAAAGGCCAACACAGTGCTAGGCTGCATTAACAGAGGGATAGAATCAAGATCACGTGAAGTATTAATACCACTCTTCAATGCCTTGGTAAGGCCACACTTGGAATACTGCATCCAGTTTTGGTCACCACGATGTAAAAAAGATGTTGAGACTCTAGAAAGAGTACAGAGAAGAGCAACAAAGATGATTAGGGGACTGGAGGCTAAAACATATAAGGAACGGTTGCGAGAATTGGGTATGTCTAGTTTAACGAAGAGAAGGACAAGGGGGGACATGATAGCAGTATTCCAATATCTCAGGGGCTGCCATAAAGAAGAGGGAATTAAGCTATTTTCCAAAGCACCTGAAGGCAGGACAAGAAGCAACGGGTGGAAACTAATCAAGGAGAGAAGCAACCTAGAACTAAGGAGAAACTTCCTGACAGTGAGAACAATTAATCAGTGGAACAGCTTGCCTCCAGAAGCAGTAAATGCTCCAACACTGGAAGTTTTTAAGAAGAGACTGGACAGCCATTTGTCCGAAATGGTGTAGGGTTTCCTGCCCGAGCAGGGGGTTGGACTAGATGACCTCCAAGGTCCCTTCCAACTTTACTACTATTACTTATGCAACATCATATTTCAACAAAATGGAAACCCACACAACTTTATCAAACTCAATTCACCACAATACAACCAGCACAATCTGTAAAAAGGATAGCACAGCCATATATCAGAAACATCTCAAAAACAACCAACAGATTACTACAACCACACGGCATCACTATGGTGAATAAACCAACTAAAGCCTTTCAAAATGTCTTATGTAAACCAAAAGGCCCAGTAGCCCAAGAAAGAAAAACAGGAATTATCTACAACATGCAATATAAAGACTAACAGTAACTATGTAAGACAGACAAGCAGAAGATTAGCAAAGCATGTCCATGAACATCAACTAGCAGTTAGAATAAACTATGAATCCTTAATCTCACAACATATGAACAGACTCAATAATAGGGGAACTGGGAAACTTTAAAGAACTTAGACCAACTAAATCCCAAAATGCTAGGGAATTCCTGGAAGCTTGGCATTCAGACAAATCAGCCATAGAGATGAACCATATTTACACATCATTCAAAAGCGGTAATAAACCTAGTGCAATATGAAAAAAAATGACATATAAGGAAATTTTGGATATTGAAGGGAAACTAAAATCTAACCAAGAGCTTTTAGACTAGGGTATTGAATTATCATGGTGGCCTCAATTGCAAATGCAATTGAGAAGTGATAAAGATGTGAAAATAGATGGCTTTTATAAAGAATAAACAATGTTTGATCAGCTATTGTTGACCTCTGATGAAAAACTGATTAAGAAACTATAATCTTCTATTAAATTTGAAAATGGAGGATGAACAAGTGAAAGATACAGTGATACAATGGGCAAAAAAACTTTGGATATAATATAGAATTAGAGAAATGCCAAAAATCTTTGGGAAAGAAATTATAAATTGACAATGGCAACTTCTTATAAAGAAAACTTATATAAAATGTTTTATAGATGGCACTTACCACCTGCTAGATTAGCAAAAATGTTTAAAAATATGTCTACTAATGTTGGAAATGTAACAAAAAATCTGTCATATATTACCATTTGTGGTGGACCTGTGTTAAAGAAAAAAAATTGGACAAAAATACACACTTGGCTAGAAAAGATGTTAGGAAAACATGTAGATTTTAAACCTGAACTTTTCTTACTAGGTATAATACCAGAAAAATTTGATAAGCAAAGTGTATATTTAACATTGCATGTACTAACAGCGGCGAGGATTGTTATTTACTCAGCACTGGAAGAATGCAGAAACACCACTAGACAAAGAGATAATCAAGAAGATATTGGACTGTGCTGAAATGGACAGACTTACATTGAGTATCAAAGAGAAAGAAGATACAGAATATTTTCAAACATGGAATTTATTTCATCAATGGTTGGAAAAAAGGGTAGGGACTAAGAATGTAACTTGTATTATTAAGCAAACAAATTAACCCAGATAACATGATGTTTACTAAGCACTAATCAAATGTAATAACAGAAAATTAATAAAACATTTTGAAAAAAAGAGGTAATTAAAAAAACCTAAGAAGGAAACAAAAAGAGCAGAACACACCCTCTTCAGTAGCCAACATCCAGAGAACAGAGATTAACACCTGATAAGCAATCAAGCAGAAAATAATAATACCCTAAAGCAGGGGTAGCCTACCTTGGCTCTTTTATGACTCGAGTCATAAAAGAGCCAAGGTTTCCTGCTCCTGCCTTAAAGGAGGAACTACCAAGAAGAAAACCACACCCCCACCAATACTGGCAGGACATGCTACTATATATAAACAGAGAATAAATGGCACAATCACTAGCACTGGTAGTGTTTCCTAGTCAGATAAGGAAACATCTCCAGGCAAATAAATCAGGTTAGAAAAGTTTGCCAGAAGATCCTTCCAATCTAACCCTTCGTACATATTTTATCTCCATTTCTAATTTCTGTTCAGAAAATGATTATGTACAAAAAATATGTACAAAAATAGTACCAGAATATTTTTCAACAAACAGCAGACCTCTCTCTGGAGTTAACTATTTTTTTTTCAATAGGGGACTGAGTGGCATATTCCAAGCCACAATTATATAATTCCCTAAATCATAAATCATTATTTAGAAGTTCAGTTCACACGGCACACTGATGCACAAATAAGGATATCACATTCTGGCAGTAAACCCAGCCAATAATTTAGACAATCCTATCCATAATCTCAAAAATGGGCTCAAAGTATATATTAATATGAAGGATAATAAAATAACTATCTTAGTTACTATGCAAACCAAGGGTAGAGTTTTCCTAGTTGGAATCCTTTGACTTTTCCTTCTAGGTATGATTGAAAAGCATGCCAAAGAAATGACTGGGAATGGGATGATCTTTGGATTTGGTACCTCCCAATCAGACTTCACATATTTAGCAGTGGGAGATTAGCTTGTTTCTCTCCCCTATTGCTTTTCTCCCTCCTTCTACCAAGCTCTGGTAAGGCTAGTTCTTACAACACAATTCCTTGGTCATATAGAACCTCATGGAGATAAAAGTGAAACATTGATTTTCATAGTCAAATTATCTTCAAAAGGGAGAATTGCCTTCCCACAGATGCTCTTATGGATTATTTCCTTTCCGCATTTGAAATTTGTACAGACCAAAGCACTAACAACTATGAGTAAAGCATATATATTTTATAAGTATTCTGTAACAACATAAGACCTAAACAGCTGCAGAAAGAAAGAAAAACTCCCAAGAAGTACTAAGCATTAACAATACTGAAGACTGGTTCGACACTCTTCATGTTAACATTTTGTTTTAACATATAGCTTAACTAGTTTGGTACAGTAGAAATCTGATTATATTTTAGTTGGGGTTTTACTTTATTTTATTGAAGGACTTTCCATGCTATGGTTTAACGCTTATAATTCCATTCACAAAAGAGAATTGTTGAGCAAAGCTATAATAATATTTCAGCTCCAGGAAAATTGCATTTTTTCCAATGGTGATTGCAACATTTTTGTTCCTGAGAAAGCACTGCATCTCTTTCTCACCCAAGCTCTTATATAATTAGCATACCAGGGACAAGAGAGTGTGCTATGTACTGTAGTGCTATATTGAATGAAAAAATTGTATGCGATGGCAACATGCACATATATATCTAGTCAGTGACTTATGATCACCATTGGACTAGAACAGGGTATCAAATTGCCAGCCCATGGGCTGGAGGCATTACACAGAAGCCGCGCCCACCCCATTGCCATCAATGGCAAAACTTTCCCGATACGTTGCGCAATGTCACATGACATCACGATTTTGACATGTCTGGACTAGAATTTCCTTTGCTGAGCAATGCAGTCATTAAATGAGGCGCACCCTATTTTACAACCTTTTTGTCATGGTCATTGAGTGAATCCCATGACCGTTAAGCAAATCTGGCTTCTCCTATTGACTTTTCTTGTTGGAAGCCCCTTGGGGAGGCTGCAAATGACGATCACGACCCCAGGGCACTGCAATCTTATTGCATACCAGTTGCCAAACACCTGAATTTTGTTCATGTGATTGTGGGGACACTGCGATGGTCATAAGTGTGAGGACCGATTGTAAGTCATTTTTTCAGCACATGGTAACTTCCAGAGATTGTTAAACAAATGGTCATAAATCAAGGACTTCATGAATTTCTAATTATACTATTCTATTATTCCATCTCATTTTTCATTTTTGAATGCATTTAAATGAATGTTTATGAATGCATTGCTCCCTAAGGGCGGACTTGACTGGACAGGGGAAACCTTTATCTTTACCCATATATAAGAAGCTGGTCAACTAATGATCAAAGCTAAATTGGCACTAGATAAGGATCAACAGAATTCACAGAGGGCTGGACTTAGGTCACTTGTGGAAGCACAAGGATTCTAAACTGATAACACATTTGACCCCAACTTCCAGCTCAGCCTGCTCATCTCCTACATCTATCTAATTTAGCAACAATTATTCTTGTGATCTGATGCAACTTTGATTAACACACCACATCAGTCTGAATCTGGTTACAGTTATCCCTGCCTGGGCCACATCATGTTCAGATTACTGCAGTACTCTCTATAAAGGGGTGTCCAGGAAAAGGATTAGGTGATTTCAACTAATTTCACCAATGTGTTACTATGATAAAGAAAAATCTACATAAGTTGCCAGTCTATTTTCAAAATTCAATTTAGTATACTGATTAAGTTTTAAATCCTTCGGGTCTCATTATCTAAGGGAGAGCTTCCCTCCTTATAAGTTTCACATATATTTGTTTTAATATTAATTCAGATGAAACTTCAGTTTTTATAACCATAGGATGGTGAAACCTTTGGGTTTGGCATGTCAAAACCTCAGTCAAAACTTCAGAACTTGTTCTGCTACACATGCCCAAACAAAAGAGAAGCAATTCTCTATATCTGCCCCCCCCCCACTGCCATCCAGGTCACCTTGATCAGTAGCACATGGTGACAATGTCAAGGCTGGGTCTGAAGTGAAGGCCTGGGCCTCCACTTCAGCCCTATTACCAGCACTGCTGTTCAAAAAGGCCACCTCATGCTATTGTCCAAGAGGGAAAGCCTCAGAGAATGGTGCAATTGCCCTGCAGTCCAGTGGCCCCCAGGATTTGCCACATTCTTTTACATTTAGGCAGTGTTCTCTTTCAGTTGACAGGACCTGTGGTCTACCTGAGATTGCTCTAGGTCAGCGGTTCTCAACCTATGGGTCGCGACCCCATTTGGGGTCGATCGACCATTTCTCGGGGGTCGCCAAACAAGGCGATCCGCCATTTTTCCCCCTCGGGGGGCGCCGCTGCGCATGCACGCCGTGCATGGGGGCAGCGCTGCGCATGGGGGCGGCACCGCGCCACGCATGGGGCAGCGCTGCGCATGCGCGGCACGCTTGTGTGACAGGGGTCGCCGTCACACAAACGTTGAGAAGCACTGCTCTAGGTCATACAAGGCTTTTCTTCTTGCAGAACAAAATTCCTGCAGCACTCTTGCAGAATACTCTTCTGTGGCCCGGGGCCTCCAAAAACCACACCAAAGCACCCCTTGTTCTTACATAGTTTTTGGAGACTCTAAAAGTCACACAACAGCACACCCCATTCTTATACTAATTTGGAAAACCACACAAGAACAGGGGGTGTTTTCAAAAATAGTTTTTGTCAGATGTCAAACTCTGGTTTGTCACCCAAAACATCATGGTGTGTCCCTTTCCAAGAATTGCATGTCATAGGTTTGCCTTCACTGACATAGGCCATTAATCATAAGAGATCATTTACTAAGCCACTTCAAAATCTAGAATGAAATGGAAAGCAATTGACACAATTCAAAATCCACTATCATGATTTGTCTTTTTTTTACATAAAAGAACAGTTCTAACTGCCCAGCAGACACCTATTTCTGAGTAAGTTCCCTTAACCTGGTGAAGATGTATATTTATGTATTTATAGAAGTTATTGAAAATAATGCAAACTAGGGAGTATCTATAGCAATATAGATGGCAATCACATCAAAGATATTAAAACTATATCCAGTATTTCTGCTGTCATAGGAACAAGAAATATCACTAAGGAATAACCATGTAAGTAAATTAAGACATGCTGCTCAATTGATGTATGTCATTATTTCCTGTTCGTTGCTTACCTGATTCTCCTCATGAGAAACCCTCATTTGTTCTTTCAAAACAGACATTCTGGCTGCTTCCTCTTTGCGCAAGACTCTTTCTTTTTTAAGCTCTGGACTCCAGAAGGTCTTGATGCTATTCATGGAAGATCCCAGCTTGCTATCCTTGATATCTAGCTCTTTCCTTAGAAGTTCATTTTCTCTTTGTAACTCCTTCAGTTGAGCCTGTAAATCTAGCATGGTGCTGTCTCTTACTTGCCTCAGCATGGAAGGAATTTGATGATGATGATGATGATGATGTGAGGAGGTGGTCAACCCTCCATGCTGATCAGTATAAGAAAGGAGATCTGAATGGGAAAGGCCAGCAGAAGCAATATTAGGGCTGCTCCCCATTGCTGTAACTCGTCCACCATATACAGCTCGATTAGTAGCCCTTCCAAGAGTCATTGTGCCCTTTGGAAAAGTAGTAGATGCCACACCTTCATGGTCACTCAAATACATTGGTCCAGATGTTGCATAGGCAGCATTAAGTGACTGAATGTTCTCCATTGATAAAGTCTTACCTGTCCCTCCACCTCCTCCACTACTTGTTCGCCGATGGCCCAGACGAGGGGATCGTGGCAAACGTGGAGATCTGGCAGGACTGCCTTCCAGGTTACTGATTGTTCTTGCACTTCCATACATTTTGATTTTACTGTGAGGTACTACTTAATAAGAAACTATTCTTCTCTTAAGTAGGATGCCTAGCATTTATTTTCAGTTGGAAATGTTGGCAGACAGCTTCACAGCACTCTTCCAGAAGGCAACACTTTCATCGAAATCAATTCTCCAGGTCCGAGATCTGAAAATAAAGCAATAACGTTATTGTTGTGCAAATCACAATATGGCACCAACACCTGGGAGAACTAATTCATTTCATATATCAGTCTATATAAATTGCAAACCCCACTCACTGAACTTAGTAATATTCTTTTTAAGTCTTCATATTTATATTCATTTCTATTTGTATCCAAAGAAGACATGAAAAGTAGAAACGCTAAAAAAATATAATATGACACTATAGGAGCACAGTGTTAAAAACTGATGAAACCTTGCATGGCTAGAAAATTCTCCAGGTCATATAATTAAATCTGTATTTCAAAAATAAGATGAGTGTTCAGTAAATAATGCTTAACTTGTACTCAAGAATTAAAGAACATATATTTTCTTATTACTTATAGCTTTGCTTTATTCATATGTTATGAAATTAACATGGTCCCTGAATACATAGAACTAACAGAAGCATGGCTAGAAACATGATGGGTAATTTCCTGCCCCCAAAGCAGCAATCACGAAGATTAGACTTTATTTATAACACTTTATATTGGCATCCATGTTTTAACCAACTCTGGGCAGTTCTCAATCCAAGATTAGAAGACATGTAAAATCATTTTAAAAACTATAAAGCACAACCAGTCAAAACATAAATCATTTAAACAACAAAAGCCTGGTGCCAATCTGTGCTAACATGCCATCATCTGATCTTTTCCCAATGTTTGATGGGAAAACCGGGTCTTTAAAACCTTTTGGAAGCTAAAAATGTGGGAGACCTGCCAAACTTCAGAGGAAAGAGTGTTCCATAGGAAAAGTGGTGCCACAGAAGAGGCAATTAGTGTTATAGTTGATAAAGCACTATGTTAGTCTTAAACTACGGAAATGCCCTCCTTCTTATAAAAATATAAGTCGAGGAAAATTAAATATGAAAAATTATCAGACATCTTGAAAAGGTAAATAACCCATTTTAAATTGTTTTAAGTAATTTAATTTAATCCTTCCTAATACTACCATTCCTCTATCTCAGACTTTCCAAAACTTTATTCAAGGTTCCAAATGCAGTAAAGAGAAATATGGAGAAAGGCACGGCAATATTAACCTTACTGTTCCTTCTTTATTAAAAAAAATTACATTCCTTTCCCAAGCATCTCTTTATTAAAAAAAAACTCCAATCAGAAGTTATTTGAAAAAATCCCCGCACGTTTACTGAAATAACATATCAACCTCTCTCTTTCCAAAATAACCTATCATTATTTGTGCTTTATGGATGTCTGTTGGCTACTAAATACTTAAATTATGATGAGCACAGAACACCGTTAAACAAACAAATTCCATTTACACATACCTAATTAAATGCAAACTATTTTGTGTCCAAATCAGGCCATTATATCCAATATATTCATTTTTCATCTTTTAATTATAAATGCTACAATGGCTCTTTTCTTATCATCTAGAATTGTGCTTACAGGGAAAGGTTACATATAATTCAAGACAGTAAAATACCCTGCGAAGTAGTTCAAACATAATGATGAGCAGTAACGAGGTTTCTTAATATACTTTATTAAAATTCTACAAGAGAGAAAATATAAATAATGAACAAAAAAATATTAAGAAGGAAAAAGATAGGGGAAGGGAAGGTGCAGAGGAATAAAGATGAAAAGAAATAAAGAACAAATAGCTTTCAACTTTCTTTGATGCAGTTGCAAATATAAAATACATTAATCTTGCAATCTAAAATTCAATAGTACCCAGTATTTCTGTAAGCATAAACATTTCAAATAGTCAAACCCCAAAATTAATGTAGCATTTCTTTCAGTTTCTATCAAAATATACAAATGTGGTTTTCACATAGAAGCAAAGGTAGATGCTGTAATGAGGTGAGCATGGGACCTCACCAATTTAGGTTTGGTAACTGCCAGCAAAAATGGAAGTGAGCCTCAGGTGAAATTAGAGTTCATCAGGTTAAAAAATGCAAACTAGAGAATGATTAAGTATACTTAGGAATAATACAGAATTAGAACTTTCTCTACTATATTCACTCATTTTATTGATCTGCATCAAATTTGCTTCTAATAATATAAATTTGAATGTATTGATTTAAAATTAAAAATATATTTTAATACCAATGTATTTATAGTCTTCCTTTCTATTCAGAAATAAAATATAGCTTTCCATGATGGTGAAGACTATGCCCACCTGCATATTTGCAGTTTTCATTTCCCATTCTAACTGAACATGGACAATGTCATGCTTTTTATTTGTTATTTGTTTTTATATCAAATTTATGCCAGAGGTCCTTTCACACACACGACTGAGCTCTGTGGCTTAAGCACCTGACCTTCATGACTGATTAACTCTCTTACATACAATATAACAGTTTGTATTGTACTGTATGGTGAGTATCCATAACAAAAATACATCCAGTGATCAACATGTCCTGCTTTTTTAGCTCTCCCTTTTAATAAATATGTTTATGACCTTGTAGATCAGAAGGCTTTAGATTACAATCAATGAACGCAAAGATAATAACATGCTAATATATGGGTAACTACAACATGCTTCCCACTGAAAGATAAGAGGTGATTTTACCCAAGGTTGAGTAACAGGTGCCTGGAATTTTTGGCACCCTATGCAATTATCTAGTTTAGTTCTATGGTTGAGTTGGATTATTTTATTTTTATTTATTTCATTTATTATTCACAAAGAAAAAAGGAAAGAAGTTTACAAACCTCATGCCTCATTTACTAAATAAAGTAATCTTGTATATATATATAGTTTAGTTTAATATTAAGAATTAAACTAAAAACCGAAGAGTGTCGTTTCCTGGGTATATACATACTTAACAGATAAAAGACGACCACCAGGAAGTAAAAGCAATCAAGTATTTATCTATTAAATACTTGATTGCTTTTACTTCCTGGTGGTCGTCTTTTATCTGTTATATATATATATATATATATATATATATATATATATATATATATATATATATATATATATATATGTTCAGATTATGTTATACAATTAAATTATTACTATTAAAGTCAGTTTGCTTAACAGGGAGTGAAAATAAGGATTTCCCGCTAATATTAAGTAAATTAATTTAAATACAAAAAATGGGAGTTTAAGTATATAAACTAATTTATATTGAAATTTCCAGAGCTATAAACTGATTTCTTTGATTACAGAAAAAAAAACATTATCTATATTTACTGGCGACTGGAAGCCTCTTATAGATTTTTGCATAAAAATAAAAAATAAATTTGTGATTTATGGTTTCAATAATTAGATAGAATAGATTACAGAAAGAAAAGTAATGTGATGTAACTTTAGAAATATAGGTTATTTGTACTTATTTGTTTTTATTTATTTTTATAACTGCTGTGAAAAACATCAGAAGCCACCTTTATTTTTTTATTTTTTTTCTAGTTTTCTTTTTTCTTTTCTTGCACTTTTTGATTTTTTTCTTCCTTACTTTATATTATTGTATTAGTGTTTATCTTGTTGTTTAAGAAGTTAGATTTCTTGTTTAAAAGTTTTAATTAAAATTATATACAAAAAATTCCTAAAATGCTTTACAGACCATAGAAGAACCTTGAAGATTTCTAGTTTCTTGTCTTTATAAACATGTATGATATCTCCTCTGAACTTTGAAAAAAATATATATTGTTGATATACTTTCAAAACTCTAAAAAGCTTAAATCCTTTTCCTCTTTTCTCATTTTCCATTTCTTTAGCAGAAGATCTTTCCAAAAGAAACAACCGGATCAGTCTGTTTTAGAACAAAGCATGATCTAAATTAAGAATTGTTATTATCAAGATCTCAGCCCTGTCTCGTTATCTGAACTCTACTGAGAAAAGCATAATGAGTTTATGTTGCCTGTGTTATTTATAATCTAAACAGTGTTTCTCAACTCTGGCATCTTGAAGATATGTGGACCCAGAATTCTCCAGCCAGCATCTCCAGCCCCAACATAGCAGGCCTCCTGAGGAATTCTGGGAGTTGAAGTCCAAACATCTTCAAGCTGCCAAGGTTGAAAAATGATGGTGTAAATCAGGGGTAGGCAACCTTGGCTCTTTTATGACTCGTGGACTTCAACTCCCAGAATTCCTGAGCCAGCCACGCTGCCTCAGGAATTCTGAGAGTTGAAGTCCACGAGTCATAAAAGAGCCAAGGTTGCCTACCCCTGGTCGAAATCATAAGCAGAGTTTAACTTTTTTTTTTAATTTGAAAATTAACCTTTTAGAAACTCCCGATATTGTTTTTGAGTCTAGCTTTCTGCTTCATTTTACAGCTTCTTTGATCTAGACCAGGGCTTTTCAACCAGTGGTACTGGTACCACCTGTGGGTACATTGGCACCTGGCAGGTGGTACGCGACCATCCTAGAAAAGTGGTAGCAGGGGAGGGGAATGAGCTGAACCGGTGGCAGCACCGCACAAGCCTGAGCGAGAGATGGCTGGAGCTGCAGGGCTGTCAGGGCTCAGCGGAAGCGCCAGGATCAACGCCAGGCTCCAGCTGGAAAGCAGCACTGATCCTGGTGCTTCTGCTGAGCCCAGAAGAAGCACCGATCAGCTGGAATGTTGCAGCATCTCCAGCGTCTTGTGATTTACATTCAGATGTTTGGCAACTGATTTATATTTATGATGGTCACAATGTCCCAGGGTCATGTGAAGTGACCAAAACCTGATGCAACCACTCAGCAGATGGGGGAATAAAAACCAAACACCCCCCCACCCCACCCCTGCTGCCAATCCTCAACAGAAATGCTCACAACAATGGAAACCTCGGACAGGAGGAAGAGCACCGCCGGGTGGGCAGGCAGGTGTCTTGCTCTGCTGTGGCCTGGGGGGCACTTTTTTCAGTGCTATTGTATCTTTGAACAGTCACTAAGCGAACTGTTGTAAATCGAGGACTACCTGTACTTTATCACTTTTTTCCTTTTTTTTTTTTTTTTGGTCATCAAGTTTTTGACACCTTGCTAGGCGACTGGTGGTACTCGGATGTTGCCGTATCCTAAAAGTGGTACAATGGGTGAAAAGGTTGAAAAGCCTGATCTAGACTTAAAATTCCTAAACACCCGACAAAGATGATAAAACCAAAGGGGAGATCAATAGCATCACAAATAGCTATCAATATTTAAACATGCTGAAAAAATGAAGAAATGTTGACAGAGAAATAAATTTGAGATGTTGTAAGCAAGAAATGAGCTGAGAGCCTCAGAACAAAAGAAAGCTAATCACTTCAACTAAAAAGACCAATGGCAAAGCCTTTAAATTGCTTCTTACTATTTTATGTGAGTGTGCTTGTGCATGTCCCTTTGAGTCAATCCTGTCTTCTGGCAACTGCCTACACTAGTCCCTGTGGTTTTTCTTGGCCAGATTTCAGTAGTGATTTGCCATTGCCTCCTTCTGAGGGCTGAGAGAGTGTAACTGGCCCAAGGTCAGCTGGCTTTGTGCCTAAGGCAGGACTACTGCAGAAGTCATGATCTTCCAGTTTCTAGTTCAGTGCCTTAACCAATACACCAGCGTGGGTCTCTTCTTACCACCTACTGCAATTAAAGTTTCTCATACTTTACACATTCCATAGAATTAGAGATGAACAAGATCAAAGATCATTTAATTTGGTCACAAAACATTCCCCATATATCCATAATCCAACTTAGCATGACAATGGGCAAAGGAATGATATCCATAGAAAATCACTTGCTGCATTCTGGGCAAGCAAATCCAGACCAAATGACTCAAGCATGACAAGCAAATGGGAAAATCAAATAACACCAAAGCTCAAGTCCAGTCTAAGATAAAATCTCTTCTCCCTATCAGCACTCGTGCTTGAGATGCCAAGCATGAGTGCTGATGCTGACTGAAGTATAATTGAAAGCTATTTTTAAATCCTAATTAGCATGATCACAGTTAAAACTGGTCCTCATATATTTCGTAAGTATATTTAACACAGCCTAAAAAAATCACTGGATACCAGAGATGGGATTCAGCCAGTTCACATCACTTTGGCAGAACCGGTAGCTAATTTTTTGTTACCCAGGCCCAGAATGAACTTCCGGAAGTGGCATCCACACAGAAAACCAGTTGTTCACATATTTGAATCCCACCACTGCTGGACACACATAGAAAGATGATAGTCAGGATTATTTCATTCAACCTCCAGTCTGGAAGAAAGATGTTCTTTAATATCCCAATCCTTAATTATAGAGTATCTAGTTAACTAATAAAGCAGGACAAAGCTACTGAGCTATTGTGTTTTTAAATTTTTTATATATATAACAGATTTTTTTGTTTTTTAGTTCCTGGCAAGAAATAGCTGTTATTAATTGATGATTGAAACCATTGGTGATGGCGCATATCATATGCTGGAAAAATGTTCCAACTATTCCTCTATGATTCTGTATTTAATTGTCCTCTCCTTCTCCAGACAGTACAAAATAGTTCTGAATCATAAACCATGTTGTTGTTGTTGTTAATTGCGAAGTCATGTCGGACCCATCGCGACCCCATGGACAACGTTCCTCCAGGTCTTCCTGTCCTCTACCATCTTCTGGAGTCCATTTAAATTCACACCTACTGCTTCAGTGACTCCATCCAGCCATCTCATTCTCTGTCGTCCCCTTCTTCTATTGCCCTCAATCTTTCCCAGCATTAGGCCCTTCTCCAGTGAGTCCTTCCTTCTCATTAGTTGGCCAAAGTATTTGAGTTTCAACTTCAGGATCTGGCCTTCTAAAGAGCAGTCGGGGTTGATCTCCTCTAGGACTGACCGGTTTGAATGCCTTGCAGTCCAAGGGACTCGCAGAGTCTTCTCCAGCACCATAGTTCAAAGGCCTCAATTCTTTTGCGCTCAGCCTTTCTCATGGTCCAACTTTCACAGCCATACATTGCAACTGGGAAAACCATGGCCTGGACTATACGCACTTTTGTTGGCAGGGTGATGTCTCTGTTTTTTAGTATGCTGTCTAGATTTGCCATAGCTTTCCTCCCCAGGAGCAAGCGTCTTTTAATTTCTTGGCTGCAGTCCCATCTGAGGTGATCTTGGAGCCCAGAAAAATAAAATCTGTCACTACCTCCATTTCTTCCCCATCTATTTGCCAGGAATTGAGAGGGCCGGATGCCATGATTTTGGTTTTCTTAATGTTGAGTTTCAAGCCCACTTTTGCACTCTCCTTCTTCACCCGCATCAAGAGACTCTTTAGTTCCTCTTCACTTTCTGCCATTAGAGTGGTATCATCTGCATATCTTAGGTTGTTGATATTTCTCCCGGCAATCTTAATTCCAACTTTTGTTTCATCTAGCCCTGCCTTTCTCATGATGTGCTCTACATATAAGTTAAATAGGCAGGGCGACAGTATACAGCCTTGCCGGACTCCTTTTCCAATTTTGAACCAATCAGTGGTTCCGTGTTCGGTTCTCACTGTTGCGTCTTGACCCACATATAGGTTTCTCAAGAGACAAATGAGATGGTCTGGTACTCCCATCTCTTTAAGGACTTGCCACAATTTGTTGTGATCCACACAATCAAAGGCTTTTGCATAGTCAATGAAGCAGAAGTAGATGTTTTTCTGGAACTCCCTAGCTTTCTCCATGATCCACCGTATGTTGGCAATTTGATCTCTAGTTCCTCTGCCTCTTCGAAATCCTGCCTGTACTTCTGGTAGTTCTCGATCCACATACTGCTGGAGTCTAGCTTGTAGGATTTTAAGCATAACTTTACTAGCATGTGAAATGAGTGCACTGGTGCGATAGTTTGAACATTCTTTGGCATTGCCTTTCTTTGGAATTGGAATGTAAACTGACCTTTTCCAATCCTGTGGCCACTGTTGAGTTTTCCAAATTTGCTGGCAAACTGAGTGTAGCACTTTTACTGCATTGTCTTTTAAGATTTTGAATAGCTCAGCTGGAATACTGTCACCTCCACTAGCTTTGTTTTTGCTCAGATTTTCTAAGGCCCATTTCACTTCACATTCTAGGATGTCTGGTTCGAGGTCAGTGACCATCTCATTGTGGTTATCTGGGATGTTAAGCTCATTTTGTATAGTTCTTCTGTGTAGTTTTGCCATCTCTTCTTAATCTCTTCTGTCTCTGTTAGGTCCCTGCCATTTTGGTCCTTTATCATGCCCATCTTTGCATGAAACATTCCCTTCATACCTCCAATTTTCTTGAAGAGATCTCTGGTCCTCCCTATTCTGTTGTTTTCTTCTATTTCTTTGCACTGTTCTTTTAAGAAGGCATTCTTATCTCTTCTAGCTACTCTCTGGAATTCTGCATTCAATTGGGTGTATCTTTCTCTTTCTCCTTTGCCTTTCGCTTCCCTTCTTTCCTCAGCTATTTGCAAAGCTTCCTGAGACAGCCATTTTGCTTTCGTGCATTTCTTTTTCTTTGGGATGGTTTTAGTTGCTACCTCTTGTACAATATTGCGAACTTCCATCCATAGTTCTTCAGGCACTCTGTCCATCAGATCTGATTCCTTAAATCTATTTGTCACCTCTACTGTATATTCATCAGGACTATGATTTAGTTCATACCTGAGTGGCCTAGTGCTTTTCCCTACTTTTTTCAATTTAAGTCTAAATTTTGCAATGAGAAGCTCATGATCTGAGCCACAGTCAGCTCCTGGTCTTGTTTTTACTGACTGTATAGAGCTTCTCCATCTTTGGCTGCAGAGCACATAGTTAATCTGATTTCTATGTTGACCGTCTGGTGATGTCCATGTGTAGAGCCGTCTCTTGGGTTGTTGGAAAAGAGTGTTTGTTATGACCATTGTATTCTCTTGACAAAATTCTATGAGCCTGTGCCCTGCTTCATTTTGTACTCCAAGGCCAAACTTGCCTGTTATTCCGGTTATCTTTTGGCTTCCTACCTTAGCATTCCAATCCCCCATGATGATAAGGACATCATTTTTTTGTGTTAATTCTATAAGGTGCTGTAGGGCTTCATAGAACCGGTCAATTTCATCCTCTTCAGCACCAGTGGTTGGGGCATAGATTTGGACTATTGTGATATTGAATGGTTTGCCTTGGATTCGAACTGAGATCATTCTGTCCTTTTGGGGATTGTATCCCAGTATTGCTTTTCCTATTCTTTTATTGACTATGAAAGCTACTCCATTTCTTCTGAGGGATTCTTGCCCACAGTAGTATACCTGATGGTCGTCTGAGTTAAATTCACCCATTCCTGTCCATTTTAGTTCGCTGATTCCTAAGATGTCGATGTTCAGTCTTGTCATCTCTTTTTTGACTACGTCTAGTTTGCCTTGATTCATGGATCTTACATTCCAGGTTCCTATGGAGAAAAAATCTTTGCAGCATCGGACTTTCCTTTCACCACCAGATATATCCACAGCTGAGCGTCCTTTCGGCTTTGGCCCACTCACTTCATTCTTTCTGGCGCTACTAGTACTAGCCCTCTGCTCTTCCCCAGTAGCATATTGGACACTTTCCAACCTGAGGGGCTCATCTTCTAGCGTCATATCTTTTTTCCTTTTAGTACTGTCCATGGGGTTTTCATGGCAAAGATACTGGAGTGGTTTGCCATTTCCTTCTCCAGTGGATCACATTTTGTCAGAACTCTCTGCTATAACCTGTCTGTCTTGGGTGGCCCTGCACGGCATAGCTTATAGCTTCATTGAGTTACGCAAGCCCCTTCGCCATGACAAGGCAGTAATCCATAAACGGGTCATAAACCATAACTTGGATTAAAAAATTATCAGCTTCATGATAGCAACTTCATACACCTAAAATATTTTAAACAGCAGGAAAGTATCAATATTCATTAAATTTCAGAGAATAGTAATATATATCACATGTAACTGAGAGAGGTAGGTAGTTTAGAAATATGAAATATAAATAAATAAATATTCATTAAATTTCATGACTTTCTGGGAATTTAGCAACACATCAGTGGATATCAGGAGTTACCTAAAAGGACTGTAAACATTCAGTGTCTGTTCTGAAAAATAGGTGGCATCTACCATGGATTTTGGATTATCCCTGTTTATCTATAAACAATGCAATAGGATATTGTTTGGAGCTGATCATTTTACAAAAGACATTGCTGTTTGTATGTTGCAGTAAAATGACAAAACCCTGTGTTCCTTTAAAGACTGATTTACTATAGCATTAGCTGGCATGCTTGCATCAGCTGAGACCCAGAAGATGCAGGTCTTCGCTTGTATTGCTGCAGTACTCTTTGGTGTACACTAGCACTGCTTATGGCTTGAGCTCTATTCAGCATTCAGCCAAAATACATTAAGAGACAAAAGATACAGAAGGCTGGGGAGGGCTATGCGTAGACTCTGCTTCTTCACAGTCCTCCTTTGGATTTAAGATCCAAACATCTGAGGAGAGATTCTACACGTTTCATTTATCACTAAGACTTCCCCTTTATGCACTGTGAGAGGGCGGGAACCCACATTCCATTCAGATTAAATCTGGAATTAAGAAATACCAACTGAAATTAATCCAAATTAACAAATTCCATATTTTAAATTAAGACTGTAATCTTTGGGACTAGATTAACAACTAGGGCAGCAATCAACAAAAAGATAGATGATAGATAGATAGATAGATAGATAGATAGATAGATAGATAGATAGATAGATAGATAGATAGATAGACAGACAGACAGACAGACAGACAGACAGACAGCCTTTATTATCATTTTTTACTGTGGGCACAATGGCACACATTAAAAATGAAATTTAGTTGCTTGCTCTCAAAATGTACACATACATAACACACATTTAAACATACTATATACAACATATGTATAAACCTACACCCTTACCTATAAGTAACATATAAATATTAATCTCTATGCATCTTGAATACATAACAGAAAAAGGAAGCTTTAGAGTTCACAAGGTTAATACTGTATGGAACAAAACTGTGACTGAATCTGGATGTTCTGCTTCGGATACCACGGAGTCTCCTCCCAGAAGGTAACAAGTATCTTTATACTTCGTTATATATCAAAATGACAAAAATCTAAATTATTAAAAATCAAATTGTTGTTTTTCCTACATTTTTTACCACCTGGTTGTGATGTCATTTGTTTCTGCACTGCGTTTTTATACAAAGCTATGAATGCATGGTGTGACAGAGGGTTTTCTTTATCAGCCAGCTTGCTGAGAGCCTGATGGTGGTTTTAGGATTGAGAGGTATAACTGATCTAAGATCACCCAGCTGGCTTCTGTGCCTCTGGGAGGCCTAGAATCTGGATCTCCGCAGTCCTAGTCCAGCACTTCAACCACACTGTCTTTGCATCAAGCCAGATGATAAGTAAACAAACAAAAACACTTGTTATGTCATACACTGGTTAGCTCTGCAGTGTAAAAATAAGCAGATCAGACAAATGCCAAGGAGGATAAAAAAAAAACTTGAAAGTTCTACATTTAGGCAAGAAAAACCAAATGCACAGGTATAGCATAGGTCAGGCATGTCAAACTGCCGGCCCACAGGCCAGATGCATCACACCAAAAGCGTGTACACCCCATAGCCGTGGGGAAAAGTCCTGATACATCACACGACGTCACATGACGTCACGAGTTTGACATGCCTGGTATAGGTGGCACCTTGCTCAATAGTAGTAACTGTGAGAGAGATCTCGGAGTCCTATGGAAAATCACTTAAATATGAGCCAGCAGTGTGCTGCAGCTGCTAAAAAGGCCAACACAGTGCTAGGTTGCATTAACAGAAGGATAGAATCAAGATCATGTGCAGTGTTAATACCACTTTACAATGCCGTGGTAAGACCACACTTGGAATACTGCATCCAGTTTTGGTCACCATGATGTAAAAAAGATGTTGAGACTTTAGAAAGAGTACAGAGAAGAGCAATAAAAATGATCAGGGGACTGGAAGCTAAAACATATAAAGAAAGGTTGTTGGAATTTGATATGTCTAGTTTAATGAAAAGAAGGACTAGGGGTGACATGGTAGCACTGTTCCAATATCTCAGGGGCTGCCACAAAGAAGAGGGAGTCAAGCTATTCTCCAAAGCATCTGAAGGCAGGACAAGAAGCAACCTAGAACTAAGGAAAAAATTTCTGACAGAACAATTAATCAGTGGAACAACCTGCCTCCAGAAGCTGTGAATCCTCCAACACTGGAAGTTTTTAAGAAGAGACTGGACAACCATTTGTCTGAAATGGTATAGTGTTTCCTCCTGCCTGAGCAGGAGGTTGGACTAGATGACCTCCAAGGTCTCTCCCAACTTTATTATTGTTGTTGATGATGATGTTATTGTTGTTGTTATTATAAATAATTCTTTGGAAGAATTTATTCCAAATTATTATTTATAATTACACCTCTAAACTCTATTTGGTATTTATTTCTGAATGAGGCAGAGAACAAATAAGGTAAATTACTGTATGTTATGACTACTATTTCCATGTAATTTGTTTTCCATGATGAAATACTATATATTTGATTCTCTATTAATTATACTTGATATTTTGCTAGTGTTTTGAGTTTCAATAATTCCCTTGTCCCAGGTATAGAATTTAAGGCATGGGTTGTCTTAAATGCCAAGTTTTTCTTTTGATATTTTTCTTTTTTATTACATTTCTTTTCTGTTGTATTGCAGCTTTTTAAAACATTCATTTTACCTAGCATTAAACTTGACTGGCTACCTGAGGTTCAGTAAAACAAGCACCTCACTGAATTTGGGGAAGGGAGAAAGAGTGTGTGAGAAATCCTATAATCAAATTGAATCCTACATTGCCTTCTGTGGACTGTCATTTTTGACATTTGTAATCAGTGTATTAGTTTCTAAAGTTCACAAGACCCCTTATTGTTTTAAATTAACCCATTCTTTAATATTCATCTTTCACATTTTCATTTGGACTTATTTTGCTTTGCAGCACAAAATTTATCCTGCATATAGAATATACAGACAAATTCTTCTTTAAGGGTTACACCTAGGAAGACAATTTCCATAATCTGTGCCAGCTGCAAGCCTGAGATAGGCCAACATTTGGATGGTGATGCTTAACAAAAAACAGTCACTGCATTTTGCTTTTGCAATTTTAAAAGCAGCACTGCCATCAGTTATATATATGGATGATTAGCTCTGCTGTTTGGACAAATCAGCAATTCATACATATTGAAAGAAAAAAGGTACAGCACATACTATAAAGGAATAGTTAAAATATGTGTTACATATTACAATTTTGTTATAATTTACATATAATAATTTTGTTGTAAATTACATATAAGTACCCACATTGATTATTCTTTATTGAATAAGTAATATTTTTACAAACTGTATGTTTAAGCAACCTTGAAATGAAAGATGGAAAAACATTCCAAATTAGAAATATTTGTGGAATTGTTTAACTCTGGTGTTAGCCAAGGACAGTTTTAATTTATTATTGGATGTATCAGCTTTTCCCATTATTATGCTTTCCTGTGTTTTAAGATTACGACTCCCAGAACATCTAAAGACCATGAGGTTGTCAGGGACAAATATACCAAATGTTAACAGTACACAAATCCATTCAAGGCTTTTAGAGGTATACATTTAAAATGGAAGTAAAAAAGCACTGTCTCTCATTCAAGGATTGTAAGCCATTTAATTACATGAACAGAAGAACCATAATAAACGATTAGACAACAACTGTTGAAGAAAAATGATGCTGCAAAAGAAATACACAGGTATTTTCTGTTTAGCTATTGTGCTGAATCTACTTTTTCTTTCCTTCTTCCCAGATTTTGAATCCTAAAGAAGGAAAACATGCTTTTTGTCAGTTTACAAAAAGGAGTTCCAGTCTGAATGGGTAAGAGTGGAGCTCCTCAGCATCTTTTAAAAATTGATTTGACACATTGACAAAGGCATTGTGAACAGTAATGTCCTCAGAGATCAAGCCACTTTCTCTATGTCACTTAATTTCCAAAAAGGTCCTAAAGGCTAGCAATAGAGTTTCCTGCAATGTACAGGACAGAAGCACCTAGATGGGTGTCAACAAAGTCAAGATAGCAGTCACAATCACTATCCCTTTTTTATGACCTGGTACACAATCTAACAAATTGCACTACAATTTAGCAGGGTTTTTTTTAATCTAGCACGAAATAGCAGGAAAATTAAGAAAATAGGTGGGACATATTTCCGGGTATACTACTCCTTCTTCATGTCCTCTAGCAGAATTTGTTTGAGTCAAGCCAAGAAGAATAGAATGATGATACCTAGAAAATGTGAATTCTTGTCCTGCCTTAGGCATGAAAGCCAGCTGAGTGACTTTGGCCCAGTCATTCTTTTTCAGCCCAACTTACTTCACCGGGCTCCTTGTTATGGGGAAAATAGAAGAAGGAAGGAGTATTAGGTATGTTTGCTGCTTTGAGTTATTTATAATAAAAGCAGGAAATACATACACATAACATACATACACACACAGACACTGATGCCACCCTCTCCAGATAGTAGTAAAAGCTAATTGCAATCTTATTCAGTGGTTAAGCACATGTAAGCTAAACTTATGCAGATGCACAGGCGACTCACACATCAGGCTAGGTGGAACACAGCTAAACTGTTATACAAAACTTCCCTCACTGTTAGTCATCTTCATGGAAGATAAAATTCAAACATTTACAGGGTAACAAGATTCTCTTTCCTTGATACATCATGTCACATGCTGCATTTTTGAACTTACAATCATCTTGTGGTCCTGCACACAATATATATCTTGGGTTGATATTATTTTTGGACCATTGAGCACTAAAATTAATACTTTGGAGGGAGAAAATATACTATCTTACTGCTGTGTTCCCTTTTAAAAAGCAAGATTTTTCATACCTATTTCATTTGTTTTATTGTTACACTCTTTCCTCCCTCAGGTTTATGAAATATTTTAAAAATGGGTAAATGTCAAATAATGTTTATAGAAGATAAGAGTCAAGTTATTTGAAGTGGTACATAGAAGGGAGGGAGGGAGGGAGGGAGGGAGGGAGGGAGGGAGGAAGGAAGGAAGGAAGGAAGGAAGGAAGGAAGGAAGGAAGGAAGGAAGGAAAACATTTTCATCCTTCTAACATTTTGTATGTCCCTGGAAACTTAAAAGTATTAATTTGGATCATTTTTTAAAAAACTGTCAAATTCATAAAAAGTAGTTGAGCAATAAAAAAGACAAAGTATTTTGCGTGGTTAAAAGGATAAATATTACAATGTTTATAAATCATGTTGCCCAAGGACAAAAGAAAGTGGGAAGGATTAAGATTAAAACAAATTTGTAAGTGTCAATATCCTAAACTATTGTTAATGGTACCCCTATCAGATTCATAGGTTGGAGGGAATATATTACTTTTGGGATAACTTGGAATTTAGCAGAACAATTTGAGAAGATTTTATCTTCAGTTGGCTTAATATATCATCACCTTACTGAGAAGAGAGCAAGAGAAACATACATCCCTTGACTGTTTTCGATGAGAATAAACTTAAAGCCATTTCTATCTAAAGAACCTAGATCACAGGTAAGTAAAATAGAACATCTTTGAAGAACCTCTGTTTCTGTTCACATACCTTGCTAAACCATAGTTAATCCTGGTTTGCCAAAATTATCTCAATTAATTCCAATTTGTCAGTCAGGAGTAATAAACAATCAAACAAACACATTAGAATCAAAGGAGAGATAAAAAACCAATTCTACAGACAGATTCTTTTCTCAATACTTCAGACAGAACAAAAGCTTTCTATTTCCAAATCTATGGCAGAAGTCTAGTCCAATCTGAAATATGAAGCCCTATGATTTATTAATCTTCCACAGCAGTACTATAATAGATTATTTTGTTTTCCAACTCTGGGAAGATTTCACACAGAGTGTGCATAAGCAATGAGGCAAGCATGCCTTGATTTTGTGGCTCATAATACTGTACAGATATATACATATATATCTGCGAGAGCCATCACACCAATCCTTAACATTTTTTGCACTCATCACAGAATTATATAAAGTATTTCTAAGTTGCTTCTCAGTTTGGAAATGCTGAGAACAGTTGGCAATATCTGTACAGTCAAAAGTAAGCAAGTAAAAAGCAGAGTAAAATCAAGGTAAAAATAATCCATCTAAATAGAAATGTTAGGTGAAGTAAATGGCTAGAGAAGGCTAATATTAAAAGCGGTGTGTGTGTTAAAGATGCCTAAAACACATCAGCCTTGGGACTGCTATGTAGCACAGGGGAGGCCATTCCTCAGCACAGTTGGTGCCACCATAGAGAAGGTCCAGCGCTAGCAAGTAGGTCTGGCTCCCAAAGATATGGGAGGCCATTGCAGTTGGAGAATTCTTTAAAACATCATTTCCAACTTGTATTTTCTCTCCTGCGCATGTTTTATGAGAAATTTCAACTGAACAAACTCATTCACGTTGCCCCCATGCCTGGGAAAACAGCCAGGTCTTCAAGGCTTTCTAAAAGATGAACAGAGTCAATGCCAGCAGAACCTTGGGTGATATGCTTATCCTAGAGAGTAGGCACAGCTACCAGAAAGGCACGCTGCCTGAGTTTCACTAGATGACAAACCTTAATCAATGGGATCCAGAAAATGCCTCCTTCTGCCTGATTTAATGGAACAGTAGAAATGATGGGAGCAGGACAGTCCCTCAAATACTTTGGTCAACTAAAAAGTCCAGCATTCTAACTGCACATACATACTTTGAAAGATGGGGCAAAGTCCCTTTCTGATAATAAGAGAATAAGATGGAAATGCAAGGAAGACAACAGTTTCAGGAAAGCTTATGTGGAAGTTAAGTTTGAGGAGCGATCTGAATCAGGAATGAGAGCCAGAGATTTTCAGAGGAACAAAAACAGTGCTGGTAGAGCAAGCAGCAGGGCAGAATATGAAACAGCAGCAAAAGGAGGCAAGGGAACCAGACATGAAATGGATCTGGATAGATGAAATAACAAGGAAATATCAGGTAGAAACTAATCAAGGAGAGAAGCAACTTAGAACTAAGGAGAAACTTCCTGACAGTTAGAACAATTAACCAGTGGAACAACCTGCCTCCAGAAGCGGTGAATGCTCCAACACTGGAAGTTTTTAAGAAGAGACTGGACGGCCATTTGTCTGAAATGGTATAGGGTTTCCTGCCTGAGCAGGGGTTGGACCAGATGACCTCCAATGTCCCTTCCAACTTTATCATTATTATTGATCATCGCACAGTCAGCCAGATGTTCAGACTGGATTTGGCATTTTGTCTACCTATCGAGTCCTTACCCAGGACCTGGGATAGGCAGATGTGGATGTTTGATGGTATTACAGGTATTGTCGCAGGATGGTATTACAGGTATTGTCGCAGGATGGAAGCAGTTCCTAGTAAGTTCCTAACAGTGAATTTGTCAATGCCAATGGTGTTCAAGTGGTTATTAATAATAATAATAATAATAGAGGACTAGAGCCTAGGGAAGTCACTGCATGTATGTCAAGAAGACAGCTCTGAAATTTCAAGACAACATGATCAAAGTGACAGTAGGACAAGATTTGTTTATACAGATATTCTGACTAGATTAAAGGAAAAAGAAACAACAGGAGGGAGTGTCAGCAAAAAAGAAATTATATTACTAAGATTTTAAATTATATTACTGAGATTTTAAAGATTGAGTAAAGCAGAGAGAATTTTAAAAATTTAAATGTAAAATGTTAGTCATCACTAGATTGAAAAACAAATGCAGAAAAATTGATTATAATTCCAATAAGTGTTCAACTAAGGGAAATTAGCTTATCTCTAAAAGAGAAACAAAGATACAGGTATTGAAGAAAGAGAACAGTGATATTAATCACGAGAGTTTGCTCACATATTTTGTGTAAACTTTAAGCTTTAGCTTTAGGTGCCTGAAGCAACCTACCAAATGCATGCAGCCAATCTTTAGTGTAATATGGAGAGACAAAACAATTTTATTCCAGAATAATATGTTTAAAAGCTTTTTTGGAAATGAAATATAGATGTAGTAGACATTAGTGCTATCAAAGCAGATCCAATAGTCAGTCTGCAGTAGACACAAATATAACTTCCATTATACTGTATTTCCTTCAGAAAGCATCTGATATATATCACAAGTGCAGTGCATGGTTTTATCATCTTAAAAATTCATCTGAATTGGCTCTTTCTAGCTCAGACATTTTTAGGCTTGAAATCATGACTATTTTCCAAACTCTTGGGTCAGTTCCTGGCAGGCAAGTGTGCATATTTAAAAGGAGATTTGCCAAAGGCCCAGGATTCTGTTGCACATCTTGGCAGATGCAATCTCTGTTCCAAATGGAGTGCATAAAGATGTCATCAAGGTTCTCACCTGATCCATCTTTTACAACTACCCTACTCCATTCATGGGTAAATGGGAGGGAGAAAATTCCTTCTTCCTAAATAAACGGGGAGGGGCAAAATTGGCATGCAGCAAGATGCAAGTAGGGGGGGGAGGAAGCTTGTCCCCCTTTTCTACAACAGTCACAGGCAAGAACTTAAAACCTTCCACTTATGCTCTTTAAGATCAAGAAAGTAAGATAGAGAAGTCGAAGCTTTTTTTTCCCCAGCTGGAAATAGAGGGAAACCAAATTTAAGAAAGCTGGATCTGTGTCCAGCTTTTAGCATGCCACTACTGAAGAGTGGCCCTCACATGATTTCTTCTGCTTTCAAAATAAGTATTTCTCTATTAGGAGAAAGAAAAATCAAGCAAAATCTCCCTGGGACATTTATTTGTTGAGCATTAAAATGTTCTCTGACCTGCACCCAGAAAGAAGAACACAGTAGCTGCTCTTTTATCAAGAGCCCCAACCTCTGGCAAAGGCCTGGGAAAGGGCCTGGTCTTTTTCGGAGGTTTAATGCTAAGTGAAGGAGACTCCCTTCTGACTTTATTTCACTGCCGAGAAGAAAAGCGCTCAACCAACGGTATGCGAAGACAGTGATTTAAAAAGCCAACCTGGAAACTAACCCTGACAAAGGGATTCGCCCTCCTCCGGGCTGCACGGGTTGGCCGGGCTCAACGCAAAGCGCTCGTTCCTGCCAACGCAAGTGGCCTTTGGGCTTGTCCGTCAAATGGGAAATGTCAGCTCGTAGCGAAAGGAGTCGATTCCCTTCGGTTCATTCTAGCTTTCGCAAGTAGCCGCCTAGAAATCAATCTCTGCTACTCAGGAAACCCGGACCCACTTCCTCCATCGCGGTATTTACTACATACATCTTGAGGCGAACTAGGCTGAGGCATCCACGCGCAAAATTCACAACTCAACGAGCCACGATGCAGCACCACTCGACACAGGTTACATCTTCTGTTCCGCTGCCTAAAACCATCTTTCATCTCCCTCCCCCCCAAAAAAATAAGAAATGGGGGAAATCCCCGTGTGCCTTTGTCCTTATATACCTAGCTGCTAATACACACAGCCTGGTTTTTTCCTCCTCCAAATCAAAGGCGCGAGGAGGGGGCGCGCGGAAGAGAACGCAGCCTATTCTTTCCCCCTAATTTGATATAATCCCCAAGCTTGGCGCATCTCCTAACTGTTACAGAGCGAGGCGTTTTCGGTTCTTCTAAAGTCGGGCCAAGACCCCTTTAGCAGTGACATTAATGCCGAATCGCTCGCTCGTCCGGGCTCTCTGGAATCCGAAGGCTTGATTTCTAAAGGAAACGGCCAAAAGCCTCTGGCCGGCGATTCGCTATGGGAGAAGCATTCAGCACCACAATCATGGACAGCGATTTACCGCCCGACTCTCTTTCTACTATACACCCGGCTCCCCGCCCTTGCCGATCCCCAAATGCTTTCTACACCCAAATACCCCAGTGTGCGTGTGTGTGTGCGTGTGTCTGTGTGCTTGTCTGTGGCGCGCGGCGCGTGTGCCCGCGCGACCCGTGCGCGTGGCTAAACTGATGCATACAAATCCATAATAGCCATATTAGGATCCTCACCTTTCAAATCATTGCGTCCGCCTGGCGGCTTCCTCGGCGGGGTTTCTACGCTCTCATCCTCGCTGGCAGCCCGTGGCTAGGAAGAGGCGCGAGGAGGGGGCGCGAGGAGCCGACGAACAGGTCCGAGGCGAGGCGAAAACCTGCGACAGTCAGCAAAGGCTTCAGCAGTCCCAGCCCTCGCCAGTCTGCCCCTCAGCGCCAGGCTGCCTTCCCAGCCCGGCTCGCAGGCTTGCCAGTCGCTGACTCAACATTCCCAGAATTCCCGAGCAGCTGCTTGGACGCCGGGGCGGAGCGACTCTCCGCCAGGGGCGGCAGCGAGCTTCCTTGGAAGAGAGGCCGCGTGCGAGGTGGACCTCCCGCGGGATCCGCCGCTGCCGCCTCTGCCTCTTCCTTCCTTCCTTCCTTCCGGGCATCTGTCTTCTCAACCTTCGCTAAGCGCAAGCCGGGCGAGTCCCGAACCCCACCCTGTTTCGTGTGTGTGTGTGTGTGTGTGTGTGTGTGTGTGTGTGTGTGTGTGTGTAAAATAAAATATGGGGTGCCTTCAAGAATTGAGAAAATCCCCAAATTTCTTCAGATTCTCTGGTTTGGACCAACTCCGTTTTTTTTTCTTTGTTTTTAAGGAAACCGATTAATGGAGGAAATGTGGAAAATAGTCATCTTGTGCCAACGTTTTAATTTCTCTGTATAAAAAGTTGGGAATTGCCCTGAGAACGTAAACATAAAGTCTCCAATATTAATCAAAGGTCCTCATGTAACCTGTTTTAGGAAGCTTCATAAGAAATTAATATCAGGTTTTAACATTACAAGCAAATGTTAATTATTATACAATAGTTCTTAGTTATTGCTATGATTTGGTATGACTTTAATAAGACATTGTAAGCTGCTTGGGCAAATCATAATAGTAATTTAAATCATATTAATTCCATTAATCCAGTAAGGTATTCTGATGTATATGCATGCTAATTATCATTTGATGTGTGATGTGTGTATTAATATAAGTTAAGTGGCAATCCTAAGGAGGGAAGGAGGGAGGAACTGGATGATAAGTGTTTGCATGGATGAAGTTATAAAATGTAATAGAACTTAGTAGAGCCAAATGTATGATGGGTTCCTGTTTCAAAAAAGCAGATTCATTGAAATGCAGCTGTTAAAGTCAATACTTGTAAATAAATGAGTTGAGTAGGACCCAAAAGGATAGGCAGAATGTTATGTACTAGGTTTTCTTTCCAACGCATAGCATGCAATCCAAAAGCTGTTTAACAGCTATTGAACATTCAGCACCTTGGACAGGTCTCCGAGAGACATCATTTGTTGCTTTTCTAATAAAGTGGAAATGCCTCTGATAATGTACACCTCCTGATTTGAACTAAACTATATCTCCTAGGCTCCACCTCCCCACCCCACTCCATTATTGTGCTGTGAGGAGAAACTTAAGGAAACAAATATGCAACGTGAGAGATAGAGATTGAAAAATAGAAAAGTAGTATATCCTTGGATAATCTTGCTTTCTTCTTATCACCATTCATTTGGGCACAAGAATCAAAGTGACTGCAATCTGACTTTTTGTTTTTAAGCAGAATGAGATTTGCTTTTTCAAACATTTCTTTTCACTTTTCCTTCCTTCAAAAAAAAAATAAGTAGAAGATGATTCTGTTAGTCACAGCCTGGTAAAGCTCTTGTGAAGCTATTAGGGAAAGTATACTAACTTAAAATAAGACCCTCTTTTTTAAAGAGTGGCAATTTTTCTTCAAATGTGACAAATGAATCTCTTAAGATAATAGTTGTAATCAATGTCCAAGTGTGTATAACAGCAGCTTTTTCTAAGCTAATTTAGATTACTTCAAAGTACACAGCATGAAGCAGAACACTGAAGTACAGTAAATTCTTTTTTCAACAAAGGAGAATATTTGCAGCTCAGGGTTGAAATGAGGGATCTTTGATGCTCTCTGAGCTTGCTTGTTTTCTTGCAGATGTTTCATTACCTTAAGTGCACCGATAATGTTATCTAGCTAAGGTAATGAAACATCTGCAAGGATCCCTCATATTCTTGTTTGCTAAATTCTTATGACATCTTTAAGAACTGTTTCTATAGAAAATGCTTATTTTTTCATTGAAATAAGGAACAGGGCTGCCTAGAGGCATATTTGAAGTTTCAAACTATTCTCTCTCTTTCTCTTTCTCTCTTCCTCTCCCCCCCACATAAAATATATTGCCTCAGATACAGTAATACTTTTCCTGGTAAATCCTATCAACTTACTTCCATGAAACAGAGAGCACAGGCATTTCATGAGTTCATACTCTCCCCATTACAGACTTGTCCTAGGTGTTCAGAGGCCCAACTCATGTGAGATACTCTTTTCCACTTGGAGCAGATATGATGTGGCCTGAAAATTGGAGGTGCTTACTCTAAATGCTATGCAGTTTATTGTTGTTACCAAACTCTGCAAGGATAATGCACTTATCCATTTGGTCTGTCCAGATACTTAATGCTCCCTCTAAAACGTACTTGGTATTTTTCCCAAACCTACGATGGGCAATCCTGTGAAGCTTTGGTGAATCCTAAAATATAGAAGTAATATCAGCCTTGAATAAGATTGCATCTGAATAGTCACTCCCTATTCACTGATCCAGAGGAATTACTTTTTGTACCATGGAGTGCAAGAGACAAAGCAACAGAGATTAATGAAACGTTTCAGGGGAACAAGTCTAACTGAATATGAATGGGTATGTATATGTACCACAGCAATAATAGTGGCAAAATGGCAGTATTTTCAAGTCATAATCTGTCTGCAGAGTTCTGGCCAACAAATCCAGTTAAAATATACAGTAGTGGAACTTTTTAAGGAATGAAGACAAGTTACTGTATAGAAGAACATTTATAAGAAGATCTATCTTTCATCTCTGAAGAATTTGAGGGACAATCAGAGTACAAAAACACTCAGATTGGGTCTGAGGTACAAATTGCCCTGGACAGATTTTATTTATTTAATCATCATATTTATGTAGCCATCATGAAAACTCAGATCAGTTTCAGAACTCTGATGCAAGCAATAACCCAACATACATGAGTATGGGGTAACCCCCAAGCACTTTCCTTTGCTCCCAGTTTCTTTTAAAAAGATTTTTAAACTAGAAAAAAGCAAAACAAAACACCAGTTTCTAATATCATTCAAGGGAAGCTTTGCATTTTATGAGGCTCCCACTGATGTGGAAGAGAGACTTGTCCATGATCATTCAAACTTGCAATGCGCTGAATGAATGATAGTTACTACCAGTCCTCATAAATACATCTGTCTCAGCATCCCTATAGTCATGTGATTGTGATTAGAGTGTTCAATGCCCAATTTGAATGCCTGCTGGAAAAGTCAATGGAAAAACTGGCTGGAAGTCAGAAGCTGTAGTCACATGAAATCCTTGCTTAACAATCCAGGTGGACCTTGTTTAATGACAGCATCCAGGACTGTCCCAAAGTGCTTTTTCAAAAGGCAATTGGACTTTCTTTGTTTTTCCTTGAAGACATTTCACTTCTCATCCAAGAAGCTTCTCCAGAACTGAAAAACAAAGAAAGTCCAGTTGCCTTTTGAAAAAGCACCCTTGGGATAATCGTGACCTGGATGACTGAGAATCTCCATAGACATTGGGCACAGTTTGGTTTTTCATGTTGCAATTACATGTTGCTTAAAAGCGGAGTTTGCAGTCCCATTAATGTCAAGCAAAGACTACTTGCAGTTTACCTTCTTGTAAATGAGCTGTTTCCAACTGGCCATTCCCACTGGTGGCAATAGTATCTCAACATCTCAATTGTGCCCCAGGCCAAAGAAAGTTCTATTATTTCATCCCAGTTTGTGCAAATGTTCTAGGTACAGGCTTTACTTCCAAGCCTACACAATGGAATTAAACTACCATAAAAAGCATTTAGCATGCCAGGAAGATGCCAAAGGTGGAAGCATTCTTTTTTCTGGTTTCTATCAATAGGAGAGAATCTACATTTAAATGGCAATGCCTAATTTTCTTTCCTGGTCAGGATGGCTTGGGAATAATGGGGGCTATTGTTAAATATATCTGTGAGTTATCAGACTCAGAAGAACTGAGCTAATAACGTCTTGTGATTGGAAGCTATATAGGAAGATAGTGAATTACACCATAAATTTGCATAAGATGCTCACAGACAAAAGAAAATAACAGAAGAAAAATATCAACTGAAATCTGCATTAAAATAAAAATAATTCAAAAACATTGCTTTGTTAACATTCAATTTTTTAAAATACAACAAATAAAATCTATATATGAACTTAGATGACTTTATTCTTACTTGGGAAGATTTATGTCACATCAGTTCAAATTCATTTTTTCCTCTGGAAATGCTGGTAAAAACTCTCATACACTGGTAACTCTTAATGTAGCACAAAGTTTGTAAGAATCCCGAAATATTACAGTATATAAGGATTCATGTCTGCAAGTTTGGGTCTTTCTCTGAAAAACCGTGGACATATAAAAAGCCTTAATAGTTTTGAAAACACACATTTTTCATTAAATGAATATCATAAAATTATGGTTAGAGATACTAGAAATTATTCAAAGGCAAAATAATATTGCATGAATATGATTCAATTTACCCCTATATTTTTAATTTCCGCTGAGGAAAATTTCATAAATCATTAAATTCTAATGACCTGCAAGAATACACTTTGTGGATAGTATTGACAGCCACATAATATCAGTGGCCAGGAGGGTGTTTTATCAACTTTTCTAATTAAAGAGAAGAGAGACCTTGCTTTGGTGACTTGTGCTGCTAGTAATCTCCAGATTAGACTATTATATGCATTCTGCATGAGGTAGCAACTGAGGACAATCCAGTGATTGCAGCTAGCTAAGAGCATAGAAACATGAGTGATGAATGGGGCCTCCTTTGGGTTCCATATATACCCAAGCTCCATTAATTCCTGTTTGCTTCCTTAACTCAGTTCAAAGAGTTCCCTCTAGGGCAGGGGTAGGCAACCTTGGCTCTTTTATGACTCGTGGACTTCAACTCCCAGAATTCCTGAGCCAGCCATGCTGGCTCAGAAATTCTGGGAGTTGAAGTCCACGAGTCATAAAAGAGCCAAGGTTGCCTACCCCTGCTCTAGGGCATAAAAACTTAGATGACTTATGGCTGAACCAAGAAATGTACAGACATTTTGCACCAGTACGGTTTTTCTCATATTCTTAAGCCATCCATTAAGACATATTTATGAGTTCCAACATGGATAAGATCAACATCAGCTCTTCAACAACATTGGTTTATTTACTTATTTAATATTTTGCCGTTGCCCAAAACTTTGAGAGGCTAGCAGTAAAAACCATCATAAAAAGAACCCCAACAACAATGAAAATTCCACCCAACTGAATGTAATTAATCAAAAATAATTAAGCACAGGTCTGCCAATCTAACTAACATTTATGATCTGCCTTTTTCCTGGATTAAATGGAAAAGCCAAGTCTTAACTTCAGGTACTCTTGTAACCCAGCAGGGAAAGGATAGATCAGATTTTCATAGGGAAGGGAATTCCAAAGATAGAACAGTGACTGAAAATGCTTATTTCCTAGGTTTTCAGAGACAGTACTCTTAATGTCAATAAATGGGACCTGGATGAAATTGACCTTTCAATCTGATTGGCTGTGTGGGTAAATATGAGAGAAGGTGGGACCACCTTCTTGTGAATTAGTGATTTACTCTTTCTTATTTCAATGACTATTTAATGAATTCTTATAATGGTTAGTCACACACTCAAGCAGACTGGATTTGGCATTTTTATCAGCCTATCAGGTCATAAGAAAGTGAAACCAGATGTTGTTGTTTGATGATGTTAAAAATATCTTCACAGGATATCAGCTGTTTGAAGTAAAGCTGCCTTTTGTAATTGACAGTGTTTTTGCCAATGCCAATAATATTCAAGTGGTACTCCAGATGTTTTGAAATTGTACCCAAGGTGCCTCTTACTATTGCTATTATCTTTGCTTTCTTTTGCCACAGTGGTTCTTTTTCTATTTACAGGTCTTTGTATTTTGTTAACTTCTCCAGTTCTTTCTCTTCTAAGTATTCTGCTTCTCCAGGTACTGCCGCATCCAGTATCCAGAATTTTTTGTCCTTCTAATCAACGATTGTTAAGTCTGATGTGTTATGTGGCAGAACATTGTGTTATGTGTCCCAGAACATTTTAGCATCTTCATTTTCTATTACTTTATCTATTGTGTGATCCCACCATTTCTTGCTTGCCTGCAAATGTTATTTCTTGCAGTTATTTCAATATACCACTGTCGTGGTGTTGTTTGTAGTTGTTTGGTGCAATCTACTTGCAGCAACATTCAGATGGTTTGCCATTTCTTCAGCTTCTTTACAGACATGGCATTTGCTCTCGTTGCTGTTTTCTCAATTCTGGCTTTGTATGCAGCCAGAATTAGCCTCTCTGACTCTTTCTTCAACTTTCCTGCTCTTATCCCATTGCCAGGTCTTGTTACCTGCTCTGCCTGCATGTATTTTATGTACTGTATCGGCCATACTTTGCATTGCCAGGTCTCTTTTCTATTCTTAATTTTGTCTTTCTTGTTGGCCAATTTGGTCTCTCTGGTATTCAGTAAGACTTCATGGTATGTAACTTCAGTGCATCTTCTTCACTGACTTTCAGATATTCCTCCAATGCCCCCTCCTCCTCCTCCTCCTCCTCCTCCTCCTCTTCTTCTTAATAATAATAATAAAGTTGGAAGGGACCTTGAAGGGCATCTAGTCCAACCACCTGCTCAGGCAGGAAACCCTATACCATTTTGGACAAATGGCTGTCCAGTCTCTTCTTAAAAACTTCCAGTGTTAGAGCATTCACCGTTTCTGGAAGCAGGTTTTTCTACTGGTTAATTGTTCTCACTGTCAGGAAGTTTCTCCTTAGTTCTAGGTTGCATCTCTCCTTGATTAGTTTCCACCTGTTGCTTCTTGTCCTGCCTTCAGGCGCTTTGGAAAATAGCTTGATTCCCTCTTCTTTGTGGCAGCCCCTGAGATATTGGAACACTGCTATCATGTTCCTCCTCGTCCTTCTCTTCATTAAACTAGACATACCCAATTCCAGCAACCATTCCTTATATATTTTAGCCTCCAGTCCCTAATTATCTTTGTTGCTCTTCTCTGTACTCTTTCTAGAGTCTCAGCATCTTTTTTGCATCGCGGTGACCAAAACTGGATGCAGTATTCCAAGTGTGGCCTTCCCAAGGCATTGTAAAGTGGTATTAACACTTCACGTGATCTTGATTCTATCCCTCTGTTAATGCAACCTAGCACTGTTTTGGCCTTTTTGGCAGTTGCAGCTTCTTCTTCTTCTTCTTCTTCTTCTTCTTCTTCTTCTTCTTCTTCTTCTTCTTCTTCTTCTTCTTCTTCTTCTTCTTCTTCTTCTTCTTCTTCTTCTTCTTCTTCTTCTTCTTCTTCTTCTTCTTCTTCTTCTCTCTTCTTCTTCTTCTTTTCTTCAGTTCTACTTAACATCTTAACTTCTTGGTAAGTAGAATCTATCAACATTGCTATGTGGATGAAGGGCGTGATTTGTTGTCATTATTTTTCTGGTCTTCCAAACCAGGACCTCCAGCACTACTTGAGCCCAGTCTGCTATTCCAGCTGTGGATCTAATGATTGGAATTGCCCAGGTGTTCATTGCCATGATGGCATTTCCTCCAATGAGTTTCAACTTTAAGATTGTCTTCACTCTCATGATGTATTCACTACTAACCTACTTCTTGAGTTCATTGTGCTTGGTGTGTTCAGTTTGAAGGATGCCCAGGCATTTGTAGTTATCTTCTTAATCCAGACTCTTGATGTTATTTCCATAAGACATCTTGATTCCTTCAATTTTATCTATTTTTCTTCTAGTGTTGGTAAGAGTGGCTGAAAGTCCAGATGTTTAGAATGAATGTGGCATTTTTAGTTTCATTATTATTTTATTATAAAATAATGTGTGAATAATCTGGAGCCATTAATGAAAGGGATGGCATACACATTCTCTAAATAAATGATATAGATTTCTGTGCAATTGAGTTCCATTGATATTTCAGTCACATTGATTTCACTTGTAAATAGGAAAGTGGTTTTTCTTAGAAGACAGAGTAAGGCTATTGTTACCACAAACTGCTGCTTGTCTATTTTATTAAAAAATATGCCTCAGCTGGGTGCAAATTAGCAAGGAAAACTATCACAGAGGAAAGCACTGGTGATCTTGCTTGAGCTGCAAGTTAGCAACACAATGCCTTGCCACACATCTCAATACATATTGTGGTTCCATCATGTCATTAAACACATAAATTTATTTTCTTGTTTTGAAGCCAACAACATTTCTGAAGGCCACCGCTCAACATCTTTATCTCCCTTTCTGTCTTTTTTTACATCTAACAAAGCTCCTTTGTACATTGGAAAGGAATATCCTGAAAGACCAGTCTCCTTATATATTTCTAATTAAGCTTATCTAATTTAACCAAACTTTCTGAACTGACAGAAGAAGAAGAAATATAACTTTTTTGGTAGAAACATACAGAAACAAAACTTTTCATTCAACAGGTCTATACCCTAGTGTATTATTCCCAGTCTGGAGCAAAACCTGATTATCTCTCTTACTTTGAGAAATAAAAGAAAAGAGAATTCAATTATTACTCAGTATGACTCTTTCCTCCTTCCATATATTTTGGAGGAAAAAACTGTCAGTGTAATTTTGGGAAATTGAAAATCGCGAATAAAATCCAATAACAGCAAGCAAAATAAGAAAGTTACATGGTGTAACCAGAATTTGCCAAGTTTCTCTTGCTAAAATTACTCTGAATACTAATTTCAAACCAAATCCAAAATGGATTTAAAATAACAAACTATTAAGAAAAACATTTATTTTAAAAAAGATAAAAGTAGAAATGCTTGCAAAGTACCCTGGTTTGAAGACTTAATTTACATAATCTACCTAGATGTCATTTTCTTCATTTTCTATTCCTTTTTAATGAAGAAAAATAAGCTATTTCCTGCATCTCAAACTGTAGGATTTGTTCAAAGATCTGAATTGGTTAAAAAAAGAGGCAAGACAGATATAATCACATCTAAGTAACTAGTTAGATTTAGAAATTAAGTGAGTTTTTCAGCTCTCCTCCTCCTTCATTTCCTTTAATATAGGTCACTTACTTTTACACTCTATTGAAATTATAAATCAAACTCATCAGGAAAGTCTATTTTCTCCCATGTTTTAATGCAGATTTTGTTGGTATGAATATGTCATCACAATGCAATATCTTACAAGGAGAGCCAACAACCATGGCGGAATGAAGAGCTGGTCAGTAGACAGGCTCTTCATACAATAATTCCTCTCTGGGCAAGGAGAGGACTTGAAATTGCTCACAAGTGGCCCATATAGATCAGGGATGTCAAACTCACAACATCATGTGACGTGTCACGACATATCACAACTTTTTTGCCATTGCCGGCAATATGGTGGGGCGCAGTTTCGTTATGACACATCCAGCCCGCAGGCCAGCAGTTTGACACCCCTGCTATAGATGGTCTTTGTGAGGAGACCATCAGACAGGAGTCTCCAGGGGTTTAGAGCTTTGGGAGATATTGCTCAAACCATGGTCAGTGCCTTCAAAAAGTCACATACTTCCTTTTCTAATCAGAATATCAGAGTTGCAGGGGACCTTGAAGGTCTTCTAGTCCAACCACCTGCTCAAACAGGAAACCCTGTACCATTTCAGACAGATGATTGTCCAGCCTCTTCTTAAAAATCTCCAGTGTTGGAGCACAACAACAACAACAATAATAATATCTCCCTATCCCAGGTCCTTGGTAAGGACTCAATAGGTAGACAAAAATGCCAAATCCAGTCTGAACATCTGGCTGACTGTGCAATGATCAATAACAACAACAACAACAACAACAATAATAATAGTAATAATATAAAGTTGGAAGGGACCTTGGAGGGCATCTAGTCCAACCACCTGCTCAGGCAGGAAACCCTATACCATTTCAGACAAATGGCTGTCCAGTCTTTTCTTAAAAACCTCCAGTGTTGGAGCATTCACAGCTTCTGGAGGCAGGTTGTTCCACTGGTTAATTGTCCTAACTGTCAGAAAATTTCTCCTTAGTTCTAGGTTGCTTCTCTCTTTGGTTAGTTTCCATCTGTTGCTTCTTGTCTTGCCTTCAGGCGCATTGGAGAATAGCTTGACTTCCTCTTCTTTGTGGCAACCCCTGAGATATTGGAACAGTGCTAACATGTCACCCCTTGTCCTTCTCTTCATTAGACTAGACATACCCAATTCCAGCAACCGTTCCTTATATGTTTTAGCTTCCAGTCCCCTGATCATCTTTGTTGCTCTTCTCTGTATTCTTTCTAGAGTCTCAGCATCTTTTTTACATTGTGGTGACCAAAACTGGATGCAGTATTCCAAGTGTGGCCTTATCAAGGCATTGTAAAGTGGTACTGTATTAACACTTCACATGAACTTGATTCTATCCCTCTGTTAATGCAGCCCAGCACTGTATTGGCTTTTTTGGCAGCTGCAGCACACTCCGAGGTCCGTCTCACAGTTGCTATTATTGAGCAAGGTACCACCTATACTATACCTATATATTTAGTTTTTCTTGCCTAAATGTAGAACCTTACTTTCTTCACCATTGAATGTTTTTAATAAACAGCAAAAGGATGATTAGAACTTGGATTTTTAAAGGTTACAAATGAGCTAAATATCCAGATAGATTTGAAATAAGATTTTGGAATTTAAACAATGCAATGTCATACAAGTGGAAGTTTATTGAACCCCCCAACCCTGCTAAATCCCACTCCTTTACTGTAGCCTTTTCTCTGATTTTCCTCTGATTTTTATTTAGCATTTTAGTTCAAACTAGTATTTTATCATCTGGGGCAGTGGTTCTCAACCTGTGGGTTGTGACGCTTTTGGGGGCCGAACGATGCTTTCACAGGGGTCGCTTAAGACCATCGGAAAATACATATTTCCAATAGTCTTAGGAACTGAGACACTACTCCTCTATCCGGCCACCGCCACCACCGTTCTCCTTCTCCTCCGCCGGCTCCTCCACCTCCAGGGCGCCCTTCTCCTCCAATAGCTCCTGCCCCCACAGCGCCATCACGCGCACTCCTGATGCCGTCCCGGCCAGCTCAGCTGCGTGGGCGGCCGGGCCGAGCCGGGTCTGGGCCACTGCTGGTGCTGCCGCTGGGCTGCTCTGCTGCTGCTGGCTGAGCTGAGCTGCAGCGCCGAGCTGATCCCCACATCTCCTGGTTGCCTGGCCGCGCTCTGCCCCAGCTGCCCTCTGTGCCGCGATGGAGCTTCTCCAATGTCGCCTGGCCCGCTTCCCTCACCATCAGAGGCCGCCTTGGCCCTCTGGCACCCGGCGCGACCCTGGGACTGGCAGGCAGGAGTGGCTCCTTCCTGGCTCACCGGGTTCCGGGCCTCAGAAGCGGCCAGGCAGCAGTTAAGAGGGCGAGGCAGTGGCAATGCCCGCATGTGCGCCGGAGGCCAGCCAGCCAGGCCGAGAAGGGAGAAGCAGTGCCTTCTGAGTGGGAGATGGCACTCCAGCTATGCCCCTGTTGCGTGCGATGAGTCGGGGAAGGATCGTGACAGTGAAGGGCTGCACGGCATGGAAAGGGGCTCCCACGACCCCGCCACTGAGATGGCACTCAGGAGGCTGGAGGGGCGGACAGGTCTCAGGGGGGGCGGCTGGGAGAGGGCAAGAGGTGCCGGGATGAGAATGGGGGGCTCCAGGTTGGCAGGCGCGAGAGGGCGGCCGATGGCTCCGAGGTGCAGGGATCCTCCGTGCAGCTTCCGAGGCCCCAGAGGTGCCGCTGCTTGGCTCTCTGCCAGACTACCATCTCCAGCAGCCCTAAAAAGCACTGTGGAAGAGTGGGGAATGCCGGGAGTTGCAGTTCATCACCATCTGTGAAAACATGACTCTCCAAAGATCAATCCTTCCTTCCTTCTTTCCATCCTTCCTTCCTTCCATCCATCTCCTTTCCTTCCCCTTCAATGTTTCTTCCTTCCTTCCTTCCTTCCTTCCCCCTTCAATCTCCTTCCTTCTCGATCTCCTTCATTTCCCCTTCAATCTTCCTTCCTTCCTTCCTTCCATCTCCATCTCCAACCCTTCCCCTTCAATCTCTCTCCTTCCTTCTTTCTTTCCATCCTTCCTTCCTTCCTTCCTTCCCCCTTCAATCTCCTTCCTTCTCCATCTCCTTCCTTTCCCCTTCAATCTTCCTTCCTTCCTTCCATCTCCATCTCCATCCTTTCCCTTCAATCTCTCTCTCCTTACTTCCTTTCCCCTTCAATCTCCTTCCTTCTCCATCTCCTTCCTTTCCCCTTCAATCTTCCTTCCTTCCTTTCCCCTTCAATCTCCTTCATCTCCTTCCTTTCCCCTTCAATCTTCCTTCCTTCCATCTCCATTTCCATCCCTTCCCCTTCAATCTCTTTCTCCTTCCTTCCTTCCTTCCTTCCTTTCCCCTTCAATCTCCTTCCTTCTCCATCTCCTTTCTTTCCCCTTCAATCTTCCTTCCTTCCTTCCATCCTTCCATCTCTATCTGCATCCCTTCCACTTCAATCTCTTTCCTTCCTTCCTTTCCCCTTCAATCTCCTTCCTTCTCCATCTCCTTTCTTTCCCCTTCAATCTTCCTTCCTTCCTTCCATCTCTATCTGCATCCCTTCCACTTCAATCTCTTTCCTTCCTTCCTTTCCCCTTCAATCTCCTTCCTTCTCCATCTCCTTCCTTTCCCCTTCAATCTCCTTCCTTCTCCATCTCCTTCCTTTCCCCTTCAATCTTCCTTCCTTCCTTCCCCTTCCCTCCCTCCCAACATTTTTGAGCAAGGAAGAGTAAGCTTCTCCAGCGAGCATTGCTATATTGTTTTTGTGGTTAATCACTATGCTTTAATTATGTTCAATTTGTAACAATAAAAATACACCCTGCATATCAGATATTTACATTACAATTCATAACAGTAGCAAAATTACAATTATGAAGTAGCAACAAAAATAATTTTATGGTTGGGGGTCACCACAACATGAGGAACTGTATTAAAGGGTTGCAGCATTAGGAAGGTTGAGAACCACTGATCTGGGGTATTTTAGTTTTAATGCTGACTTTAGTCACATTTAGCATCTTATAATGCAAGCTTCCTTTGAGGGCTTTACCTTTAAAAGAAGCATTGACCGATTAAGTGCCATTAAGTTGGTATCAACTCATAGCGACCACATTAATAGATTTTCAAGAATGAAGGCAAATATACATGTTCCAAGATTATGTTGCAATATCTGATCTGAGTTGGTCACCAGGACTAGAGGTTTAGTCTTATGAAGTTTTGGACTAGATATATTTTCCCCATGCCAAATCTATCCCTAACCTGGTCCTTCATGGCTTCCAATGGTAAAAACAGCAGAAATTAAAATGCATTCTGGATTTGATTCTGGGTATCAAGCATGCATTTCATATGGTTATTCCTAGTGTGAATATGTAATCAGTAAAATAAAGCCTTAGAAGTAGTCAACATTAGTGGGAAACAGACATTATTTTCATTAAATGGTTTTCAAAGGACCAAAGAATGACTATGAATAAAAAAAACAGAGGGTCAAATTGATAAAGAATCAATAGAAACATTTAGTCAGGCCATGTTTTAACACCCATTTTAACACATTGTCTTCCACTTCAAAAGTGTCATGAAGTGTGCCTGTAAACATAGCCTGTCTCTGTTCGACCTCCTTAGCAAAGTCAGAGTGGTGCTAACAATTTTCTGCAGGGGAAGTTAAAGGGGAATAATTGGTGAATCTACCAATGGCTTTGGGGAGGGGGAGGGGTGTTCAAGAGGCTTGAGGAGAAAAGACCGTTTTGGACAGATGGCTAGAGCAGTGAATTTAGAAATCAAATGCCTGATACCCAAGGATGGGGTAATATTGTAGAAGCTACCTTCAGGGAGGGGGAGAAGCTTTCCTGTCTTGCTTTAATGGGAAGGCCCTATCCACTTTATGAAGGTAGCCTCCATTATCCTATTCTGGTGGATCAGGAACTGGGAGGAGTTTCCAGTACCAAGAGAGGGGGGGCTGAAGTACCGGTAAGTGGGTGTGGGGCACGTGGGGCAGCTCTACCCCTCCCCCACTGCCATTCCTTGATTGGCAACCTTTCACTCCCCTCCCGAGCCGTACTGCCATGCTACAGCGGATGGGATGGGCAGGGTAGGCCCAGTCCCCTTCTGCCATTTTGGAGTCAGGGGGGAGTAACGGCGAACCGTTCTGCTGCTGTTATGTGCTGTTGGAGGAGTTTTCTTTAAGCTTTGCCCCACAGATCACCTGCCCAGGCGCAGCCACCACCTCTTTGTCCTCCACCAACTCTCCTGGCTGGCTGCCTCCACCAGCCCTTTGTCACCTGTCTCACAGAGAACAAAGAATGCAGAGGCTCTGCACAGGGATGCAGAGCAGAGAACAGCACTTGCTGCCTGCATTGTCCCGCATCTCTCTTCTGTTTTCTGGAAATGGCAGCCCCGTTTCCTGCCACTTCTCCTCCTGGCGCAGCCCCTCCCTCTTCCTGAAAGAATTTCTTTGCCAACCTACCTTCCAGCTGTGGCGCGTTTCTCTTCTGCTGCAAAAAAAATTTTTTTCACAAGAAGTTGGAAAGTCTGACTGAATTTTTTTTAGTCCCACAAACCCTGTTTCCTTGCAGCAGAAGGAAAGCAGGTTAGCAAAGAAATGCTTTCAGGAAGAGGGAAGAGTTGCACCATTGCAGCAGAAAGGTGGGATGGAGTGGGCAGGGTCCTAACTAGGGCTTATTTTTGGGTAGGGCTTATATTAACCCCCCCCCCCAAAAAAAATCAGGGTAGATCTTAGTTTAGGGGACAGGACTTATTTTGGGGAAAACACAGGTATGCATGGTTCTCTCTGTGTGCGCGATATGTATTGCTTTGTTAATACATGCAAATCACACATATGCACACAACTTGCAGTTGCTCATGTAAAAGAAAAAACCTGTTTACCATTGCTGTCATGGCATTTTCTTTAACACATGTGATCTGAGCCTCGGTGTCCTATGCCAAGAAAAACTCCATGAATAGCTAAGATTCTGTACTGCATTAAATTTCCTCAGCCCAAATACTGAAGTCTGTGTTATATAGGTTGAATGAACTTATTTCTCTGCTAAAGAAAGTCAGACACAAAATATATCTTAGAGTGATGCAAACTTAATGAGCCACTTTCATTAGAAGAAGATATCATTCGGCATTATTTTTATGCAGCTGGTTAAATCTGATGCTTCATTAGATTTTTCTCAGCTTTTCATGTTCAGAACAATTGCTTTCAGCCTTGGTGACTGCAAATGCCCTTTTGGCACTACACAAATTCTTGGCCCCTCTTTTTTGTAGAAGCCCCTTAGATATTGGGACACTGCTACGATGTCACCTCTCGTCCTTCTCTTCATTAAACTAGACATAACCAATTCCAGCAACTGTTCTTTATATGCTTTAGCCTCCAGCACCCTAATCATCTTTGTTGCTCTTCTCTGCACTCTTTCTAGAGTCTCAACATCTTCTTTACATCATGGAGACCAAAACTGGATGCCTTATTCCAAGTGTGGTCTTACCAAAGCATTATAGAGTGGTATTAACATTTTACGTTATCTTGATTCTATCCCTCTGTTATTGCAGCCTAGCACTGGCTTTTTTGGCAGCTGCAGCACACTGCTGGCTCATATTTAAGTGACTGTCCACTAGGACTCCGAGATCCCTCTCACAGTTACTACTATTGAGCCGGGTACCATCTATACTATATCTGTGCATTTGGTTTTTCTTCGCTGTTAGATTTCAGATCTCTCCTGGGAAGCATAGGATTGCTCCAATAATTTATCATTATGTTTTGCAGGCCAATAATTTCAGGGAAAGGGCAGTTGGATTTTCTGTTTGAAATAATAAAACATCTTGTGTTGACTTGAGTGAAGGAACGATTAGTGCTCATTTCCTAAAATGTCTGTCTTAGCTGATTGGGAGACAGGAATGTTTAGGGGAAATAAAAAGAAAAAGACAAAATAAATTTCTCAAAAGTCAGAAAACAATAAAATTTCAAAAATTATTTATTTTCATCCATTGATACACCACCCTAATCACAGAATCCAGGCATCTTTCAGACATGAAGGAATTTTTTTCTCAAATTAAAAGCAAACAAACAGAAGCCTTTCTTAAGAAACCATAGTCTTTGTTGCTATATACAGTTTACACGCTCAGTTTTTAATCATCAAACACCGGTTAAAAATGTGATATCGTGCTGGCACTTGATTGCAGAAAGCTGATTGTTCATTTTGATACATTTTCTTATTAGAAAACAGTTAAGAGAATAGACATGTGCATTTATAGTCCTTGGCTTTTAATGTGAGCTAAGAGCAGAATATTCAAATGCATGTAGAAATATTTTAAATACTTGCAGAATTGTGCTGAATCTGAAGATCATGTCTCATGTTCTAACTGTGTCTCAGTTGGCTTCTGAAAAAGATACCGATGGAAGAGATTTGGTTCCTAGAATTGTGGCCTGAATTGTTGGAATGAATTACATTCTACCTTACAGAATTGGTTAAAAGAAATAGTGAATTAGGAGGGCTTTAAGCTGAATCCTCTGAGGTTTAGTGATGAACACTCTGAAGTAAAGACCTCACATAAAGATGTGGACTATAGATAAAAGTAGAACTGTTGCTGTAATGATGAAAAAAACAAAATGTAGATTGGCTCATAAAGTTTATGACTTTCATTGTCTATACATCCTGGAATAAGGCCACAGCAAACCATGTTCATATTGCTACCAATAAAACTAAATTGATATATCCAGGAAGTCATCAATTGCCAAGCTTGACTGAAAGAGATATTATTTTAAGGAAGAATAATAATACAAGCTTGAACATTTAGCATAGGAAAACAAATAAGATTTAATAGGCATAATAGCTGGGATGAATCCTAAAACTGCAGTTGATATCACAATATGTTGAAAAGGAACTGAAGTAATAAAAATTAGGGAGGATTACCCTGTATATTGAAATGATCCATTTGTGATAAAAAAAAAACAATCCAAAGTAGAGAAACTAATAGCAGCTATGATGTTGTTGGTGTCTGTCATTGCCTGCCCACTCAAGGAGACTATGTGGCTGATGCCTTTCAAAAACAAACTGCAGATATTCCAAAGAAGCATGAGGTCATAGCGATGGGAAATTTTAATTAATCAGACATCTGTTTAAAAAACAAACTCTGCCAAGCCTGGTCCTTCCGGGGAATTCATCACTTGTCTTGCTGACAATTTTCTTCTTTAAAGAATGGAGGAAGGCACTAGAGAGCAAGCCATTGATATTACAGCGTATAGTAGTACAGATAGCAGGAACACTGAGAGGGAAAGGATCATACCATGTCAGAGTTCTGAATTTTAAGGAAAACTAACCTAAGCAGAACCATACTGGGCTTTTTTTAAAAAATTGATGTGCTGATGCGTAGGATTTTATGGCTGATAAGAGTTCAAGATGACAGGATGTAACTGGAATGGGAAGTAGTAAAAGCACAACAACAAACCAGTTACATAAGGGGAAAATGAAAGCTAGCAAATGAAATTGAACATTTGAAAATTATAAAAGGACGTGAAAAAAGAAGTGAAAGGCAGCAGGGCACCACAGAAAAAAATTAGCAGTGAAAATTCATAGTCAGAATAACAGAATAACAGAATTGAAAGGGACCTTGGAGGTTTCTAGTCCAACCCCCTACTCAGGCAGGAAACCCAGACAAATGGCTGTCCAATATCTTTTTGAAAACCTCCAGTGATGGAGCACCCACAACTTCTGAAGGCAAGCCATTCCACTGCTTTATTGTTCTCACTGTCAAGAAATTTCTCCTTAGTTCTAGGTTGCTTCTCTTCTTGATTAGTTTCCATCCATTGTTTCTTGTCTTGCCTTCTGGTACTTTGGAAAATAGGTTGACCCCTCTTCCTTATGGCAGCAAAATAAAGGACTTTTTAATTCCTTACTGCTCCCTTGTGGTTATCTAGATTTTTCCAACCCCTGCCAGTGCAGGCTTAACCCCAGCCACTGCTGCTGTTATTTTTCCCTAAAGTGCTTTAAGCATGCAATATACATACATACATACATACATACATACATACATACATACATACATTTTCTGAGGTTTTCGCGGGTGTTTGTATGTAGGTCTTTGGTTATTCGGGTTTTCTCCCACGTAAAATTGGAAGTGTCTTGGCGACGTTTCGACGAAGTCTCATTCGTCATCTTCAGGCAGGTGTTTTCAGCTTCGTGCTTCGAGGAGCAATGTGTGGTCTTAGCTGTTTCTTCCTTTTAACTGCCAGTGGGGGTATGAACTGATTGGGTCGGAGCTTGGCTGTGTTCTGATTGGGTGGAGGTGTGTTCTGATTGGTTAGGGGCTTGGCTGTGCTCTGATTGGCTGGGGGGGTTGGCTGTGCTCTGATTGGCTGGGGGAGTGTTCTGTTTGGGTGGAGGCTTTGTTGTGCTCAGGTTGGTCTGAGTTGCAGGGGGATGTGAGATGGTGAGCTGCATTGCTGTTTTTGGCTTCGCGTTCATGGTCGTGCCTCATCTTCATGGTGGGTGTTGGTTTGCTTCATGTATGGATTGGAGGGGTTTAAAGTGGCTAATGATGCAGCTGTGGTCTGGCTTCTGGTTTGTGGTCATGCCTCATCATCGGTGTGGCTTTGGGTTTGCTTTTTGTGTGGATGTGTGGTGGTGACATCCTGTGTGGGTTTTGTGAGTGTGGGTCTGGTGTCATTTTTTGTGTTAGGGAGTCGTTTGTGAATAAGGGCAGGTTTCCAAATGGCTGGTAGGCGGGAGGTATCATCTCGTTTGTTCATGCTGTGTGGGCGTTTTTCTATCTCGATGGCTTCTCTGATTATTCTGTTATTAAAATGTTGAGTTTTGGCGATAGTTCTGGTATTTTTAAAGTCAATTTCATGTCCTGTGGCTTTAAGGTGTTGGACCAGGGAAGATGTTGGTTCCCCTTTTTTGACTGAGTTCTTATGTTCTTCAATGCGTGCACTTATTCTTCTGTTGGTTTGTCCGATGTATGTGTTGGGACAAGCAGTGCATGGGATTTTATATACTCCTTGATTTTCTAACTCAATTTTATCTTTGGGGTTTCTTAGGTGGATATTTTTCTGTTTGTGCAAAATGCTGTTTTGATGTTGTGTTTATGGAGGATCTTACTGACCGGCATGTAAAGGGAAAAGAACTCCCTCTGTCCCTGGGGTTAACAAGGAGAACACTTATGGTAAAACGTGGAGGAGATATGGGATAACATCATGCATTGACGTAGGCAATGTATCTGAAATACAGCACGATCAGCTGGGTCCAATAACACGTTCTAGAAGCCGGATACAGGCTGCTAACATCATATAAAGGCTCTTTCCCAGTGACTACTTTTAAAGCCCTGATGATGTTGGGTGGCCCCAACGAAAGCTCGGCTCATTAAATTTTTTACTACTTTTACTACTTTCCTCTTGGTGATAGGTATTTATTGGTTTTATCATGGACATACCCAAGAGTCGCATTTTTAGCTTTATAACTTGTCAATATATATATATATATATATATATATATATATATATATATATATATATATATATATATATATATATTGAACAAAGTTATTGGGTCTTGAAAAGAAGAAACATTTCTTCACGTGAATGGGGGAAATCAGGAAGAAACAGATGATGGAGGTTGACAATGGAAGGGGAAGGGGAAATGGCTAGCCAAAATCCCTGTTGAGGCATTTTTTAGTTGTCAGCTAACTTTGTACATTTTAAAAAATAAATAAATAAATAAAAGTAATGCCTTGCAGAAACCATTCCCCTGATACTGGCACATTGGTAGGTTTGGTCCTATCACAAACATCTGCAGCTACTCAGGATAATGCTGTGCATTGTAATATCACAAGACAGGTTTTGGGCATTGAGCATAATGGTGTAAGAAATGGAGTTTGCATCCCAACAGCAATACATATTTCATTACTGTCTCACCCTCCTTAGAAGTTTTTACAATTACAGATAGTAGATAGATAGCCTTTATTGTCATTTTTTTACTGTGAGCACATTGGCACACATTAAAAATGAAATTTAGTTGCTTGCTCTCAAAGTGTACACATACATAACACACTTTTAAACATGCTACATACAACATATTTATAAACCTACACCCTTACATATAAATAATATATAAGTATTAATCACTGCCCATCTTGAATACGTAACGGAAAGAGGAAGTTTTAGAATTCACAAGGTTAATACTGTATGGAACGAAACTATGAATGAATCTGGATGTTCTGCTTTGGATACCATAGAGCTTCCTCCCAGAAGGTAACAAGAAAAACAGGTCGTGATGAGGATGTGTAGTGTCCCAGACAATCTTGCGGACCCCGCTCAAGCAACACTTATATGCTATGTCCTGGATGGAAGTGAGGGAAGTGGCAATGATCTTTTCTGCCATCTTAACCACTCACTGCACTGCCTTCCTGTCTGAAGCAGTGATGCTTCCAAACCAGACTGTAATGCCATGACAGGATGCTATTGATCAGTGGTTCTCAACCTTTCTAATGCCGCGACCCCATAATACAGTTCCCCATGTTGTGGTGACCCCCAACCAGTTATACATCACCGGGTGCCAGGGGCGTGGCCAAAGAAAAGGGGGGAAAATTGGCGGACAGCCTTGTTTGGCGACCCCTGTGAAATGGTCTTTCGACCCCAAATCGGGTCCCGACCCACAGGTTGAGAACCACTGCTCTTGATCATCCCTCTGTATAAAGTGGTAAGGACAGGGGAAGGAAGATGTGTTTTTTTCATGCAACACAGAAAATGCAGGTTCTGCTGTGCCTGTTTTACCAGTGTCTAGCTGGTGAGTGATCAAGCCAGATAGCAAGCCAGCCAGATAGTCTTCAACTTACAACCACAATTGAGCCTAAACTTTGTATTGCTACAAAGTTGTTAAAGCTGTTAAAGGAGCTTTGCCCCATTTTATGACCCTTCTTGCCACAATTATTAACTGAGCCACTGCAGCTGTTCAGTTAGTAACCTGGTTTTAAAGTGAACCTGGTTTCCCCATTGACTTTGTTTGTCAGACGGTCACAAAAAGTGTTTCACATGACTCCATGGCACTGCAATGTCTTAAATATGAACCAGTTGCCAATCTGAATTTTGATCACATGACCATGGGGATGCTGCAATGGTCGTAAGCATGAAAAACGGTCATAAGTCGCTTTTTCAGTGCCATTGTAACTTCAAACGGTCACTAAATGAACGATTATAAGTCGAGGACTATCTGTACTATATACCACTTATGCTAAACATTAATCATGTAGATGAGTGGAAAGTAATACATCCCTGTGTCACACTAACCTCATGTGAATGGTACTCAGAAACCTAAAAGGAAAGGGGAAGAACATAGCCACTGAAGTTACAGTGTATGCTACTGCTGGTGATCATTTTATAGTCAGGGAAGTGGAAACAGATGTTGGTTATGGGAACAGCACAGCAGCCAACGTGGTTGAAACAGAAGCCACTGCTAGGATATAAAAGAGATCAGAAACGACTGTTGGTGTCCTTGCTAAATGGAAACAGAAGCTATGGATGGATCAGGGAGCAGTTAGGTTATCAGCTGGACCACATACAAAAACATCTTTGCTGGAACATATATAACAGATAGGCCTAATAATCTTATCAGTATAAAAAAAGGTCAATGTGAAAATATCTATACTTGCCTAAGGCCCAGGTAGAACACCAGTTGCTTTCCTGGACATCAAAGCTATCAAAGAAGATGGGGGGGGGGTTGGTGTTAGATTACCAGCAGGTAGCAAAAAATGAACTGGAGTTGCCAATTCAATGGTTCTATTGTTTATTACTTTCTAAACTGTATGTAGCATAAATGTAAGCAGTGCTGGTTATTTGGGAACCTTAAGAAACAAAAACCTAAGACTGCTCAAATAAAAGGGATTCAAAAGTGGAAAAAGCATAAAAATTGCAGGCATGTGAATGCTGAGAGGGTCATATTGAATCATATATAGTCTGTTATCAGGGGAATTGATGAAGTCAGTGAAAAATGAATTAGGCAAGGAAAAATAACCAATGTAATATTTACTACAGCAATGGACTATTTATCCAAATGCTCACTAGATGCATTTGGGAGATGTCAACTTTTTATGAGCCTGTTGTGAAAGGACTGCTCCAGTTACCTTAGGGATTTGTCAAATATTTGATCCCAGTAGTCCAGAATAAAACAATTGCCATCCTTGCTAAATATGTCCAGAAAAAAATTGCTGTAGAAATTAAGAAAGCACAGCTTTGCACCATAATAATGCAGTCCATGTGGGACATATCCAAATAGCAGTCAAAGCTTTAGAACTGTTGCCATGGTAAAAGGGGCAATTATTGTGAAGATAAATGATAAAAGATAAAACTACAATGAAAATTTCTAGGGTTTCATACAATTGGTGATGCTGCTAACGCAGGACAGGAGAATGATATCCTTGCCTACTCTGAGAACAAAGGCTTGGAGGTTATTCAGTGTCATGGTCAGATGTAAGATGGTGCTGCAGCAATGAATAGAGCATTGATTCTCAATCTTGGCAACATCAAGATGTGTGGCTATGCTGGCAGTTGAAGTTGCCAAGGCTGAGAAACACCAGGAAAGACTATATTCAATTGATTCACATTCAGTACATTTAGACCAAAAAGAAATGAGGAAGCTCTGTGTGTTCATTGTGCATATATGGTGCTATAGAATAGGGTAAGATAGATCAGAACGTTCCAGTTTTGTTTTTGTCTTGCCTTTCTTTTTTTTCTTTTTTTTTGTGAAAACATTTGTTGAAGGTCTTTTCTGTCACCGTTTTTATTTGATTTTTCTCTCACACTTAAACAATTAAAGTTCTACATGCTGGGCATCTCATTATGACTTGTTGATTGCTTGACATTTGCATTTTGTCCTCACTATGAAAATGTTATCTAATGTAATTCTAACTTCCTCAAAATTCAAGAAAAAGCACAGGCAAGATGACCTATTAAAAAAAAGTAAAGAGTTTATTTTTCAGGGATTCTTTAAACAAAAATCCTGGAGAGTATCAAAATTGATTTTGGATCTGTTTAGGACAGTGGTTCTCAACCTGTGGGTCGGAACCCCATTTGGGGTCGAACGACCATTTCACGGGGGTTGCCAAACAACGCAGTCCGCCATTTTTTTCCCCTTTTCCTTAGTGTGCTACTCCGTTTTATTCTGTTGGCTTTTGAAAGCCAATAGAATAGACTCTCTTGAATAGAGTCTAATTTTATTGGCTTTCAAAAGCCATTAGGAATTGTTCAGGCTGTCTCTGCCCTGCTGAGCCCGCCAAAAGTCCCATTCTGCAAACGGTGCTACACCAGTTGAGTAGTCCTCGACTTACGACCGGTTGTGTAGTCCTTGACTTACGACCGGTTGGGGGTCGCGGCATTAAAAAGGTTGAGAACCACTGGTTTAGGACATCACAACTAATACAAAATGTTGTGCAGGCCCTTTTCAGTTATCAGCATCATTTGGGGACAACAAAACAAACGGCAGCTTTACAAGAAATATATGTTTCATATAAACAGTTAAAAAGTCAAACCTCATTTTGATGAGCTTTGCGTAGATGAAAAATTGGGGACCTTGAAAACATTTTCAAAGTCATATGGTGTTTCATATATGTATGCAGATTATCACAACCCAGCTTCCTCATAGGGTTAGTGGAATGAATACTTTTATTCAGTAATTCCCAGTACACTGACCTACATCATTTTCTTTTGCATCCAATGACAATTGATTCAAGACTGAAGCAGACCAGCGACAAAAGGATCTGATACACCTATTATAAATATTTTCCTAGGTAGCTAAGCTTATGTTCTGTATTTCCGGAGGTATGTACATAACCCATGGTGAAGGACTATAGCCTATATTGAGTTTTTCTGTTGATCGGTTTATTATCATGTAATGACTAATAAAATAATAACAGGCTTTAATTTTTTCTAGCTTAAAGGTTAACAGACATTGTCACTGTGGTCGTGAAGTAATGGGATGTTTGCTACATGGGAGAAAGACTTTGACAAATCTAGCCAAAAATGAAAGTGCAGAAGCTGAAAACAAAAGTACCACAAACTCAAGGCCATGTACTTACAGTCAATAGTATAACATGGTTACAAAAAAGACAGATGTATAGTCTTTTTAATTTTAGTATAGTTTCTAAATTAACAGAAAATCAAAGTTCCATTTTATTCTGCATTGATCAGACCCATGTAAGAACAATGTCTGCATTGAGGCCGGCAATTTCAGAAGGTTCCCATTAACAGGAAAGCAAGGATGGAATTGTTCAGTCTAGTCCTGAGAGGAAGTGACTGAGTGGATGGCTATAGCAATCTTCAAATATCTGAAACAGTATCACACAAAATAAAGTTCTGGTCTATTTTGCGTAATCTCACATAGCAAGTCTTGGAATGCTAAATGCAACTTATAGGAAGAAATGTTTCTGTTTACTTGAAGGAAGAAATTGTATTGGGAAGCACAGTTTGGCAGTGGAACCAATTACTCAGACAGTGGGTAAACTACCTTTTACTAGATATATTCAAGCAGAAGCCATCTATATCCAATGCTTTAATTTTGGGGTACAGAACAGGGATTGGACACCATAGTCTAGATCAGTGGTTCTCAACCTTTCTAATGCCGTGACCCCATAATACAGTTCCCTATGTTGTGGTGACCCCCAAGTGGGTGTGGCCACCAATAAGAGGGAGTAGGACAGCTAGGGAAAAGGGAAAAAAATGGTGGACCGCGTGGTTTGGCGACCCCCATGAAATGGTCGTTTGACCCCAAATGGGGTCCCGACCCACAGGTTGAGAACCACTGGTCTAGATGCTACTACCCCTAAATATTCAAGGCTTTGCATTTTTGACTTTAAAATGTCATTAAAACAGTGGTTTAATAGATTACTTATTTATTTAGGAAATATAATCCCTATTACTTCAGGAGATTACTCTAGGTAGCTCACAATAGAGAATGATAAAATACAAATATAAACAAGTGTAATAAAATCAAAATGCAAAACCCACGGTACCATGATTTTCACTCCTGATTTTGAATCAGAGACTGAAAAACTTTGTTTTTAGAGACTTCTGGAAGGCCAAGAGGATTGTGGTTGATTGCCTCTCTGCAGACAGGCTATTCCACATGGCAGATGCTGGCAACTATTGAGATACAATATGAAATCTGTTCACCAAAAATTCTAAAACTTCTCATACATTTAGAAAGTAATTAGGCTAATTATTCCACTGCATCTTGCAAAGAAGCATTTTTCTTGTTGTTTCTATCTTTTGAGGGCAATTCCTGCTCAAAAGCCAATTTAAAAATTAAATAGTAGAGAGAACTTTCCAAATTAATTCCAAACAGACTCTGTGGTGATATGTCACTTATTAAAAATAACAACAATGCTCAAAATACACTCTAAAAGAGATGTTTGTTTCTTCCTACTTACATAGTATATTAAGAAAATACATGGACATTTAAAGAGTTAACAGTTAGGAGCAGAAAAATAGTTAAATATGGGAAATTTTTAGCCTGCCTAGTTTTGCACATAATGAGCACTAATCTTGGAAGGCAAAACCCAACAAAAAGGAACCCCGTCTCTTTTAATGAGATATTTGCAATTTAGCCAAATAATTGCAACCGATTTGCAATTTGTATAAATGAAACAGATGTTGTTGGATAAAATGTACAATGTGGATCTGAACTCATATGGTGAGTACTTATGCATCAATATACACAGATTCCAGTTTTGTTGCATTCAAACAAACACAAATTCTTCCAATTTGAACTATGGAAAGTAAAAGTAAGGCCTACATCTGGCAAAGAAGAACAGGCATATTGTAGAAAACGAGTAAGAAATTAACATTTATGGAGAAATGCAAGAATTATTATAAGAAAGAAAGGAGTAAAATTAAAACAGGTTGTCAAGTTATTAGAATCTGCAGCAAAAGAAAAGAGGTTCAGACTGATAAAAGAAGCATCCACTCTTGCAATGCAACCCCATTCTGATGGCACCTCAGGATAATGCTAGACATTCCTAGAAGAGAAAAAGTTACATAAGTTTATTAGGCACTCTCCTGAGGGAGCCAGGAAAATCTGTCTGATATGGCTTACCCAGAGAGCTTCAAACGATAACTGGAAGAGGAGAGTGACCAATCTTTAGGATCTTTACGACCTCATCCCAAGCATAAACCCCAAGACAACCAATCCAACAAGGAAGTAGAGTGGGATGGAAGGAAGAAAAATTCACATACAAAGTAGAGGTGGAAGCAAACTCAGGATCAGCCATAAAGGACTCAGATGCCTATTCACTAGTGCTCAGGGCATGAGGAGCAAATAGGGTGAATTTGAGGTCCTAGTTAGTAGATGGCGGCAGGTACAATATAGTTGCCAATACTGAAATTTGGTGGGATGAATCTCATGAATGGAATGTATTGCTGGAAGGATATCAACTATTCAAAAGAAACAGACCTAACAAAAGAAGAGATGGAGTTGCATTATATGTAAGAAATCACTACATCTTTACAGAATTGCATAAAACCAAGGATGAAAGCCTCCTTGAATGCATTTGGGTTAATATAAAAGGAAAAAAGAATGACACTACCATAGGTATATACTACAGCCCCCCCCCCAACCAAGCAGAGGAAATAGATGCTTCTGAATATTATCTCACTTCCCATGATTTAAAGAATGTTTCAGCCCTGCTTGCTTATATAACAGTTTTTGTGTATTTTTGTCAAAGTCACCTTCCTTACTCTCCACCAGCCAAAAGAACCCATTATGTGACAAAAACCTATTTGGATTTCTGTCCAACTTGGGATCAATTCCATTATAAGAGTCTTGGCTTGTAACTGGAGAAGAACATATTTTGATATCTGGTTTTAGGCTTGGACTACCAGGGCATGGAAAATAAAAAAAAAAGGCTGAACAATGAACAATGGCCATATTGAACAAAAAAGAACTAGGCCAGAAGGACACAAGATTCACCTGTTTTCTTAGCTGTTAAATTTCAGTAAAAAAAATTCTAAGATCGTAATGTTGAATATTTACATCACTCCAAAAATGTCTATTGATTACTCTTTTGATATATCGATGAATTTAGGAAAAAAATCCTGACTGAAATAATTCTGACAATTCCTAAGGATATTGTACTTAGGTTATTGTAATGTTAGAATGGGACCATGCAAGATCACATTAATGCCAACAATACAGTATATCAAAATAATTCTTCTTAGTATTACCTTTATGATTCTTTAGTAACCATAAAAGGTTTACTGCTGTCCACCCTAGTACACAAAGGCAACTTTCAAACTTAAAGGGGAAGAGACCAAAGCTTTGTTTATCCCTTTCTTATCAGAAGGGTAAAACAAGCGCATCTTAGGTTATATTTGTGTCTTGATAACAAAGGCTTTCTTTTCTCTGAAACTTAGATTTATGTAAAAGAGAATAGTGGCCCATCCACCAGTTCTGTAACTTTTTATGGGGACTCAGACCTTGGACCCCATAATTCAGATAATTGGTAGTCTTTACTTCATTCAGTGGTATACTAGAAGGATAAAATGGGCCAGAGTGGTAACTGAAGCACTATTTAAATATATGAATACTGAGGAAGCCCCGACTATGGCAGTCATAATTACTTCACCTGAGAAAGGTCTTGATTCTGTTCTTATAGTCTCTGAAAAATTGGGACAGAATTAAGAACATTTGAACTGAAAAAGATTCACTCAAGAGGTTGCAGTTAATAGGAGCTTTATTGGGACAGCTTACATCCTGTGACAATATCTGTTAGCACCATCAAACATCCACATCTACCTATCCCAGGTCTTTGAGAAGGACTTGACAGATGGACAAAAATGCCATATCTAGTCTGAACATCTGGCTGAACATGCAACAAACCATAATAAGGGCGATCCATCTAATTACAAACCAATTAGTCTGATTGACATCACATATCTTTTGCATAATATTCAAGCCTAGGCAATTGAAAAGAGTTTATTAATGAAAGAACAATCCTGTTTTAGACCTCACCACTCTACTATTAACTGTTTCATTTTATGTTATTGTGTAGAAAACTACAATTAAGGACTTAATTGTTTACAACTTCCACAGACTTTGGCACAGGCATTGATTCAATAAACACATACTCTGTAAAAAAATGTTGCCCTCTACATGGAACCTAGATTCTGTATCTGTCCAAGGTCTGAAATACAAACTCTTATTTACAGGTATGTATATGCATGCAAGGCTCCCTAGATGGGAAATTTTGCCCCTCCCCTCACAGAAAGAGATCGAAGAAGAGATTTTAAAAGAGTACTGTACATTTGTTTGCATAACACAGCCATGGTTTCCAACCCCAGACTGTTTTCAATGTTTAGAGGAGCAAACAGCTTGCTCTCTTGAAATCTCTCTCCAATCTTTTGCTCTGTAAGAAAGGGGGGGGGGAACACAGGTCAGGCGTAAGACAAGGCATACTGACTATAATGTGATCATATGACTGAGGGAACACTGAAATGGTTATAAATGGGCCATAAATGGGTTATTTTTTTTCAGCACTGTCACAACTTTGAATGGTTGCTGCATAAATGGTCAGTAAGCAAAGATTACATATAGCTTTGTAGAGAACATACTTGCATATCATTAGAACAATTTCCTTTATATCAAGGGTCCCCAACCCCCAGTTCGTGGACTAGTACTGGTCTGCAGCCAGCTGGGAACTGGGCCACACAAGTGGCAGATATGTTTGCAAAGCTCCATTTGCATATGTGCAGGATTAGGTTGTGTTCCTCCCCCTCCCACCCCCCCTCTGCCACTGCTAGTCCACAGAGCCACAAAGGTTTGTGGAGTGCTGCTTTATATCAAAGACCATACAGGAGAGAATAGAACCTGATGGTTATTCTTCACCTCTGGAATCATCAATGTGCTCCTTTAGGAAACATGGCTGCTAGAGGGAACTAGAAGCTATGGACTACCTTTTGAAATTCTTCCAAATCAATAGAAGAGTCTCCACTGCTATGCCTCTCCTACTTTATTGTAATTTATTGGCACTGGGGCTAAAAACTGGACAGTGAAGATATGTCAGAACCACTGCAAATCTACAATATTCTGCATCTTTTCATTGCTGTTGTATGATTCCATACAAAGCTGGAAACTATGTCAATCCCAAAATTGAATGCAGTGTGTGTGTGTGTGTGTGTGTGTGTGTGTGTGTATGTATGTATGTATGTGTGTGTGTGTGTGTGTGTGTGTATATATATATATATATATATATATATATATATATATATATATATATATATCTTCCCTTTGGCTAGAAAAAAAGGAGACAAATTCATTTCTTTCACAAATGCAACTTTACACACCCACACTCACACATACAAATATATTGCAGGATAATATTACTTCCTTTATTTTAATTTTTCCCTATATTTAGCTGCCTGGTTATCAGGGGCTTTTAAGTTAAACATGCATCCCAAAAATCTGAAATATTATTACTATTGTACTGTTCTTTGTTAAGCTATAGAATAGATATCAAAACTTGATTATTCTGCCATCTACTGATTGAAATAATGTTATAAGAAACTAGTATCTTACTATTAGGCAAATAAAAGTAAGGTCTGTTCTTGAACTAACATTATTTTCAAGTGTGTTTTAGTTATTAATACTGTATTCTTTGTAAAGTAGAACTAGGGGTATTGAAATCAAGATGTTGGACTAGAATGGAAGAGACATAAACTTCTCCATTGACCCTAGTTCCATTAATCTCACAGGTGGTTGTGGAGGGGATAAAATAACAAGGGATCCCTGTATAAATCACATTGAGTCACACTGCCTAGAAGAAATGTAGAATGTTGTATAAATATAATAAGTAACTAAGTCAATGATTCAATCAATGTCATGGATTTTACATTTTATTTCTGCAGTGTGGACTACTCTTCATAAAGCCTCCTTGAAATTGAGCTAAACTGCTGAGATTACATGGAGATTTCCCTATAATTTTCTTGACATTACCTGGTTTGTCCCCCCTCCAAGGTCTAACTATAGTCTATCCTACTTAGTTTTTTTAGATCAGTCATAAGCAGTACCGCCACACTAATTCAATCACATTTTCAATCACATGGCATTTTAAAATAAGGCAGAAAAGCCAAACATTGGTTAAGATGCCTTAAAAATAATAAAGATGGGATACAAATATATAAATAAAATAAAAATGTTTATCAGATAAACTGCTTTACTGTAATCAGTTTACAGAGCATGAAAACATATTAATTCTTCAACGTTTGCTGTTTGCATTCTTTCCCACCCAGTGAACTGAGCTTGAGATTCTATATACCTGTCTTTAGGCAGGACAACGCTTGGGGATCTGAAAAGAAATGGGTCAAAATTGGTGTGAGGGAAAAACCAGCAAAATAAAATTCAAGTTGGAAAATGGGCCCAATCCAGCCAGAGCCAGCAAAGAAAAAAAAAATCCTAAAACAATATGCCCAGTACTTTCTACTGAAAAATCATTTGACCTGCCGTTTGGAACGTTGTTGATTTCTCCACTCTAAGGCTGCGCTTCCTCCTTCCGAGTCATGTGACCAAACATAGAACTATCATTAAGAGATTGGAAACAATGTCAGAACAATTCCAGAATCTGTTCTCTGAATCTTTGCTGTATTTGTTCCAACACCTACTAGTCAGGCCTTCCTTTTTTTTTTTAAACTCATGATGTAATTCCTCCATGTCCCACAGCCAAACCACAGAAATGAAATTTCTCTGATGGTCCAAATCAGCCTTCCCCTATTTGAGTGTTTGCTGGTTGTGGACGTCAACTCCCAGAATTGCTAGCTGGGGAGTTCTGGAAGTCCACACGTCTTAAAGTTGCTGAGATTGAGAAACAGGGTTCTGAAGCAACTCTGATGCATAAAGGATCCTTAGAAAAGAAAAACAGGAACGCTCAGCGCTTCTTTGTCTCCGCTTCGGAAAAGTGTGCCCGGAAGCGTCTGGACTACAACTCCCACAATGCTTCGTAGGCGGGGAGCTCTACTCGATAAGTGAGAGCGGAGCTCATTGGTGAGCGAATCAGGGCAGCCGCAGGCCTATCAGCTCGTCTTTCATTGTGCGGTGGCAGCAACCGACATACACACATTAAGGCGAGAGCCGCCCAGGGGGCCGTTCGTACATCTCTTGCTGCTGCCGCTGCCCACCGTCCGCCCTTGCAGACGGGCTCTTGCGCTCTTCCGCGGAGCAGAGACGCAGCCATGAATCTGGGGTAAGGAAGCGAAGCCCTGCCGCGATCCCAGGGCGGCGAGACGTTCTTGGGTGATCTCGTCCTTTCGAGTGAGAGCTGGCAGGGGGTGAAATCCTCTGCCCTCCAGCCGGAGCGAGCTCCACGAAGCCACTGAGATCATTCCTGTTGAAGCCTGATGTGGCTTTTCCAGAGATTGCGAGAGCTGCTCCTGCCTAGCTATGCCCGCTGGGCCCCGTCCCTTTCGCGTGGCAAGTACTGGGCTCGCTTTATTGTGCAGTCTTTATCAATCTTGCAAACGACACGGTGCTAGTGATGTTGAGACTTGGCTGAGGTAGGCATGCCGGCTGCCCTAGTCCACGCCAGGAGCTGGACAGCTTCAGCTGCAGGTTTTCTGTATGTTGCGTTCAAGCCACAAGAGTGGACTGCGACGTTTTTGATAACCCCAGATATTTGGAAATAAATTTATTGAGTACTGACGAGAGTCATATAGACTAGAATTCATCAATTTCATTTTTATTATCAGCCCGGTGAATTCATGTTGCCATTCTTTTTATTAGAAAAAAAAGCACTCAAAGGCAAATCACATTCCAAGGAAAATAATTGCTCTATTTAACAACAACAACAAAATATTGGTGTGAGGAAACGGGGGAAAGGGCTGGGCAAAGAACTACGATCAGTAGGCTCTATGAGAGGTGTTAGCAGGAGTTTCGTGAATGTGGAGAAGACCACACGTCTGGCTGTGAACAATTGCATTCACCAGATTGCATCACATTCAACAGAATTCCTTACCAGTATTAGATGTGGGAGAATTTCCACATGGAACCTCCTAACTACCAACTATCAACATATTCTTTTTGAAAATAGAAAAACATTTAGAACATTCATATTAAAAATATTAACAGTTGCGAAATGCTATCTAGACCATTGTGCATGAATGAGGTAGGTCATTGTTCTATAATACACTTGTGTATAAGCATGAAAGCAGAAGAGTTTTGTAGATGTTTTCCAAGGAACAGAAAAGGTATTCTATGTGCGACTTTCAGATGTTTAGGTGCAATATCACATTTGTCTCTTCAAGCTTGATAAGGCACTTTCCCCTAATTTGATTATTGGAGAAATACTTTATTAGATTAGGGTCTTGCAGATGACATTTGTGCCTTTATAACTTAAAGTATGATTACTGTTCAAATATAGCATAGTATGTGGTTAAAGGCTGTGGCTTCCTTCCTTGCAGCAAGTAATTATTTGGAGCACAGGATTATTTGGTTGTAGATTGCTTTAGATTTCCCAGCATAATTCAGGTCATGTTTAACTGTGGTCTTTTTGTGATTCAACAAATAAAATGTGCAAAAATGGACATCCAGTCTGTTATTCATAGCCACTATTAGCAGCTCATTTCTGTTTCACCCCTATGTTTCTCTGCATGAGAGAGCTGTTATTTGAAATAACTATGAGGTTTTATAATAGTGATGACTGAAGCCTTCTTTCTCCTACTCTACAGATTTACAATTATTTGCAGAGGCTTTATTCTGCGAAAGGAAAGATAAGAGAAGGCTATGTTTACACATGCTAAGCTAGGAAGTTTTAGCTACAGTTTGTTAAACAAACAAAGCTATGTTTTAATATAGTGTGTAAATACAGCTACAAATTCCACAGTGAACCATGGAGACCAAATGTGGTCTCTGAGCTTAATTGTTGCTGCTTTTCTAAACCAGTCAATCTAAAGTTCTAAAATCAGCTGTGAATAAAAGTATTTCAAAACTTATGTTTTCTTTCCTTTCCCCATCCCTATGTGAAAGAATTTTTTTTAAAGGCCCTGTGATACTGTCTGGAAGCAGACATATACAGCATAAGTGATGATTTTCCTAGTTCTCCTCCCAGGAGGATAGAAACACCTAAGCTTAAGGATCAGAGGTTTATGCCATTTTCAATCACCTCAATGAAATAGTTTTTGGGAAGCTTGGTTCTTTTATAGCTTCCATGAACTTTTAAGACTAAATTAGTTGGCAGCATAGTCCCAGTGCAAATACAACAGTTAGCAATTTGTTTTCTGATAGCAGAATGATTATAACAATTTTTATTTGATAATCGGGGTTTATTATTGGATTTTAGTATCCTGTCTTGTTGGCATTTTAGTTATAGTAATGTATATATTGTAATATGCATAGTGAGGTTAGATCTGGTTGTAAAAGTATGCAATCACCAAAAGTAGAAGATGTTTCTAATTTTCAAAGATGCTTCCCGCTTCATAGCCAGGTAAGCTGGATCTGAACCATTTCATAAAGATTGCTGCTTCTTTTAAGATATTATATATGTGTAATGACTTTTTACTCCTGTAAAATGATTTTTTTACACCTGTTATCTCTAAAATGACTTTTTTTAAATGGGAAAATCTTTTTCTAGTCAGTTTGACTTAAATATAGTGATAGCTTTTTTCCCCACTAAACTGGATAATTTCCATTCTGTATAATTTATTATTGTTTTTTTAGGAATTTAAGGAAAGGGGGAATTCTAAAAGTGGAAAGGAGAAAAAACTAAAATGTGTCAGATTGTATATAGTAATCATTTTTCTTTAGGATCTTTATTTTGTACAAACACAGAAATAGGCTTTATTGTTTTATTTAAAAATTATGCTCCATAATTTTTCCAAGCTGATTTCAATTATAGAAACAGTTCACCTTTTTTTCTTTTTTGATTACAGGGACGGTTTAAAGCTTGAAACTGAAATACTGGATGGAAAACCTAGACTGATAGTGGCTCCTTGTGGTATGATTACTCTTATATATAAAATTAGTCCACATTAATGATTACCACCAATTTTTGGATTGCTTCTTTTTTAAAAAAAAACCTTCAGTTTTTAAACCACTTAGTCATATATATTCTAATTGTTTGGATTATTTTTCTCTGATACTTCAGAAAGCAGTAATTTTCCCCAACTTAGTTCCCCCACAGATATGCAGACTTGAATCCCCCAAATTCTTAACAATCACCACACTGATACTGTGTTTCCCCGAAAGTAAGACCTACCCCGAAAATAAGCCCTAGTTTGGGGGTGAGGCACACGCCTAAAAATCAAGCTAGGGCAGGGTGGGGGGTGTAGCTGCTCCATATGCCCCATATCCACTTACCGTTGCAGCCAGGCCTCCCATGAATCGATGCCTCGCCTCACCAGCCCACTTCTTCAGCCACTTGCCACTCACACGCATCACTCCTGACCTCCATTTCGCCGTCAGACGCCTTCAGGAAATAGCAATAGCACTTAGACTTATATACCACTTCACAGTGCTTTACAGCCCTCTCTGTGGTTTACAGAGTCAGCATATTGCCCCCAACAAGGAGCAATATAGGAGCCGAGATGGCGCAGCAGTTAGAGTGCAGTACTGCAGGCCACTTTAGCTGACTGTGTTCAGCAGGTCAGCGGTTCAAATCTCACCGGCTCAAGGTTGACTCAGCCTTTCATCCTTCCGAGGTAGGTAAAATGAGGACCCAGATTGTTGGGGGCAATATAAATATATATATACATTGCTTACTGGTGTACACCACTTAGAGAGTGCTTACACTTAAAGCGGTATATAAGTCTCATAAATAAATAAACAAACAAACAAACAATCTGGGCCCTCAATTTAGCAACCTCGGAAGGATGGAAGGCTGAGTCAGCTTTGAGCCAGTGAGACTCGAACTGCCGAACTGCTGGCAGCCAGCAGTCAGCAGAAGTAGTCTGCAGTACTGCATTCTAAATGTTTTTGCAACTGAGAATGGAGCTTCAGATTGAATCCATAGCTCAATTCTTGGCTGCAGAGGGCTTTCCAGAAGGCCTTTGATAGCAAAATGCAGGCCGGGGAGCACCGTGCACATCAAACCAGAGCTCCATTCTCAGCTGCAGAGGCATTTCCTGAAGACCTCTGATGGCGAAATGGAGGCCAGGGGTGATGCGTGCGAGTGATGGCGAGTGGCCACAGAAGAAGTGGGCCAGCTGGGCGGGCCTATTGGTGGCACTGCTGCGAGGTGAGACCGAGAAAAAGACACCCCCCAAAAATAAGACCTCGTGCCTCTTTTGGAGGCAAAAAAAAGAAGACTGGGTCTTATTTTCTGGGAAACACAGTAGAAGAGAATATTTGTAGCTCAAGGTTGAACTGTGGGGTCCTTGGTGTACTCTGAGTTTAGTGGTTTTCTTGCAGATGTTTCATTAACAGTTGTTACCCACTTTGGTAATGAAACATCTGCAAGAAATCCACCAAGGTAGTTATGAGGGCACCAAGAATCCCACAACACCATACCCACTATGAATTCTGAGAGTTCAGAATTCATGAACATGGAAGACATTTAAATTGGAAAATGTAGGATCCTTGGTGCTGTCTAAGCATGGAGATTTTCTTGCAAATATTTCACTATCGCATTAGGTAACTTCATCAGTGCTAGGACTGATGAGTATTAGCACTGATGATGATACCTAGTTTGGTAATGAAATATCTGCAAGAAAATCTTCAAGCTCAGAGAGTGCCAAGGATCCAACAGTTCAACTATGAGCTACAAATATTCTCTTCTAGTTTGGAAAAGATAGATATGTGGTTACATTGAAGAGAGTAGCACAATCACTTGGAATAAACACAAACTTTCTATGAAACATAAGGCAGCTTCAGTCACCATCATTTTTAAGTATCTGTCTGTATATTTATTAGAACTATCATTTAGTAAATAGTCATAATTTATATCAAAGGTAGAGGAATCATGACCCTGGAACAGTGTTTTCAACCTTTGGTTTTCCCCCTGCCCTCAACTCATAGCTGCTAATAATTGACAGGGTAGCCCAGATATCATACAACATATGTGAAAACTAGTATTAGTCCCTAAAAGAGGAATATTTCATATAAGTATAAGAACTGTCTGATTTACAGAAATTTAGGAACAGAAGCTTCATATTTCAACTTATGTATGATTGAGATTAAAATGTAAATCCTTTTATTTTTAAAAATTTGGAGCTGTCCCACTCCCTTTGACTTTAATTGGTTTGAGCATGTTTCCACTTTAATGAAAAGTCTTAAGAATAAATAATAGTAATAGAGAAATAGGAAATTTGATACATAGAGAATACAAGTGGTTCTTGACTTATGACGTAATGACCCTGCCCTTTGCAGTTGTAAGTCAACTTGGTTGTAAGTGTGTCATCACATGATGAGCCTTTTTTATGGTGGTTGTTAAGCAAATGACCAGGGTTGTTAAGTGAATCTGCTGTTGTTCAGCGAGCACTGTATCATTATTCGTTCTGGGTTGTTGTTGGTTTTTTTGCCAAAAACTTAAAGTAAACACCAGTTATCAGCAAAAATGTCATAAATTGGGGTCGTGTGACCATGAGATATTGCAGATGGCTTAAATGCAATCCTGAGACCGCAGGGAGGCGTTCATTAGAAATATGGAACTGGGTCATAAGTAGAGGGGCTCTGTCAGAACTTCGAGCAGTTGCAAGTCAAGGCTTACCTGTATTTATGGATGGATGGATGGATAAAGACTGCTTCCTATTCACTTCAAGCTTTCTTAGTGGCACTGGGATTTTGCCAGCCAAGTTGAGAATATAAGGTAAAATTATCCTGGACCTTATTCTAATGCTATTTTTTCCCCTTTCACAGTAAATAAGTCGAAACCAGGCATAAGGGTAAGTCTTAAATCCTGCTTATAATATTGAAGGTATGAAATTTTATTGCTTTGACTGAAAAATAATTGTAGCTATATGTGTTGAAATTTCATTGTACTAGGAAATTTTCTAATTTAAGAAAAAGTGGTCAGCAACATGTTCAATCTCATTTTTTCCCTTAAATCCTAAAAGATTTGAACCCATGCTTTCTTAAGACCTGTGTCTTCTTATAAAAATCTACTAGCTACTATCTTCCTTATTTCTTTGGATTTTCCAGGTAAGATGTAGGATTTAGCTATCTCTTTAGGAACCTTCTTCCCAGTGATTTCTTTTTCATTTCCTTTCGTTGAAAGATGTAAGGGTTTTTTTTTTCTTTTTTTTTAAAAAAAGGTTTATGAGGTTACTCTCTGAAGGACAAGAATATAAATACCTTACATATTCAGCTTTTAGTTTTGAAATATCCACGGATGGGTAGGTAGTAAAGGTGAAAACTATGTACCACATGGTTTTTATTTATATACACACACATACACATACACATTCCCTGTCTCTATCTATCTGCCTGACTGACTGCCTGACTGCTTCCGTACCTACCTACCTACCTACCTATCTAATTATGTGCTAGCACTTCAGAAAAAAAGTGAATGTGCTTTCCTGAAAAAAAAAATCTGATGTCAAATATATTGCTCATAAATCTTCAGATCATGTATGAGTTTCAGACATTAACAGGGCAGTTGCAAAGACTGGTGTGCCCTCTGAGAGTAGCCCCTAGTGTGGTTTTGGCAACTGCCTCCCTATATCCTCTGATCACTTTGTTTTCTGGGGTATGCTACCTTTTATTTTCTCCTTCTGCAAATCAGTACGGTGGCTCTTTGGGAGCACATACTGCATGCTTTTACTCTGCCCTAGGCAAAGCACTAAAGGTAGTCCTCAACTTAGGACCACAGTTGGGATTGGAATCTCAGTTACTGAGTGAAGCAATCGTTAAGCGAGATACCCAAATGATTCCTTCGCTCAATGATTGCAATCCTCCCCAGTTGAGTCATTAAGTTATCTCCTGGGTCAGTAAGTAGACAGAGCAAAATAGCTACCTTCCAGTTTCAGCTTTGTGCATGAAAGGGAATGATTGCAGAAATGGAGCTCAGACTTATTTCATTTTGTTTCTACCTGGCTCCTTTTAATTTTGTGTTCCATTTTTATATGGTTTCTATATTTTATGCTTTTAACTATACACCACTCAGAGTCAAATAAATAAAATCTGAGCTCCATTTCTGTAGTCCACTGGAAGACGTCCTCTTCCCTAACAAGCAGCCCTTCCACTCTTGAAGAATTGCCTGTGGGGAATGGGGGATCTCAACTCCAAACTGAGATTTGAGACTCAATTCCGGCTGAGATTCCCACCTGACAAACAGTCCTTTTGCTCTCAAATAGCTGCCTGTCAGGATGGAATCAGCTTTGTGGCAGGCGGCAGCAGCTTACAGCCTTCAGCATTGAACTTTCTGTGGAAGCCTGCAAAACAGAGAAGATTACAGATGGCAATCATACAAGCAGGTTGCCAAGTACCCAGATCTTGATCATGTGATCACAGGGTGGCCAGAAGTGCTTTACATCCATTCTGGGTCTAGACCATGGAGACATGGCAATGTCCTGCAAATTGCATAGGATGCAAAGCAAATTAACATACAAATAAGAGCTATGTTGCTCCTCCAAACATGGTCAGGGCAAGGTAGTTTTTCTCTTTCCCATAAGCAGTGCTTTTTTTCTAAAAAAAAAAAAAAGTGCCAAAATTGTTCACACATGTCACACAACCCTCCTTGCCTATCCTATAAGGTTCCATCCAAAAAAGGTGCCAGAATTCCTGGGCGTTCTATGAGAAAAAAAAGCCCTGCCCATAAGCACTTTTCCAATGCCATTTAAAGAGAGAATATAAAATCTGGAGTTTAAATAAAGTAGTTGTCCTCTGAATAGGTATAAATGTAATCTAAAACAAGATTGGAATGAAATCTGTTGTTCAGTATGCATTATTTTGTTGTAGATTTTTTTTGGGTAGAGGTTAAAGTAGGAACCTATTATTTGCATTAAATTTATTTTGCAAACATCCTGTTTCTTTGTTTGGGGAACTAAAACATTTGTACAGCTTAAAACAAATTCCTGGAAGAAATAATAATAGTAATAAAAGTACTATTACAGTTTTAAGGGCTGTGCAATAAACAAAGTGTCTCTGTTCCATAGATATGTAATAAAAACAAGATTTTAAAATACACGTCAAGATCAAAACCAAATGGGCATATTCTGAAATCAGTGCAAACATCCTGTGAGAAGCATGAATGTTTAACAAAACAGAAAACCGGATCAGTGACCAAAGCTAGTAAACATCCTGAAACTGTGAGGATTACTAAGAATTTATCAAAAGGACCCTGTAATAAAGATGATGCTTTTATAATGCAAAAAGACAATACAAGTTCAAAGCCAGATAATGTCAGAAATTCAGTTAAGAAACCTTTGGCATCCAACAAGAAATTTAAGAAGCATTCTCTTTCTGTTGAGGATCTAAGGGACAGTTTGGTATGTTTAACACAAGAGCAGCTGGAGCAGATTTTAATGGCAGTAAAAGAAGGAACCCAAGGAGCCACTCAGGTTCTGGATGAAAAGAAAGGAGAAACAAGTAAGATATTTATTTTCTCTACCCAATTTACGGGCATTCTTCGTGGAAAGGCACATTCATGCCTTCATCTTAGCACTGCAAATCAAGAGAGACAAAGCAAAGCAAACAAACAAAAAGTTGTTTATAAATTTACATGGTAAATTAATTTCTTTCAAATATCTTACGGTGACACTTGCTGAATTAACTGGGTTAATTAAGCTCTGTTAAGCTGCAAGAGTAAAAATATTAAATTCAATCGCTAACATGTTTTCACCAATGATACAGTTTTTACATAGCTATAATTAATTCCTCCTTGTTCTTTTATTTATCACAAGGTAGGCACTATTTCTCGGCAAGAGCCCACATTTTAACATTTATGTTGCATGACTGCATTATTAAACACTTTGGCCTTGGGCCTTTTTTTTCATTTTGGTGAATTTTAGATTATGTGGGTTTACAAAATTAGAGGTTTGATATGCCAATTTTAAGATCTAATTCTAAATCATTAAATCACACATTGCCATTTTGTTGTTAAATTTGTTGTTAAATTTTAGCAATAGTCATTGGCACCGCACAAGTATGTCATGGCAAAAGGCACAGTTGGTTTAACGAGAAGTTTTCAATTGCCAAACAGCTGTGACATTGTACTCTTATGGTTTTTAGATTGTTTTAATGTGTGGCACTTTATAAACGGATTCAAGATGCTTTTTATACTAAGTAGAGACTGATTCAAGATGCTTTTTATACTAAGTAGAGTAAAATAATACCACAATAATAAAAAAAACTTCATGCATACCGATGGAAACCATATTATTCAAAAATGCTTTTGAAAAAAAGTGCTTAAAAATGACTAGGGTCTGAAGCATCTTAACTTCTTCCAATCTAAAATGTTTGTTCACATTTCATTCACGGATTGGTCACAATTTTAATTTTAAACATACAATCCCTTAGGAGAACTAAAACAAAAGATGGTGAATTTTAAAGCTTCTGTTACTACTTTATTGTATCAAAAACAAGGAGAAATCTACTGCTTCTGCTGCTGAACTAATATTAAATCCTTTTTTTATTCAGACACCAAAACTCTTGATGATCAGACTTCAGAAGAACATATAATGGGATTGCTTCAGAAAGTTGGTGATGCTCCATCTCTTTCAAGTGAAAATAGTTTCTGTTCAAAAAAACCCCAAGGAATCTCTAGACATGCTGAACAGAAAATAATAATGTATGTAGATCTTACCAATCAAAAATCCTGATTAGTTTAAATTTTGCTTTGGGATGCTCTTGATAAAAATATTCGTTAGCATAAGGGTGAATGGAGAGAAGACCCTTGTGTATTGGGTATCAGGGTAGGTACCTTTCCACTACTGAGCCAGTAGGCACATTGGGCATTTTGAGGGCATATTGTGCAGGCTCTCAGAAAGTGGCTGCCATGTGAGACATTATCAGATTTTTTTTTCTCTTCTCTCTTTTTTTTCTCCCATTTCAGACAGGACAACAATTGCTTCCTGGTGTAATTTTTTTTTAAGAATCCATGGGAGGGCCCCAGGAATTTGGTTGGAAATAAAGGTGACATTAGTGGATTTTATTTAACAGCTTGACAACTTCTTGTTTATTTTTCATAACAAAAATATTTTAAAATTAGATAAGATAGAAAACTTGACAGATATCAGAAGAGAGAGAGAGATACATATCCCTTGATACTGTGGGCGTCATTTCGCCTATCTGCACTATATAATATGTAGAACTACTTCATTGTAGTAGTTAGGTGTTGACCTAGAAACTGGGAGACCATGAGTTCTGCCTTAGGGATAAAGCCAACTGGGTGACCTAGGCCAGTCCCTCTCCTTCAGCCCCAGGAAGGAGGCAAGGGCAAACCACTTCTGAAAATCTTGCCAAGAAAGGGACATGTCTAGGCAGTCGCCAAGAGTTAAGACTAAGTTGAGGGCACCAGAAATAAAAAAACTATACAGCATGCATCTTTACAGAATTATATAGGGACATGCACATGAAAAATCAGGGACTGGCCTGATTCACACTGAGCCAGGAGTTAGACTCAGGAGCTTGAACAAGCCGACTTCATCTAATTTATAAATAATGGCTCAAGCAAAACAAATAAGTATACCGTGAGTATTGTAGGTTAACCGTACCACTGTTTATATATCATGGTAAGATCAGTTTCAATTTAGCATGACAGGAACAAGTTTAGTCTTTTGCGGGAGCTTGCACTATCCCCATCAACTTTAATTAAATTCTCTTTCTTTCCTAATCAACTAGAGCAGGGGTGTCAAACTGCCGGCCCGTGGGCCGGTTTCATCATACCGGAGCCGCGCCCATCCCATTGCCGGCAATGGCAAAAAAGCTCCAATACGTTGCACGACTGACGTCGCAAGTTTGACATGTCTGAACTAAAGCTTTCTATCTGCTTAGTTTCAGTAAGCCAGTTTCAGGATTTATAATGTGTAAATGGCTTGTTTGCAACAAAGTAGCAGTAATGGTAATTATTGTTTCATTAAAACATAGTTAAGTGAGTGCAAAAGTTTCCATATCCTTCCAAAGGAAAAGGAAAAGAGAGAGAGAACACGTAGTCTCAGGAGGCAGCTGGATGGGTTTCCTTTTGTGTATGTTGTACTCAATTATAATACATAAACATGTTTAGTGTGCAGTGGACCTAGAATGCTTCATGTGCTCAGGTTATCCATGCAAACAAAAAACAATATTGCTTTAATGTGTCAATTTAATTAATCAATTTAATTTTTTAGTCAATGTTTTTTTACTTACAGAATGCTTTTAGAATGCAAAAATAGTGAAAAGGACCTTTCTTCCTTGTCCAAAATGAATTGTGTTGTTTGATAAAATTGTAATGAGCAGAATGTTTGGATTTCTTTCTGGTCCTAATTTGGATTTCTAAGTAATATTTATTTTAATATTAGTATGTGATATGTAAAAATCTGTTAAATTTTCTTTACCAGGAATTCATGGAAACCAGCTGACATGTTTAGTACTCTAGGAGAACGAGAGTCGGATAAAACCTTGTTAGATGCTAAGAAATCTCAGTGGAAGAAAGAACTAGGTACTGTGTAACTTGCTATATTTCTAGATGATGCAACTGATCATTAATTAGCATCTAACCTTAAATATTTTGTTTCTGAAATAACAGGTGGGTTTCTTCTGGTTTTGATCCTAGTAGTATACCCTTTTTCTAGTAGTACAGATTTCATTGATCAGTGTTTAAATGTTTGATATTTCAATCTTTTTCATTATTTTTTTAGTCTTAGTAAGTATAGAAATCAAATAACAATTATCTAAGATACATACACCATTTACAAGTCTTTTTTTCCCTATAGTGCTTTTTAAAAAGATAGAAAAGATGTGGTACACTAGTTTCTAGCCTTACTTACATTTCTTCTGTATGTTGCGTCTCTTGTAATAATAAAGATAGTCCCAGTCAGTTCTGGCACATCTTACCTAGTGTGCAGCAAGTGTAACGAAACCCCAAGTATGCTCACCCTATTCTATGCCAGCAAGAGAAATAAAATGGCACCAGCACATATGTTTTTAGATTAGAAAGAAGAGTGTCAGCTGGGTTTGCAGATTTTATTTCCAGAGAATCCTTTAGAGTTTAGAAAGGGTTTGTGTACTAGTACTGGTGTTGAGGATTGTTGGTTGCTAGGGTTTGCGGTTTGTGGGGATTTGAGCTATGTTCTGAAGGATTACTGAGATAAAAGAGCAAAGTCACACTGGAAGATAAGGAAATGCTGGCTGTGAGCCCTATTTTATGTACCCATGGTGCTGTTGAGTACTAGAGGACAGTGAGGAATATCTGTGGTGCTGAAACACAGTAGGAGCTGCAATGACCTGGTCAAAGCTGTTTGCCTTGAGGGTGCCTGTGACAATGGACACTATCTTTTGGACCCCAGCTTGGAATGCAGCAAGATGTGAAAGGACAATAGCAGAAGATAAAGTACCAGTGATTTTTTTCATCAGAAGCCTAAGTGGTTGATGGAAAACAGTTAAAGCTTTGTGACAAGATGGCCAAAGAAACATGGCACAAAAACACTTGTTAAAAAGTGGTTAGTCCACAAGATATTCTATATATAGTATTGTCTGAATGAGATGCAACATCATGAATGCCACTGTTAATTGAGATTATTGTAATGTTATGCTTCATTGCACAGTTAGCCAGATATTTAGATGGATTTGGCATTTTTGGCTACCTGTCAAGTCCTTCCTAAGGACCTGGGATAGCAGATGTGAATGTTCAATGGTGTTAGAGATATCGTTGCAGAATGTAAGCTGTTTTGAGCAAGGCTGCCTTTTGCAATTGACTGATGGGTGATTTTGTCAATGCCAATGTATTCAAGTGGTGCTCCAATAACACCTATTGTTATTATTTTAATTATTTATTATTTAATAAAGTATATTGTTGGCTATGCTCTTCTTACAAGCGGTTTTACTGAATTAGTAAAACAGTTAAAAGAAATCTGTAATCTAGAGACTACTTGGCCCTCATCCAGAATATTGAAGAAAATAGTATATGGATGTGGGAGAAGCAAAGATGACACACAAAGGTAAAAAGAAGATGGAGAGATATAGTGAATGATTGAAATAAATTAGATTTAGTTATATTTCCTGTCCTCTTTTCTTTTCTTTTTCCTTTTCTGTATCTCATGCTATGATTCATTTGGCTTACTGTCTCTTACTCCTGTATCCTGGAAAAGAATGGTGTGATTCTTATTTTTCATATAAGCAGAAAAAAGAATGATAGTTCCCTTGTTTAGATTTTAACTGAATTGAGTGATTGTATATGATCTCTGTTAGCCAATTAAAATTTCTCCATTTTCCATTTCCTGGGAGAGAAAGTAAATAACTTCCCGATGGATTTATAAACAATAACATAAAATCAGATTAAGTGCATCCTTAAATTCCGTCTCTGGTGCAGTTGAAGAAATTGGTTCATTTATTATTAACTAAAACTTCTATCATTGAACGTGGTACTTCTAACTACTGTTTATTGAAATAAACCATTTAAAATTATGACTTAAGAAATGGACTTGTTTCACAACAAATGATAACTAACATAACTAGAGGTTAGGACATGAGTGTAGGCTAAATTACATGTGATCTTAATAAAGGATGTTAAGAGAAAGCTCAAGTCATCTTGCGATGCTAGAAAGACATGGAAGAAGGGTAATATACAAAGCCAAGGAGATGTCTCGTCTCGCTTCCATCATGATCATCCATTATTTAATGAGTGATTGCAATGATTATTTCTGTCTTTAAAGATGAACAAGTAGCTTTAAAGAAGAAGCTAAAAGAAACTTTGGAAACAGAGTCCAGACACCACCAGAGGCAGCCAGTTGATACAGTGAAAAGCTGCTTAGAAAAAAGACAAAACAGTCATCAAGTAAAGGTAAAAAATAAAACATGCTTACTGTATCCATTGCTTGTAAGAAAAATGCTTATACCTATACTTCTGTATCTACTGTATGTTGTTAAATAAAATTTAACTTGCATTTATTTATTTTTTGCTATTGAACCCATAAGGCATTATCACAACCTGAGGAAGTTGTACGGTATGTAGGCATGATGCATAATATAGGAGGTAGCTGATACTATTTTTTGGATAAAATTAATTGCATCATATACGATCACTTACAATGTTATATTTGTTTTTTACATTCCTCTTAATGTATAATGTTTGAATTCACCAAGATACCTTGTTATAGATGACATCATCAGACAACTTGTCTCCTGCAGCAGAAGATATCCATTCTCTTAGAACTTCAATCATTGAGCCTAGTGAAACTTCTCCCAGTGTGTCCAGTAATCGAACTGAACAGTTCTCTAGTTTCAGTTCTCCTGATTTGCCAGCTGCTATTCGAACAGCATTTGTGCTAGGGGTAAGAACGGATTTCTGTGCGTTGTTTTATATTTTAAGATTTTCTACTCATGGAATGCCTTTCTTTGGCAGTTTCTAAAATATTGGCTTATAGGACATCATTTGATGTACTTTTAAAGCAAATTGAATGAATCCAGTTCGGACCATACTTTGCATGGGTACTAAGTTAGTTATAGTTAAAGGATATGCAGAAAATGAAAAAAAAATGCAATTAACTGGTCCTGATGCTGCTCCTACCAGTAGAAGGGGATGGGCCAGTTCCTTATGCATCCACATTGCATTTTCCAATTCTGTTTCAGGGGATTGAGAGACATTTGGAGAAGGCTTGGGAGTGACACAAACTGTAGGAAAATGAAGAGAAAGTCATGTTACATTAGCAAACTTGTACTTGTTTCAGGTTGATTTCATTTATTGTTCATTCATTCACTATGCTTGCCGAAAAGTATTTCTAACTTGATTTTATAATAAATGATCAAGATGTAAGTTACAAATGTATGTAACTTTCAAACCAGATATATTCATCGACAACTGCTCCATACTGACTGTACGCTATTTTTAACTCTTTATTTTGCATCATAAAATTCCTGTACTTAGGTAGGTTATTCAGAAATGTAAGAATATATGTCAAAAATGATAGGTATAGATACAGATATATAGGTAGTTTTCAACTTATAACCACAATTGGGACCAGCCATAAGTTAATTATTTCAGTGCTATTGTAACTTCGAGTGGTCGCTTAAAGCAATGGCTGTAAGTTGAGGACTACCTGTATATTCAAAACACCCAATAATTATAATTAAATTAAAGTTTAAAATTAAAATGTCCCCACCTGATAAGTATTTCAAGCTCCAACTATTTGATGGCTCAGTAAGGATTTTAATGCACCCATCTTGAGGAAGTAACTAATTCAAAGACAAGAGGTGTCAGTACCTTAAATTGCAATCAGAAATATTATGATCATTATCCACAATATGTAGTGCAAAAGCTAAAGATTAAAGTCAAATTGGATAGTGAATTTATTTAACTTCTTCCTTCTTATGTACATGTATGTTTACCTATTGACAAAAGTAAAGGGATAATGAAAATAACCAGCGTTCTTCTTTTAGGAAGCAACACCAGTAGAGCGTCCTTTTAGTGCTGTGAAACGTGAGCAACAGAAAAAATGGCTTGAAGAGCTTGATAAGCAAAAGGAAGCTGACAAGCTACGAAAAATGGAAGAAAAATGTAATTTTTTGAAGGTAGTCCTAGTTATAAAGGCCACTTTAAATAAGGAAAAATAGAAGATCTAATAAAAACATCTATCCAGTTGTTTTCTTAGAAAATTGTTCAAATGACCTAGTAAAAATAAAGATTCCAACTATCATACATAATCTTGGTTACTCAGTTCAAGAACCCTCCAAATAAATGGTCCAGTAAAATCTATAAATGCTTCTCAACAGTTTGTCAATACATAAAACAGTCTGTGAAGGATGCCTAAATAGGCTAATATATTTCATTGGAATTTTTGAGATGTAATATTATACTTATAATATTATACTAATTATACTAATAACTTAATTATACTAATTCAGATCTAATTCCCTGTCTCCTCAGTTTAACAAAATATGCCTCACAGCTAGTCAAAGACCCTGAAGCTCACTAATGAACATTCTTTACATCTGTGTCCAGAAACAAGCATATATAGCCCTATAGAAAAAAAAAGAGAAAAATGGAAATATAAAAAGCTATTTGGAAGAAATTGGCACAAGCCATCTGAAAAGTATCAGCATTTTGGTTATATGTTATCAAAACAGTTCCCCCAGATTAGGCAGAACGTTCAGTCAACTTAAGATGGGGGATGAATATTTCTATGGCCCTGCTTAATATCCACTTTAGAGATTCAGATCTCTTGCCCATAATCTCAGAGCCTCTTTCTGACTGGCCTCCTGCCGTCATTTCAGACATCCAAATTTATGGAACAATTGATAGCGGCAAAGCATTTGGATTGATCTGTTCCTTGGGTCAGTTCCCAGTGGTGTTCTGAAATCTAATTTAGATTTGTGGGATCCTAATTTGGTCTCCCTATTTATCTGTATTGATCTATATCTATACCTTGCAGGTACCTAAATAATAGGGCTGATCCCTAATAGTCCAATGTTTAAGAAAGCTTCTGAGCTTCAGTCTAACAGCTAAGCACCCTGTTCTGTGCTTCTGTTGTGCACCTAATACTTTTGCTTGAGCTTCATAAGAGAAAATGTGGACATATATTTAAATACTATTTTCTTTCTATTTCTTTAGGGTGAAGAGCATGACAAATGGACAATACATTTTGATTCTTTCAAGAATCATATGAATTCGTTTGCACAATATCCTTTAAATACAACATATCAAAAGACTCCTGAGGCTATACAGCTCTCCCAGGACCATACAGCTTGTACAACTTCACCTTTGTCTTGTCTCACACCGACAGAGATAGAGATTCCAGGAAAAGCAGTTGGAAACTATATTTCAGAGCCAAATCAAAAAGCCAGGTGATTGCCTAAACTTTTCCTTCCAGGTTGCAACCAGGCATTAACTAGCATAATCTATAAAACTTCTTTCAATAAATGAATTGTAGTTGTAATTACAATTCAATTTATATGCATTATTGTAGAATATCTTTTTCTTGAGATTTGTCTCATTTTAACTATATATCGTTCTTAGGGAATAAAGCTACGTATGTGAAATTATTTTAATATAGTCTCTGGTCTCCTGAAATGTCACAGGGCCTTTTTACAGTACTTTTGAATGTTTGTGGATCAAGGGGGTTGCCGGTAGCTGACAAATTCAAGTATTTCATTGTATTTTTCCATCTCCCTAAGGGTGGGGGAGAATTCAGACTGGGAAAGGAAGTTAGAAGTTTATTTTTCTCCACTCAGATCTGGCTGCAAATTGTTAGGGTAACGAGGACTATAGAACTGCATTTTCTGATTGAGGCAGGTATATAGACCTCTACTGAAACCTAAAATCTGCTCTATTAAATTAATGTAGTTTTATTTTTGCTAACATTATCTCTGTTTCTTTGTTGGTTTCTAATTCCTTTAGGTAGAACTAGGCCTCCTATAACTTATTTCAGATCTCTTGGTCCCATAATTAAATGTGAAAAAGTGGCCCTGGAAAATATGGGGGGAGGGGGAAATAGGAGGATGGAGATTCTATGAAAAGATGCGGTGTTTTGTGACAAAGAGCTACAATTTGTGTACGTACCTTACCAAATTCTCCTCCGTTGATAGTTACCTTCGTTCAATGACTGCTCTTCTGGATCCTGTTCAAATTGAGGAACGAGGGAGACGACGACAAAAACAATTAGAGCATCAGGTAATCAGTATAATGTTGCCTTTCTGGTTTATTGATTTATGTTTTTCCATAAGTGGAGAAAGCATTAGCACTGCATGAAAAAACACAAAACAAATGGAACAAGTAACTTGAACTGTGCCAATCGAATGAAATTTAGAATGGGATTAGGACCATGATGCAGCTTTTCTCAACTTAAACCTAATTATTTTTAAATAGGCTCATTTATGACAGATACATTTCCTATCTCTCAGTAATACAGCCTTATCTGTATCATTTCTTCTCTGAAATTTTAAGTGAGCCAGATGGTATCAAGAGTTTTATAATTTTAAGAACGGAGGCATATTTTGAAACCCGTGTTTTCATCATCTTTTTGTTGTTTATTTGTAAACTACCACTTGTTCACTTACATTTTATTTGCCACATATTTGTCTCATACATCCATTTAGGCAGAAATTGTACTAAACAAAGCTATGCTAGTTTTGTCGTAGAAACTTGGAAAGCACCATCTCCTTGCTGTTGCTTTTGATTTCCTCTTTGAGAAACCTTTTCTAAATTTGCTTGAATTGGAGAAGCCTTCAGATTTAATGCAATGATTTTTTAGCCCCAGTAGCTCTACTGTATGTATTTTTCTGTATGTGTGTGTGTGTGTGTGTGTGTGTATATATATATATATATATATATATATATATATATACACACACACACACACACACACACACACACACACACACACACACACTCTCTATTTTAAACCCATTATACTAAAGAGCTACCGTAAATGCCGGCGTATAAGACGACTTCTGCGAGCGCTGAAATCGGCGCCAAAGACGGGGGTCGTCTTATACGCCGAGTCGTCTTACACGCCGGAAATACTGGTAGTTTCCGGCGTATAAGACGACGTTCTAGGAATGCGGCCCGGCTATAAAGACGGGGGTCGTCTTATACGCCGGGTCGCCTTGTACGCCGGCATTTACGGTATATAAAGTTCTAATGACTCGGAGTCAAAAAACCTAAGCAAAAGAAAGTAAGAAGGTGGGAAGATGGAAGCTTTTAGCGCAGATTAAAACATCTTATAAATTTGGTTTTCTAGAAAGCTATAATGGCACAAGTGGAAGAAAAGCGAAAGAAGAAACAGATGGAAGAGGAACAAAGAAGGCTGGAAGAACAAGAAGAAGAGCGCCGGCTTGCCAGAGAACAGGAATTGATGAAGAAACAGTTTGAAGAAGATCTGCTAAAGCAGAAACAAAAAGAGGTAAACATTCACATGTTCCATGGCAATAAACTACCTATCTGCATCAGCCTCAGATAAGTGGTATTTGGTGCAAATGAGAACTTTCTGTTTATTAAAAAGCACAGTGAAGAGAAGGGCTCTGATTCAATGGCTTTGTAGCTCTGAAGATACTTTAGGATAAAGTTTGGTGAAATTGCAGGAATTGGAGAGATTTTAAAAAATTATTAAGAAATTTTCATAGGATTCGGCCAAATATTACTTATGCCTGTCTGACAGGTTTCTGTTTAAGCTGGGTTTATTTACCCTCAGGTTGAAGAAATATCAAAGATTAGGTGAAATTGAAAAAAATCCACTTAAGCAACAAGGTATTCCTGAATTCTTTATTTATGTTTTTGTCCTTGTTTGCTTGTTCAGTGAGGGCTGAGGTTAACAAGACTAGAATTAAGCCCCAACAAAACTTATCAAAACACTGTGCAACATTCGAGACTCAAAAACAGATGGCAAAAACCCATTATTACGTATGGGCAAAAGAAAGAGATACAGGGTGTAAACCTTGGTGCTGACTGATAAATATGACTAGATTTCTAGATACTGTAATAGGTGGTGCTTTGTATTATAAAAGCAACTTTCTTGTTCGATCCTCTTCCTTGAATCATCAGTTGCTAAGCTCATGATGTGTATGTGCATTCACAGAGAGAGAGGTTTATTGCCGTGCCCAGGATAATGTTCTGATATATTTCTCTCATTTAGTTTCTCAGATCTGTTTGTCCCTTTTCACTTCTAGTTGCTATTTACCATCTACTTTTCTTGGCAGCATCGCATTAGAAAAATCTTTAAAAATACTTTTTCAGACACTCATACTGAGTCTTTTTTAACAAAAAATCTTGTAACATACAAACAGAAACAGATAGCGTTTTAAATAGGTTTAGTATTTTTACAGTATGTTTTTGCTGAGTATACTTTTTTTATCCTATTAGGAAATCATGGCCCTTAAAACAAATGAGTTGTATCAAACAATGCAGAAAGCTCAAGAATTAGCTCAAAGATTAAAACAAGAGCAGCGAATTAAAGATTTAGCTCAGAAAGGACATGACACTTCAAAACTGCAGAAGAATCTTGGTGGTGGTAAGTATCATACTTAAAAATAATACAAAAGTGAATTAAAATATGTTTCTATGTTCCTTGATGTGAGACACATCTTTAGAACATATACTAAAAGATTTCCCAAACAGCAGATTTTGGAAAATGTTTTGGAAAATACTTTGAATACAGTCTCTTATTTATGCTGTATTATAACTAAATTTAAGTACAAGTAAGCAGAATATTAACATTTTTTCCAATATAGTACCACCTCACTTTTTCTCACTTTTTTAGTTTAGAATATACTTCTGTATGTTTGTATGGAATTCTTTTATTTTACACATATACTGTTCTTTAAAAAAAAAAAAGATGAAAATGCTAATCTTTTGTTATCTGTACACCTAGACTGGGCCATTTTTTTGGTTTGAAGAGACCCATTTATTGGCAGATATTGGGGTGTTATTTTCATACATATGCACAAGTTAATGCACATGCATATACATGTAATTTCCTTCTTCCTACTCCTCCACCTGCCTTACTAAGTGGTAAAAGAACTATGGTGGCGCAGTGGTTAGAATGCAGTATTGCAGGCTAATTCTGCTGATTGCCAGCAGTTCGATTCTCACCAGCTCAAGGTTGACTCATCCTTCCATCTTTCCAAGGTCACTAAAATGAGGACCCAGATTATTGGGAGCAATATGCTGACTCTGTAAACTGCTTAGAGAGGGCTATAAAGCACTGTGAAGTGATATATAAGTCTAAGTGCTATTGCTATTTATGCTAAAAACATTGACAAAAACAAAGGTTTAAATTCAGCATTAAACTGATGTTAAGTATAGAGTTGGAGTATTCTTTGACTTTTCTTCTCTTTAGGTGATATTACAAAGGAGAATAATTACATTGACTTGAATAGGGTTTTAGAGACTCCTAATCAGAAGCACTGTTTTGCAGAGACTAATAATGAAACAAATGAGAGAAAGAAAACTAATTTCTCTCCTCAGAAAGACACAGCTGTGCAGACAGGTACATTAATTCATTATACAACTTTTTCTTTGCATATTTGTCCACACTATAATGTTTTGGCAGACTCTTGTTCGGCAGTCTTGTTGGGGTTCCCCGTTCCCTTTTGCTAAGTGCAGCAGACTCATGCATTTCTGTGATGCTTTTGCAGATATTGTAGCTTGACAAAATCTCTCGCATTTGTTCAGAGTTGGACAGTTTGCTGAGATGACTTAAGGAACACTTCAAGAGATCATCTGAAATTTTCTGAGTTTGTAGAAACTGAGGAAGTAGATAGGGTACCCTTAACATGAGTTCTTCCTGCTGTGGATTGGATTTGTGCCCCCTGTCTCCTTTGGGCAGTTGGATAAGGGGTAGTAGCTGAAACCTGTTCATCATAAACTTTTTTTCAAGAGTGGGTAGGTACCACCTGCCTTTAAACCAACTGTGTAGCCCCCCCTGAAAGAGCCATCTCTCAATCCAGCCACATTGGCTAACTTGCACTCAATCCACTTTCCTCCCTTTTCTTCAGCTACAATGGCTCCCAGAGAAAACCTGTACCCTTTTCAGCCTGAATACATATCTAGGCCAGATGAGTCCAGAATTTGTTTATTTCAGTGTGTTGTTAGTTGCGAAGTCATGTCCAACCCATCGCGACCCCATGGACAACGTTGCCTTCCTGTTCTCTACCATCTTCTGGAGTCCATTTAAGCTCATGCCTACTGCTTCAATGACTCCATCCAGCCACCTCATTCTCTGCCGTCCCCTTCTTCTATTGCCCTCAATCTTTCCCAGCATTAGGCTCTTCTCCAGTGAGTCAGTATATTTCAGTGTATAAACTGTCAAAATCGAATGACACAAAGCAGTGTACAGATGATTAAAAATACATCACAGAATGCATCATAAAAACCAACTGTGGGGGAACTAATAAAAACAAAAATGTCATATGCAATAATATATCACAGTGTGTAATACAGAATATTAAAAAGTACTTAAATAAAACATAAAATATTATATTACTAAGCTGAACTACAGAAAGCCAAGTCCTAAAAGACAAAAGGGTCAGAGAGAAGATCTGAGGCAGAATATATGTAGTCCTCAACACTGAAAAAAGTGATATATGACCGTTTTTCATACTTACGACCATTGCAGCATCCCCATGGACACGTGATTAAAATTCAGACTCTTGGCAACTGATTCATATTTATGACGACTGCAGTGGCCTGGAGTCATATAATCACCTTTTGTGACCTTCTGACAAGCAAAGTCAATAAAGAAGCCAGAGTCAATTAACAGCTGTGTTACTAACTTAACAACTGCAGTGGTTCACTTAACAACTGTGGCAAAAAAGTCATAAAATGGGGCAAACCTCACTTAACAAATGTCTCACTTAGCAACAGAAATTTGGGGCTCAAGTGTGATTGTAAGTAGAGAACTATTAGTACTTGTTCCAGAGGACTGATAGCAGAGAGTCCCAATGAAACCTGGAGGAGAATATTTTCTGCCATTTTTGTGTTGCTGGCTAGTTTAGAATTTACAATCAGATATCAAAGGAGGAAGATATTAGAGAAGGTGCCAGGACTAATACAAATAGCATTGTGTTTATTTAAATTCTCATAATTAATTATTACAGAGCTCCTTCCCAATTGCCATGGTGAGTGCAAGAGATAGAGATGATCTCTGAAATTTAACTCACAAAGAGATTGCTTTCTTTCGGCATGTTTTATAGCCCTGCAGCTTTTCTTTTCCCCTCTATCCACAGAGTTGTTTAGTTTACACATCATCAAAAGATGATTACATATTAAAGAGGACTAAGTGCCCAACAGGCACTGGGCATTTAACAGGAGAAAAGAATGAAATAACTTATTGGGGGTTGAGCAGAAAGTTCTGTCTAACTTACAAGAGTAAATAGAATGAGCTTACTTAAGCAGCCTTACTTCAAAAGTATTAATTGGAAAATGCAGGTCAATCAAAAGGCATATAACAATTCTATGGTTGCTGCACCTTGCCCTTCTGTGACCCAGTTTATATGGTCTGCCATTGGACTGCTCAGAAACTGCACTCTGTTCAAAATGCAGTGGCCTGACAGCTGTCAGGAGGAAGCAGGTTCACCAAATATATATTTTGATAGGCTAGAGATTGCTGCCACTGATTTAGACACTACTTCCAAAATGTCTCTCAGATTAGAACATCTGGAGGTTAGCAAATCACTTCTCCTTGTAAAAAATGTAGGATAGCATTAGTAAGTTTTTTTGTTGCTTTGCCAGTTCTATAAGGCACCGTATATTCCGGCGTATAAGGCGACCTGGCGTATAAGACGACCGTCTTCGGCGCTGAGTCGCATGCCTAGAAAGTCGTCTTATACGTCGGAAACTACCGTTATTTCCAGCGTATAAGACAACTCGGTGTATAAGACGACCCCCAACTTCGGCGCCGATTTTAACGCTTGCGAAAGTCGTCTTATACGCTGGAAAGTACGGTAAACTATGTTAGAATAGATTTATTACCAATATACTGTAACTCTCACTACAGTCTCATATTGGAGATGATTTCCATTGGATTTAGTGGTCATGTAATCACATTGGATAAGGCCACTTTAAGAATTTGGATAAACATCCCCAGTTTTAAATTTGTTTACTAATGCTGATTTTTTTTAATCTTACTTGGCATTCAGAGTAAAATGTTTGGAGTAATGTTAATTATTATGAGTGATGTTTGAAGAAATTATTTAAACTTTTTTTTTTTTTGCTAGAGTTTGCAATCACTGATTTTCCCACTGATTCTGAAATTTCCCCTACACCAGCTGGGGAAGGAAGAATGGACTGCGCATCTCCAGATGTTGCTGTAGAATATATAATGGACTTCAGCAATAAAAGAAGCAAGAAAGAAGCACAATATCTAGATAAAAAGATTTCAGAAAAAGAGAATATTATCAGCAGTTGCAGTCGCTATGAACAGTATTCCCCAAAGCAGAAACATCCCAAGGCAGTGGGAAAAAATGGGAAAAAGGTGGACTGGAACATAAACAAATCTTGCAAAAGATATATTCCAGCCTCTGAGAAATATCCCAGACTCCAGCAAAAGCAGAGGGAAGAAAAGAAAGCACAGCGACAAATGGCACTGCTTCAGTTGGTTGAAAGAAACAACCCTGGTAATCTTTGCAAAAAAAAAGATGTTTCTCCAGATAGAGCTCTTTCACCTCACAAGGAAGATGAGGTCAAAAATAAGGTAAGTGCCTTCAAAATATGAGGATGGCCTAGTCCAGGGGTCCCCGACCCCTGGTCCATGGACCTGTACCAGGCCACAGCATGCCAGCAACCACTCCACACAAAAAAGCAAAGCCCCATCTGCGGGATGCAGGCAGCACACAAAACCACACACCCTCCGCTTCACAGAAAAACCTCTCTCCACAAAACCAGTCCCTGGTGCCCAAAAGGTTGGGGACCTCTGGCCTAGTCATAAGCCATTGTCTTAGACAAGTATAAATACTTGCAGTATGGTGAATTGAATGTCACCCATGGAGAAATGGAAATTGAATTGAAATTTTTGGTAATTGAAAATACCAAAACTCAGCTATAAATAATTGAATTTCACTTTTGAGAAGAACAAAATAACAGAGCTCGTTTTGATGTCATGGTTAAGGCAGCAGCTAAAAAGATAGCGAGTTCTAATTCTGTCTTAGGCGTGAAAGCTGGCTAGGTGACTTTGGGCTAGTCACACTTGCTTAGCCCAGCCCATCTTATTGGGTTCCTCTTGTGGGGAAAATAGAAATTATGTACATTCGCCACCTTGCATTACCTGTACAGTAATGAAGTCTGGATGAAAAATCTAATTAAAAAATACAAATTTCTCCAAATAAACCTCAGAAGTATTTCTAAGAATGATGTATGGTGCTGTGCAGTGCTGATATGCTACTACTGCTACCACCACACCAACGCCTCTTTCCTCTTCTTCTTCCTCCTCCTCTTCTTATGTATGTAACTACAGTGATTAAAGAAGGAAAAAGAAGAGCCATATATTAATATAATAAAATTAATTCAGTTCTTAGATTTATTAAGCCCAGAACGCATGCATTGCTGCATCTTTTTATTTTTATAATACAGATTTAAAACATCGATATAAAGGGATACATCTTGAAGGTGTTCTTTAACATCGGGAATATTTTTTTTTCCTGTGATCAGTAGAGCCAGGGTTCTTAATAAACACATTATTTTCTGTTGAATTTAATTGATTCTTAAGATATGTGTTTTATGTTTCTTGAAATTTGGACCCGTTGATTTTCTAAAATTGGATATTCCAATTCCTCATTCCACATTTCAATTACCTTCATCATGTTCTTTGTTTTCAATTAAATTTTATTACTGATTTCACTTCCAAGTACAGTATCTCTTAGAGATTTTAGAATTCCAAGTATCTCTGAAACTTAATTATCTAGATTATATTGTTTAACCAATATATATGTTTTCATTATATGTATTCTGAAGCAGATAATTTAGCTAAGTTATACTCAGCATTGTCTGAAATTCTTATAATGAGCATTATCCATAAACTGATGTAATGTATTTATCTCTTGTTTGGCCCTAAACTTTCAGTAAAACAGTTTCTCCTCTGTCTTCAAATTAGGTTGATTCCTCATCAATTTCTCGTGTAATTTGGATTGAAAGTTAGCCACTTAATTTAATACTTTAAACTTAGTTTAATTTAATTGACCAAATATATCTGGTAGCTTTCAAAGCTGGAAAAGACAATCTCAGTTGTTTTTGTTGTGACACATTTCCTTCTATTCAAGCCCAAAGTGGGTAATATTGGGGGGCAAAAACATTCTCATAGGCTTTAAAATAAAGGTCTAACTTTAAAGTGTAAAGTCTGAAAATTTAATGCATCAGCATCATGGAACAATTTAGCCAAAGAAATTAGAGCATCTTGATTTGCTATAATTTATTTATTATTAACTAGCTGTTCCCAGCCACGCGTTGCTGTGGCTCAGTGTGGTTAAATGGAAAAGAAAGAAAAGAGAAAGTGCACGTTTGTAATATGTTTAATTTCACAATACTTGTGGGTATACAATATTTTTTGTTGTTCCATTGTGTGTGCAGATACAGAGATTACGTCCAACAGATGGTGCTTTTTTTAAAAAAAACATGTTTTTACCTGTCACAGGTGTGACATCTATATAATATAGGTATATAAAAACATATATAAAAATATTAAAAAAATTAGGGAAGTCAGCAAGAGGTTGCAAATGGCAGTTACATGACAACCTTGCTTAACAGTGTGCAATGATTTTCTTAATGGCAGCCAGGATTCTTTTTGCTAAGCAGTGCAGTCACATGACATCATTCTTTGTAACTGTGTCATTTAGTGACTGCAATTCCAGTCCCAGTTACCATCATTAACTGAGTATTACCTGTAGAGACCTGGTTTGTCCCAGACTCCCAAGAATACATTCAGTATAAATAAATGTAAATTTATCCATCTCATCCCCTGCAGCTTAGCTATTAGCAGAGTATTAAAAAAATAAGGGTAAGATCAAATATAACAAGTAGATCAAGAACATTCTATTTCAGAAGGTAAAATAAGGGTCCATTATAGAATACAGTGTGGGGAAAATAACTTTATTTTGGTCTTATTTTAGGAAGAACAATTCTCAAAAAAATTATTTGAACAAAGGTAGGTATTAGCATGTCTTTCTCTAATAAAGTATTGGTTTTGTGTCTATGTTTACATATATCAAGTTCTCAAATATTATGGCATTGTATTTAAAAGTAAAATTAGCATAAATTCTAAAGTTTTAGCAATTCCTATTAGAGAAAAAATTTGCACTGAATAATCAAATGTACATGAGTTTGTTATATCAAATATCGAACAACTTCATCTTCGCTCATAGCTCCTTTGAATAGCTCCTTAAACAAAATAAAATCTTTGTGTGGAAGGAGATCTGCATTTTTAAGATTGCATTTAAATATAAGCAGAAATTAATAGTAGATTGATAAAATGCTCTGGCTGAGACTATTTTTTTGCAGCTGAATTGTTTGTTTTAAACAGATCTGACTCCCCACCTGTTCCAGCAGTTAAAAACAAATTACAGCAACAACTAAAGACTTCTGATTTCCCAGTTCTTAACAGCAAAAATGGAAGCCCAAAGAGTATTTCTACAGAGCAGCATGGGAATGAAAGACCTCTTCCAAATGCGGAAACTGAAAGACCTCCTTCATCTCATTTTGTTCCTTATGTGCGAACAAATGAAGTATATTACCTTGATCCAGATGCACCCTTGACTAGGCCCTCCACGCATGAGCCACAATACCAAGAGCTGAATGGTACTTCAATAGAGAGTTCAAGAAACACTTACGGTTATTCAGTATTTCACCATTAACCTTCATTTAAAGTTTTTGCTGCTTGTTCTAAAGTGTTGTTTTAATTCAGTACTGAACAAAGTAAAATATTTGTTTAAGAGAAAATCATTAATTTTAAACCTATCAAACTAAACATAAATATATTCTGTTTGTAATCAGATGTTCAAGGCAGAAAATTTATCCATAGGGTAACTAACAGTTAACCACGTAGATCACACGTTGAGCCTTGGTGGTGCAGTGGCTAGAATGCAGTATTGCAAACTAATTCTGCCCACTGCCAGGAGTTCAATCCTTACCAACTCATGGTTAACTCAGCCTTTCATCCTTCCGAGGTCAGTAAAATGAGGACTCAGCCTTTCATCCTTCTGAGGTCGGTAAAGTGAGGCCAATATGCTTAGAGAGGGGTATAAAGCACTATAAAGCTGTATATAAGTTTAAGTGCTATTGTTATTCCAGTTGTATCTATGAATGTAGAAAACTACTTCTATGAAACTATATTTTGAAATTGGCTAAAGATAAATTCTTCAGAAGGCTATATATGCATTCTCTTCCAGACAGATGTCAAGCTAAGACACATCATAATTTATTCATGCACAATATTAAAAATAACACTGACTGCTTGCAGTACAATTAATTGTATCTATATTTATCTTTAGATACTTACCATAAACCACGGCAGGTTTTTAGCTCTGATCACATAAGGGATCCTCTTTTTAATCCTAATATGGTGAGAGACAGGCAGCAAGCCATACTCAAAGGACTTTCAGAGCTACGACAGGTAATAGTTGACTTCAGTGTAGTAAAGTTGCTGTTGAATTTTTCATAAACACTGATATTGCATCATTTACCATTGATCATTTGTGTTGCATTTTTCACTCAAGATTACATTCTGCCTGCACTGTTTCCATCTTGTAAAAAGACAAAAAAGTTTCATTAAACATATTGCAATGTTGTTTATATGTAATGTACTTCTACATAATTCTCATATATTATGCTTCTGATGAACGTTTCTAAAGCTTTCAAAAAATATGAAATATTTAATAATTATAATAATAATAACAACAACAATAGTGTTGGAAGGAACCTTGGAGGTCTTCTAGTCCAACCCCCTGCTCAGGCAGGAAACCCTATACCATTTCAGACAAATAGTTGTCCAGTCTCTTCTTAAAAACTTTCAGTGCTGGAGCATTCACAACTTCTGGAAGCAAGTTGTTCCACCAATTAATTGTTCTAACTATTCTAACTCATTGGGAGGAAAATTGCTTCAAACTACTGGACATAACAGAACTATTCTGTTTTTTTATTTATAATCATATTTCTACATCTCAAACTGCAGAAATCATTCATAACACAGGGGAGACTGAATTCCATAGCATATTTTCTAGGAGACAGACACCAGATTTACAACCATTCTTCTATGATTAGAAAACTTTTTTTTAAGACATTTTATTGGGTTTTTTTTAAATTCTTAAGAAAAAGTACTCAGGACCCACCGTGGTGGTTGGGTGGTCAAGCTTTCAAAAGTAAAAATATATATAAACAACACAACTCAATAAATTTCACTATCCCCTCTCTATTCCCCTCAATTAACATAATACATTTAAATATTCCATTTCTATTTTAAATTTCTATCACTATTAAACCTGTATTATAACTTTATCAGTTTACAATTACAATAGTTTAGATTTAAAACAAGAAATTATCAATTCTAATTCTTAATCTCTCACATCCCTCGTTTTATCACCAAACTCATTTATTTCTTCTTCCACTACACAATAGATATCCTAATAGCAATAAAATATTGATCAGCCCTATATATATATGTAATCCCCAAAATCAATCCATCTCTTTAAAATAACAAGATAATATTAAACCTTAATTCATTCAAATTCATTAAACAAAGTTCAAATTTTCTCCAATTACTTATCATGCCTTATCATGTCTTTGTTGTCATACAAGAAATCCATCCTAGTAATTTAAAACATTCCATAAATTATTAAAAGCATCCCAATCTAAACAGTCATCATTTTTTCAATTCCAGTACATAATAATTTTCATATATTTCCCAAACACTACATAAATACAATCCAATACATTCTTAATCTGTTTAAAATATCTATTCTAATAATCACACTCCTGTATATATATACATATATGTATACATATACATACATACACACACACACACACACACATATATATATATATATATATTTAGTTGCTTCTAACTCTGAATCTTAATCCTTAAAACAATCCATAAATCCAGTATTGCCTTTTAATCCATTACACAGTTTTAGATTTCTCTTTTAAGTCTAATTCTAGGTTTTTTCCTGTACCAGGCAGGTTTCCATAAACACGCTTCCCTTTCAATCAGTAAGTCTATTTTTATTGCTTGGAATGGCCTTTGAAAAAATACAAGTCCCATCCTCTGCATCAGGCGTCTGTTTTTCTCCTCTTTAACATATCGTTGCTTTGTAGTTTCAAATCTCAATCTTTGCTTCTTCTGTTCCTCAAAGTTACAGATGAAAGGTTTGTAGGGTAAAATAAGCTCCTCTTTTATCTCAGTTGATTCCTCTTCTAATATAATTTGGTTTGTAAAATAGTCAAGTGTAGTCTGGTCATCCGTTTGAATGTTTGAAATGAAATTTCTAGATCTTAGTTCTGAAGTAGATTCTTTTAATATGGTACAAATTTCTGTAGTGGCCTCATGTATCTTTTCCAGTATACGCTTATTGTTTAATTGTGAATGCAAATTCTCCATTTTGATAGTAGTTAATAATAGTTTTTTGTTTTGTTTGTTTGTGGAGGCTGTATTTGATAAGAGTTAATCTATATCCACCCCTACAATTCCCACAGCTCAGCTTATCTTTTTCCAAAAATAATTTGAAGGTCAGGTCTGGTTTAACTTCAAAAAAATAACCAGAAGATGCAATATTAAATTTTCGCCACTAGATGTCCTCAGTAAGTTAAGAAAGAGTCTTTTCCAGACAGCATTGCTTTGTTTCTATCTTTAAAAATATAGTGTGAAAGAAGAAATAATCTTCCAACACCAGGTGATAGTACAGTTCTTAGCAGAACAAAAAAGAGAGAGATTTCTGTATCCCAAAAAATATGAAAGTAAATTTTAATCTTATAAAACGCTTTCTTTCCCAAAAATATAAAAGCTGCTTTCTCTAGCCAGGGAAATAATTCCAACAAGGCTCTTACAGGCAAAAAAACAAAGTCAAGTAGAGAGAGTAACAAGGAAAAAATCTCCCCGGATTCACCACGGGGGCTCTTAAAGCTTAGATGTTCTTGACTTGCGGTTTGAAGCAGCAGGATGATTGGCCATTTTACTGGCCGATCTTCTCTGTAGGCCCTCAGAGATCGCCCGGACAGCTGGAGGAGCCGCCGTTCCTCCGCAGCCGAGCCAAAGCCTCTTCGACGGAAGTTGCACTCTCCAGGGCAACTTTCGACCCATATAAGAGTCGACCAGCGGAGGGAAGGTTAGCCGCCGAGGAGACGAGTCTCTCCATATGACTAGAGTCGCCACAAACCAGAACCAGAAGTGATTAGAAAACATTTTTGCACTACATACTTACAAATATAATCCTAAAACTATGCAGTGTCCTTGTCCCAAAAACTGGTAGAAATTCCTTCTACAAATTTCCTTTCCTTCTTGTTATGAGTTAGTCTTCTTGAATAAAAAAGAAATTATAAATATGTTCATCTTTAGCTCTCCCAGTTTTGCATTAGCCACTATCCTCTTGCCTCTCTTGTTGATTAATATAGTGGTCAGGTCCTAGGAAAACATTCCAATCTTTCTGACATTTTGTAGGAATAGAACTATAGTAATGTCTTCCACTTCTAAAAGTTCTTGTATTACATGTTTTAATTTCAAATTATCAACATCAATATAACAGTATATATTCAACACTTTATGCTTTCTAAATGTTTAATATATGAAGTAATTTCCATTTTAAACATTGTTTCTGTTCTTTAATATTGAAGAATATTTGTATAATAAAGTCAATTGCAACAAAAATGTTTTTATTGTATAATAATGTTCAAAATGATACATTATATGTTCCTTCATTTAGGAGAATATCACTGTTCTTACTATTATTGTTCATTGCAGTCAGCCAGATGTTTAAACTGGATGTGGCCTTTTTATCCACTTATCAAGTCCTTCCCAAGGACCTTGGATAGGCAGATGTTCTTTTTTGACGTGTTAATGGTATTGCCAGGTCTTGTCGTCTGCTTTGCCTGCTATTTTTTTAATGTACCAGACATATAATACTTTGCCTTGCCATGTCTCTTCTATTCTTCATTTGGTCTTTCTTGTAGGCCAGTTAGGTCTCTCCAGTATGCAGTAGGCAGACTTCATGATGTGCTAGGTTCAATGCATCTTCTTCACTGTCCTTCAGATATTCTTCCAATGTTATTATTATTATATTTTAATTAATAACTAGCATTAATCTTTTTTAAAAGCCTTTTGAAAATGAGTTTCCATTACTCTTCTAATAAATATAACTCCCTTTAGCCAGCTGTAACTTGCAGTGCCTTTCAGAATACCCATTTATGATGGCAAGTAAAAATGTTATTGGCAAGTGGAAATGTTATTCATTTCCACTTACCATCATAAATCCAGAGCAGAAGGCAGCAACTAATACATTTGAAGCTGCTTGTTATGTACACTTTCCAGAATGGTGTAGATCCGTGGTGGCGAACCTATGCACGTGTGCCACAGGTGACACTCAGAGCCCTCTCTGTGGGCACTCACGCCATCGTCTCAGTCCTAGGCCTTCAGCTGGGTTTATAAAACCTTTTCGCTTTAGGCCTCTACCGCCATGTGCAAAAAAAAGGTTCACTCAATCAATCAATTTCAACTTCTCGCGGGGAAAAAAAAGATCTTGCAAAGTTGGAATTGATTGATTGAACTTTTTAGTCCCATCCAGTCTGCCTTCACTGCTGCAGCCATGTCCACCAATTGGCCATGCCCATCCAATGGGCCACACCCACCCAATGGGCCATGCCCACCCGGCACCAGACGATACGTAAATGGGTTTTGGGTTGCAATTTGGGCACTCGGTCTCCAAAAGGTTCGCCGTCACTGGTGTAGATCATTTATTATTTCAGATGTTTTAGTTTCCTGTATTCATTAGAAGCTTGGCAGAAATAGTCCTAGTTGCTGTTTTGGTGATTTTACCATCCAGTTGTTGTTTTAGCTGTTTGATGGCATCCACTCATTAAAGCTGCTCAGGCTTTTCATGTTGAAAAAAGTTTGAAGAAACAAATCATATATTTATGTTCAGGTTTCCATTACCTATTCCTATTTCTATTGTTTCACCTCTATATTTATAAATCATAGTATAGAAAAAATAGACTTGGCTACTAATCTTAACCTAGTTGTTTTTTGCATTGCTTACCTCAAAAAGAAATAAGGGGATGGATGGATGGATGGAGTTTTATATCCTCTTTAATACTTCTATATTTTTGTCCATACCATTTAGCAGCATAACCATTCTAGTTATTTATTTCTTAACTATAAATAGTCTTATTATTCTGTCTTAAGTATTTATGTTACTATTGTTCATGTATCTGGGAAAGATAAATTCCAAATGTGGCTAATGGAAATGTTCTACAATGGTAAAAGATAAAGTGTATTCATTGAGTCTATTCCTTTTTTCAGTGTAGGAAAATCAATTAAAGCATTCCTGACAGATGATAGTCCAGTCTTTGTTTCAGCTCATCTCACAAAGAGGAATGTACCAGCTCATAGTTGGTTCTAACTACTGTGGCCATTAGATTATTTTCTAACATTCATTGAGAATTTAAATCTTTAATTCTGTGCCTTGCATGCTAGGATGATTGGGGACAGGGTTTGACCTTCTTTATGGCATCCTTTCAGTTATTTGATGTGCTACCATGTCCCACCTCAAGGCTAAACACATCCAGCTCTTTCAGTCATAGGAATATTTTCAACAATGAATACCTTCCACATTCTTTGAACCAGTTTGCACTTTGGAAGTTTAATTTTTGCTGGCGGCAACTAAAATTGCATTTGTTTTTGTTGCAACCATATTACATTGTTGATTCTTAATCTGGTTGGAATCAACTATGATTCTAAATTAGATTCTAAGTTCAGACATCCTAATGCCAAGGTGAGGAAATTCCAGATGTTTGTAACTTGGGAAAGTTACACAAATTTCCAAAGTGAGTAGTTTTTCATGTGTTTCTATTTAATTTCATTCTTCTCTTCCCCTTTTTTTAATACAGCTGGAAATTGGATAATCCCTCCAACTCTTCATGCAGAACATTATGTAAAAATGGTAAATAGTGTTGCATCCTAATCAACTTCTTCTCTGAACTGATTATGAACCACTAATTATTACTGTCAGTGATTTTTGAATAAGCTGCATATTCTTTGAACACGTATTTTCAGTCTGTGTTTTCATTAAGTAACTAATACCCTGATTTCTTTTTCTTGAACATACCTAAAGAATCTTTTTGTCACTCTTGGTACAACCCAAACTCATTAGTGTTCGCCTTTCTTATACATCTGTACAGTTAGAAGTAACAAGTCTCTTATTTTGTAACCTCCGACTTTTTCCCATTGTCTGATGTTTTCAGATCTTCATAAACTTTTTTGTTAACCTAGTTTGGCCTCCATTTTTTCTTCACTGAATTTACTTGCAGTTGGGTTTTAAGAATTTTTTTTTAGGAACTCAGACCAGTTTGTAACAGATGCAAAATTGGGAGAGCTAAAGGTGGAGAATATATCTATAGTTTCTTTTTTTATTCAAGATCAACTCTTAACGAGATGGAAAGAAAAATTATGAAAACAATCCTCTATCTGCCACTTGAGATGACCATTTCATTTTGCCTAACCATTCTTTATTATTAAATTAATGTCATCTTTCTTACTTCTTTGGAACTGTCTAGTTGATGTGTTTTAAAACTTAGCAATAGTCTAACTTTGAAATATCTACATTTGTAATAGCTGCATTCACATAACACATCAAGCCATGGTCCCATCCTAATCTGTAATTGAACTCTTAACTTAATTGTTGAATATCCATATCCATTGCAAAAAGTGTATCAGGAAAAGATGGAAAAATCCAATTAGTCTTAAAGAAGAAAGGATTCATGACCAACTTCTAGACTTATATTTGTATCATCTTATTGGAAGATATTACCAATCAGGGGATCCAGTTGTAGGTAGTCTACATCTGTCCATTTCTTTAGAAGTCATCTGCTTAAAGGCCTCCCAGATAACCTTGCAAGATATGTTCGTCACTCTCTATGGGACCTGTCCAGCTGGGATCAAATTCTGAGCAGATTTAAATGATTTTATCTTCCAGATGTCTACAAAATTCCTCATAGCCTCCCTGTTCTTCCTAGTTATGTTCACTCAATGGGATCTTTAAAAGGACTGCTGGGTACAATTCTGCAGATGTAGTAACAAGTTTTTCACTGTGCTCATCAACATTTAGGCTGAAGCTTGAGCTCTTCCTGATTGGTGTGATTAATTTTCCACCAGCATCTTTCTGGGTGTTTCCTCTGCTGCTTCATTACCCAGAGCTCTCTGTTCAGCAAGGAGTTCCCTTGGAGAGCTGGGAGAGTCCACTTAGCACAATCTTGTCCAAGACCACTACTGCCCTTTTTCCCCAGTGAGCAACAGAAATCTTAGCTGGACTGCCCATTAGAGCTTTGGGAAGATCTTCAATCACCCGTTGAAAATCAAGTAATTCTTCAGATACATAGAGAAAACGGATCAAATGGGATTTATTTGTGGAAGTTGGTAGCACCAGTCAGTTCCAAAGCAATCAGAGCATGATCCAACTATGACAAGGACAGGTGTTAAAACCCTTAGTCTTGGATCATCTGCTGAGGAAATCAATAGATTTCAACAAACCAGGTAGGGATGCTGTTATAGTAGAGAAGTCCCAACCTGTCTCTAGAGCTCAACTTAACATTAACAAGGCGTTATATAGTTATCTGCAAGATAGTGCTCCTAAATGCTGTATCCTGAATGACAACAGCTATTCCACCTGAAATCCAGATGTTCATTATCTCAGAGAGATAAATTATCTGCCTTTCATTTAGGCCAGGCATGTCAAACTGCTGGCCCACAGGCCAGATACATCACACCGAAACCATGTCCACCCCATTGCCGGCAATGGGGAAAAAGTCCCGATATGTTGTGCGACGTCACGTGACATGAGTTCGACATGCCTGATTTAGGCTCTATAATTAAATGTGCAGTGAGAAGGGATCTCGATCAAGTTGTTTTGTTATATTAAATATTTGTACAGAAATATGCAACCTACTTTGTTAGGGGTATCAAGAGATAATTAGACATAGGTGTAATTTTATCTTCCAGGAAAAGCACCTGATCTTTAAATTTCATTGCCAACGTTTTCTACATGAGTGAAGAAGCAAATATTTTAAAATTGTTTAGCGTAAACAGAATATAATTGATAACTCTTTTCTAGGGTAACTTTATTATTACAGGTATCTACTGTAGGTCGGGTGTAGATTTATCATTGTTGTTTAAAATTGTTCAGTGTTTGTAAAAGCATATTCATTTATCTTTCCAGGGGCTCCTTCAGAAGCAGAAAGAACTGGAGACATGCTTTATTCCAAGTCGTATGACTCAAGAAGAAAACTTTATTTTACCGCTTTAAGAATTTCAGCTATGATGAATGGATGTTTTGCTGTGTTGGCACTTTATACTGTAATTATGAACCAAGTTTGTAGAATATGGGCTTTTGTATATTTAGGATAAACTTTCAGTAATGAATTTTATTTCACATGAAACTGTATGATAATGTGATCTGTTTACACAGTATTTGTATCACTAATTTAAATTGTATGTGAGTATTTAGCATGAAAAATAAAATACTTGAATTTTCAATACCCATGGCTACTGTGTTGCATTTTAATGTAAACAGCAATTCAGATACATAACCCATGTTTAAAAGCTGTTCCTATAAAAAAATTACTTAAATAATTTTAAACATACAGCAGTTTTGCATTTATAGGGAATTAATAAGCAAGAGCATAAAGAACTCCCAGAGTGTGATCTATATGCACAGAACCATAATGAATGCCAAGTAATTATTTTACATTAAAATGTTAAGACCACTTTATAAATATTTTACATGTGCCATGCTTTATACATTTTTAAAATGAGTTCTGAAACATGATTCTACAAACAGAAATCACAACTCAATTTTAATTAAAATGGGTTCTACTAAAAGTAATCTCAGAATTTAGAAAACGTGCCCAATAATGCCAGTAATTAGAACATGCTGTTGAGTATTTGCAAAGTTTAGAAGATAATCCTATCTTCCACTGTAATACTAGGTTTTTGGTTTTTAGTTTTTTAGACAGTAAAAGGATTAGATTTTCTAATTTGATTATTTCAGCTGTTTGCCAAACTATTCATTTTGATTATGATGATATAAATATCAAAATTGCCTCATTTTAAAAAGGACAAAAATTATGTCCATTATTATCTTGTTTCCTGCTATAATTGTGGTTTGTTGGATCCTGCTGTATTAGCATGTGTATGTATGTTCCTGATGTATGATATTATAGATAATGTAAGATAAACCACCATTTAATACAAACCAATTTACTGTGTTTACTCCTGGGTTATCACATGCAATAAGATTGTGCACGGTCTGACAGGTTATGTGTGTAGAGAGAGGAGAAACCCAGTGAGAGCTTGACCCAGAGCCAGAGAAGTTAAGGCTTGTGGTTTGTAGTGGTAGAAAGCAACATGGACTCCATCAGCGTAATGGGAGGAAGTTTCGTAGTATTTCGTCTTGAATGAGACAAACTACCTCTCCTGGTGTCTGAAAATGGAGATGTAACTCTGAAGGGAGTAGTTGTGGATGATAGTTACTGATCCACCTGCAGTCCTGGATAATGGGAACTGGAAAAAGAATGAGAAATCATTGGCCAGCATAATCCTGAGTTTGAAAGATAGCCAACTGATACACGTAAGGGCTCTCCAGTCTGCTAAAGAGTGCTGGAAAGCTTTGCACAGTGTACGTGAGGGAGACTGCGAGCAGCAAAGTAATGCTGACAAGAAAGCTATGTAAGGCCCAACTGAAACCGGGAAAGAGCATGTCTATGCATTTGCAGTCCATGAGAAAGACATTCTTAGAGTTAGAAGAGGAATGACTTTTATTGAGGTACACAAGGTATATGTGGTGCTCAGTTAATTGGACAATTCATGGGACATCCTAATGTCCAGTTTGGAGTCCATGCAAGACAGGGACTTAACCACGAGTTATTTGACTGGCTAGTTGCTGAAGGAGGAAAAGAAAAGGCTGGAAAGGCAGCAGAGAGGAAGTGGTGACAACTCAGACCAGGCCTAGAATTACAACGTCCAAAGATGCCAGCAGGGCAGCTGAGAACACTTGCATGGTGAAATGCTACTTCAAGTGTGGTTCTACAGAGCATCTTTAGAGACGCTGCCCTGAGAGGAGAAACAGAGGAGCAGCAAAACAAGATCATAGAGCTACACAACCAACATTTTTCCTGGCAACTTTCACTGAAGAAAACACTTGGTTGTTGGACAGTGGGGCAAGTCAACATATTGCAAAGGATACATATTTTCAAATCTAAGACCAGCTAAACCAGCGGTTCTCAACCTGTGGGTCGCGACCCCTTTTGGGGTCGAATGACTGTTTCACAGGAGTCACCTAAGACCATCGGAAAACACATATTTCCAATGGTCTTAGGAACCGAGACACCACTCCGCATCCATCTCCGCATGGCCTCCTCCACCATTTGCAGAGAGAGAGAGACAGAGGCACTTTCGCTTCTCTTCTCTCTCTCAGGCGGACTTACCTCCTGCTGGACTCCTGATTGGTCCTGTGCCCTGGTGCCCCACCCTCTGGGAGAAGCGCGGCCAGGGCCTCATGGTCTTGGAGCCGCCCAGGGAAGTCCCAGGATCCCTGTTGGGAGCGGCCCGCTGGAGGCTCCACTGAGCAGGCCAGCTCTCCCACAAGCCGCGGCCCAAGGGAGACCAGCCCCTGCGATCCCCAGCCAGCCTGACCATTGGCCCCGCTGGCCAGAAAGGCGCGCCGGAGTCCAGGCTGCTGGGAAGAAAGGAGATTCAGCAAAGGTAGGAGAGGAGAGCCGCCTCCTGGGGCCCAGTGCTGGCGGCAACTTCCTTGCCATCCTCTTCCTCCTCCCTCCTACTACCCCCAAGGTGGCTCGGGTGGGTGCCGGGGCAAGAAGGGTGCCTGGGGGGAGCAGCTGGGCTCGGGCTGGCAGGCCGCATGGCACCAGCTCCCACTGCGGCTCCATTGATGGACGGAGGACCAGGCCGGGCAGCAGGGGGCGGTGGGGATGGTGGTAGCGGTGGCCGCTGCTGCATCATCGGGGGTCCCAGCCATCCCCACGCTGCCTAGCCTGGTCCTATGACGCCCTCGCTAGAAGTTAGGTACGTACTAGTCTTAGTAGATGACTACACCAGATAAGCTATTAAAGAGCAAAATGGAAGTTCTTCAATAGTTAGGCAATGGGTGAATTTTGTAGAGCGATGATATGCCCATAAAGTATGCCAGCTGCAACAGACAAGGGAACAGAGTTCATATCTGGCAACTTCCAAAAGTGGCTAGGAACTTAGGCATAAGGGATAGGCATACGAATCCATACTCGCCAGCAGAAAATGGGGTGGCTGAATGGAGAAATGGCATATTGCAAACTATGAAAGATTCACAGCTGGCAGATGCAGGAATGAGTAAAACGTACTGGGGGGAAGCCATGAAAACAGCCAATTATCTAGTAAACGGTATGGAGTGTTGCTATAAATGAAACTCTATATTACCTATTGACAGAGTGTCTGTTGTCGTCCATAGAGAAATAATCCAGGAATGCCGGTACACGGTGCAATCATCAAAGGCTTTAATCTTTGACAAAACAAAAGTTAGCACTGGGAGTGGTTTGCTCCCAGTGCCTTACATAGGAAAGCCACACCCTGTATCCCTATTCCCAATTACCAACTAACATCCGTCCCAAGTGCATAAAAGTTCCTGCCTGCCTTGTCCACGACCTCCCCCAGATGCGGCCCCGCATCGCTGGCTTCCAACATGACTGGCAAACTCCTACACGACGACCTCGGCAGCCACCCGGCCCCTGCCAGGCCATTCAGATAAGAACACCCCAACACCACCCCCTAAGCTGTCCAGGCAGGCTTCTGACTCAGCCAAGGGATCCAGGCAGGCCTCTGTTCCTGCTGGTGGTTTTTTTATGGCAGCACCTACTGCTGGTGCTCCGCTGCACCTGCGCGTCAGCGCATGCTCGTGCTGTTTGCTCTCCCCCACTGGCGGCGACGCACAGTGGCTGCTGGAAGAAGATGGCGTCACGACTGCACCATGGTCCATCATCAGCTCACCAGCGTCGGGTTGGGGAAGCCGGAACCGCCCGATCTTCACGACAACTGAGGGGAAAAGACCGGAAGCTATGGTCCCCGGCCCGGACGAGGTGGTCGGTATGACGGTGGTTTTCGGTGGCTGTAGGCTCCCGTGTGCATCACCCCCCCACCTTCGAATGGCAAGCCCCATGGGGCTTGACATGCGGCCCCCTCTACCATGGCTCCTCCTGGAAAAGAAAGGGAGGATGAATATATATTATTGCACCCATCTTTCCCCGGCCTCCCTGGACACTTGCGGTGGAATGCTCGGATTAACCGGGGAGCGTTTATGTCTTCCTCCCCCACCCAGGTTGCTTCTGAGAGGGGGGTAGCCCTTCCACTTAAGGAGATACTGAACCCGCCCACGGCGAATCCGAGAATCCAGAACCTCTTGTACCTCATACTGAGAGTCCATGACCGGTCCTGGAGCCTTAGCCGTGAACGGGGTCCCATGTGCTGGTTTAAGGAGGTTACTGTGGAATACGGGATATACGCTCCCCAGGAACAAGGGCAGTCTCAACCAAATGGTCACTGGATTAATTACTTTGGTTATCTGGAACAGGCCTATATATTTTGGACCCAACTTTTTACAAGGTATCTTTAGTCGAAGGTATTTTGTGGATAAATACATCCAGTCCCCCACCCGAAATGGTTTATGATCTGCCCTCTTTCTGTCCGCCTGTACCTTTACCGCTTCCTCAGCCTTTGCTCATGCTTCCTTAACCCGTCCCCACAAACCTGCTACCTGCGACATCCACGTTTGAGGAGTGTGTGTACTTTCTACCCCTTGTGGCCATATGGGGATAGGAACGAACTCCATTCCATGTACTATCCGGAAGGGGGTAAACCCAGTACTGCTGTGAACCGTATTACTATATGCCACCTCAGCAAATGGTAGGAGATCCACCCAATCCGTTTGCTGATACGTGACATAGCTACGAAGATATCGCTCAACCATCGCATTTGCTCGCTCTGTCACCCCGTTGGTGCTGGGATGGTACGCCAAGCTAAGTCCTTGGGATGATCCCACCAGATGGATGAAATCACGCCAAAATTGGGCAGCGAATTGTACCCCTGATCTGAAATAATCCGTCGGGGTATTCCATGAAGGCGATAAATATGTTGTATAAAAAGTCTTGCTAGACAACGCAACGATAGCAATCCCTTACGTGGGATGAAGTGTGCCTGTTTGGAGAAAAGATCAACCACTATCCAAATCACGTTGTAGTGCCGATTTTCTGGTAGTTCTACCACGAAGTCCATGGCAATCTCTTCCCAGGGTCGGGATGGGTCGGCTACTTTTTGTAAAAGGCCCATTGGCTTCCCCGTTCGGGGCTTTGCACTGGCACATACATGGCACTCTTTTACATACTTTTCTACATCTGATTTCAGTCTTGGCCACCAAAACTGCCGGCACACTAGGTGCAAGGTCTTTAGAAATCCGAAATGGCCGGCCTGTTTGACATCGTGGCACCTCTGGAGAAAGTTTGTCGTAGGCAGTCAGGCACATACATTTTATCACCCTTCCAGGCTATACCATCTCTTTGGGTTAACACCCCTGGATGTCCACGTAACCACTCATCATCCAGCACAGCCGCTCGCATATCAGCAAGCTTGCCACCCCCCCCCCTTCTTGTATGACAACCTTGGTTAGCTCTTGCCGACCAGGAGGCATCAATGCCTGTACCATATCTTCCCTTTTGCTGTGGTACTGTGACATCCGTGACAATGCGTCAGCTAGGAAATTTTTTCCCCCAGGCACATATCTTAATGTGAATTTAAAGCGGGCAAAGTATTGGGCCCACCTGACGTGTTTGGGGGCTAGGCGTCTCGGTGTTTGTAACGCTTCTAAATTTTTATGGTCTGTCCATACTTCAAATGGTACCACCGTCCCCTCTAGGAGGTGTCGCCACATCGTGAGGGCCCATCGAACTGCAAATGCCTCCTCCTAGATGGCCTAACTCCTTTCGGTCGCGGTGAACTTACGGGAGGTATAGGCACAAAGTTGTAACACTCCATTCTCGTTCCTCTGGAGAAATACAGCTCCCACGGCCACATCACTGGCATTGACCTGTACTACGAACGGGATCTCTGGATCCGGATGGCGCAACACGGGTTCCCTGGCAAACAGGGACTTCAGGCTCTCAAAAGCTTTTTGGCAGGTCATGGTCCACTCCAATGGTTGACTGGGACGGGGTTTTCCACCTAAATGCTTTGTTCGTAAAAGTTCTGTTAGAGGGCGAACTACTGTGGCAAAGAAAGGGATGAAATGTCAGTAAAAATTGGCAAACCCCAGGAAACTTTGTAGCTGACGCCTTGTCCTGGGGGCTTGCCACTCCAACACAGCCTGCACTTTGCTAGGATCCATCTCCACCCCGTCCCACCGAAATTCAGTATCCTAGGTAGTCCAATCACTTCTGATGGAATTCGCATTTTGACAATTTTATATACAGGTGAGCGTCAAGTTTACGTAACACCTGCCTGACAAGGCTGATATGCTCTTCCATGGTAATCGTGTAAATCAGAATGTCATCGAGATACACAAGGACCCCTCGGTACAAATATTCATGCAACACTTGATTGATCAGTTGCATGAAGACCGCAGGGGCCCCTTGTAAACCGAAAGGCATGACACAAAATTGGAAACTGCCCAGTGGACAATTGAAAGCTGTTTTCCATTCGTCGCCACATTTGATCCGCACCCTGTAATATGCTTCTCGGAGGTCCAGTTTGGTGAATATTCGGCCTTTTCCCAGCTGCGCTAGCAAATCTTTCATGATTGGGAGAGGATACAGATGTTCGACACACACTGTGTTCAGTCCCCGAAAGTCGACACACAAGCGTAGCGACCCGTCTTTCTTCTCCTTGAAGAGCAGCAACTCGGGAATGGGCTGACTGAATGAATCCTTTTTCCAAATTTTGGTCGATGTATCGCCGTAATTCTGTAAGCTCTTTTGGTGTCATAGCGTACATTCACGGTTTGGGGAGCTTGGCCCCCGGTATGAGCTCAATAGTGCAATCCATCAGTCGGTGAGGGGGCAATTGGTTACACTCCCTTTCACTGAACACCTCTGCTAAGTCAGTGTACTTAGGGAAAGGGTTGTTTCCTCCTCCCTCCTGTGGTTGCACCATTGCCACCTTTACAGGAACCCGATCCCCGGGACATGGGCCTAGCGGGTGGGGTCTGACCTCAAGACGTACCCTGTGATAGCCACCCTCCCACCATATGGTGGGAGTCCATTTATCTGACCAGGCTAGTCCCAATATCATGGTTTCAGTCATGATGGGAGCAACAACGAAACGAAGGACCTCCCAGTGTGTTACCAGTTCCATACGAACTGGCTCGGTAACATGGGTGGCCAGAGCTCCTCCTAACAATGATCTGTTCACTTGCTCAAAGCAGATAGGTTGAGCTAATTTGTGTAACCATATGCCACTTTCTACTGCCACCTCCCTGCTGATCAAACATCGTGTGCACCCAGTATCTATCAGGGCTTGGCACTCCTTCCGCACCTGTTTGCGGGCTTGTTAAGATTATGGGTAGGACAAATGGGCTGATGGGCTCACTTACCATCGGATCGGCTGACACATCATCCAGGCTGTCCTCATCATCTACCGGCCGATACCGTGCCATCCCCGTGGTCTCTGCTGCAGCTGGGGAACCCCGCTGGACCACTGGACTTGGTTGCTGTTTAGCAGCTCTCGACCTTTCCACACTCTTCTTTGGAGGGGTAGCTCCGCTAGCCACCCCAGGACTCCATGGACTAGGTGCTGGGCACTCGGCTGCCTGATGCCCCGGCTGGTTGCACCGAAAGCAATGGAAGGCAGGCCCAACAGAGGGACCATGAGGCCTTGGCGTTCCTGCTGACAGCCCATCCTTCCTCTTGTGGCTTTCCCCCCGGTCGTCATGAGCGACTGGTGTCACCTCCCTCCCTATGGACCTCTTTGAGGCCCATGTCCAGATCTACAACCACTTTGAACCAGTCTCGGAGCCTGTTCGGCATCCCACGGTACATGCAGGCCTGGTGTAGCTCGTAGTCAAGGCCGGCCCAGAAATGATGTACAAGCAAACGTTCCGGCCAGGAGGAACACAACCGGCCTGCTAACCTGCGGAAGTCCCGAACATACTCTATTGCAGGACGTCCTCATTGGGTCAGCGAAAGGAGTTCTGCTTCCGCTCTGTGGAGCCGCGAGGGGTCCTCAAACCGTGCATGCAGGGCATCCCAAAACAAACCCGCATTACCTATCTCCCGGGCATGGTCACTATAAAGATCAGCGGCCCATGCCATTGTCTCCCCCTGCAAAGCAGCTGTGACCGCCACCACCATGGCCCAGTGAGAAGTATATAACTGGGCATACTGGTCTAGATGGCTTATTGCATGACCTAGAAACATAGCCAACTGGTCAGGATTCCCATCGAATGTTATTGGGATGGGAGGGGGCCCCCACAGACCTCCTGGATCCCATGGACTTACGGGCTGGCCAGGTGTGGCACCGGGATGCCCAGGAACAAGACTCTGTGACCCCGAAACTCCCCCTGTAGAAAAGCCCCTGGCGTCTAGCCCTGACACATCAAGCTGTGCCGACCGTGCCTGAGCGGTTGTCCCACCTGACGCAGGGCCAGCAGCCACTGACCTACATGCATGGGGTGGCAGGCGCAGTCTCGGGCTACTCAGCCGAAACCTGGATGATGAGGTGCGTACTGCCAAGCTATCTTCTTGCTGCCACGACCCGGGACCCCAATAGCTGGTTTCACCAAAGTGGTCACGCAATATATCCATCGTGTCCTGGCCTGGAGCTGTGGAGTAACTCCACTCTTCTTCGTCATCCCCCGTGACACGCCTCTCCCTCCACTCCAGATGGGCGGGTTTGGCCCTGGGTGTGAACAGTTGTCCGGTGTTCACATGGGCCACAGCTGGGCTTTGCCACCATTCCTCCTGGGGTTTTGGACCTGTAGCTTCCTCGACCCCAGCCCCAGGATTCGAGGACCGTACCACCTTTGGTCTCACCACCGGTTGCTCTGTTTCATGTTCCAGCATCGGAGCAGGCTCTGCTACCTCTCCAGGCCCCGCTTCCCCCAATCCCTGGGGAGCGTCTTGAGTACCCTCCACCATTTCCTCCACACAACAGCAGGGGAGAGTATACAGGAAAGTAACGGAGTGCTAACTTACTGACAGAGTGTCCGTGGTCGTCCGTAGAGAAATAATCCAGGAACGCCGGTACACGGTGCAATCATCAAAGGCTTTAATCTTTGACAAAACAAAAGTTAGCACTGGGAGTGGTTTGCTCCCAGTGCCTTACATAGAAATGCCACACCCCGTATCCCCACCCCCAATTACCAACTAACATCCATCCCAAGTGCATAAAAGTTCCTCCCCCGCCTTGTCTACGACCTCCCCCGGATGCGGCCCCACCTCGCTGGCTTCCAACATGACTGGCAAACTCCTGCGTGACGACCTCGGCAGCCACCCGGCCCCTGCCAGGCCGTTCAGGTAAGAACACCCCAACACCACCCCCTAAGCTGTGCAGGCAGGCTTCCGACTCAGCCAAGGGATCCAGGCAGGCCTCCGTTCCTGCGGTGGTGTCTCTATGGCAGCGCCTACTGCTGGTGCTCCGCTGCGCCTGCGCATCAGCGCATGCTTGTGCTGTTTGTTCTCCCCCACCGGCGGCGACGCGCAGTGGCTGCTGGAAGAAGATGGCGTCGCGACTGCACCATGGTCCATAATCGGCTCGCCAGCGACGGGTTGGGGAAGCCGGAACCACCCAATCTTCGCGACGACTGAAGGGAAAAGCCCGGAAGCTATGGTCCCCAGTCCGGAGGTGGTTGGTATGATGGCGGTTCTCGGCGGCTGTAAGTTCCGGTGTGCATCACCCCCTCACACCTTCGAATGGCAAGCCCCGTGGGGCTTGACACCTATTATATGGAAGGAAACCTTCACTGGCTCACCTAAGAACATTTGGCAGTTATGCCTGGGTGCATATTCCTAAAAGCACCAGAAGGAAAGGACAGAAAAAGGCCAGGAAACTTAGGTTTGTTGGATATGAGCCATGTTCCAAAGAATATAGATTTACAGATGGAACAAAGGAGGTTATGATCTCAAGTTCTACTAGTTTTGCAGAACAAAACAATTGGGATAGGGTATGTCTAGTTTAATGAAGAGAACACCAAGATGTTCATGCCATCACATAGCACTAGTTCTCAGGAAGGAGAGGCTACACATAGTCCAATGAAGGGAGGACAGGATAGCAGGTCAGAAATAATAGGAATAGGATAGACCTTAAGTAAAGAGAAGTAACAGAAACACAGGAACAGATGTTGCCAAGGAGGTCTGAACGTAGCAATAAGGACGTACCTCCTGATCGATTCTCAACAAGTGGGGTTAGAGCGTATAGTGTAAGGTATGAACCCGGTAATTACCAAGAGATGTTATCATTGCCTACAGTAGAACAGGATAAATGGAAGGAGGCTATGGAAAAAGAAATTGAGTCTATGAATGTGCATCAGGTGTGTTTACCCTTATGAAATTACCAAAGTGATAAAAAAGAATATTCAGATATTTGAAAGGCACAAGGGACCTAGGACTAAGGATAAGGCCATCTGATACCCTATCATTACAATGCTATGTAGAAAGTGAATGGGCAAATGATATGCATAACAGAAATTCAAATACAGGGTTTGTGATATTGTTTCCTGGCACCATAATTGGATGGAAATCCAGAAAACAATCTTCAGTAGCACTATCAACTGCTGAAGCTATATAGCATTGTCTGAAACGTGTTCCAAATTAACCTGGTATGTCCAATTACTAAGAGATGTACATACTGTTGTGAAAGAAGCTGTGCCAATATTTGAGGACAATATTGCACGTATAAAGATGGCAACGGGAGAACGTATTGAAAGCAGAAGCAAACATGTAGACATAAAATATTGTAACATCAGGGAGGCTGCAAAGGATAAGTTGATAAAGTTACAGCATTGTTCCACTGACAATATAGCTGATATATTGACTAAGCCTTTAAATAATAATAAAGTTGGAAAGGACTTTGGAGGTCATCTAGTCCAATCCCCTGCTTAGGCAGGAAACCCTATACCATTTCAAACAAATGGCTGTCCAGTCTCTTCTTAAAAACTTCCAATGTTGGAGCATTGACCGCTTCTGCAGGCAGGTTGTTCCACTGGTTAATTATTCTGTCACGAAGTTTCTTAGTTCTAGGTTGCTTCTCTCTTTGGTTAGTTTCCATCTGATGCTTCTTGTCCTGCCTTCAGGTGCTTTGGAAAATAGCTTGACTCCCTCTTCTTTGTGGCAGCCCAAGATATTGGAACACTGCTATCATGTCATCCCTTGTCCTTCTCTTCATTAAACTAGACATACCCAATTCCAGCAACCGTTCCTTATATGTTTTAGCCTGCAGCCCCCTGATCATCTTTGTTGCTCTTCTCTGTACTCTTTTTAGAATCTCAACATATTTTTTACATCGTGGTAACCAAAACTGGATGCAGTATTCCAAGTGTGGCCTTCCCAAGGCATTGTAAAGTGGTATTAACACTTCACGTTATCTTGATTCTATCCCTCTGTTAATGCAGCCTAGCACTGTGTTGGCCTTTTTGACAGCTGCAGCACACTGCTGGCTCATATTTAGGTGATTGTCCACTAGGACTCCAAGATCCCTCTCAGTTACTACTATTGAACGAGGTACCACCTATGCTATACCCGTATATTTGGTTTTTCTTGCCTAAATATAGAACCTTACTTTTTTCACCATTGAATTTCATTTTGTTAGATAGCGCCCAGTGTTCAAGTCTGTCCAGATCATCCTGTATCTTAAGCCTATCTTCTGGAGTGTTGGCTATTTCTGCCAGCTTGGTGTCGTCTGCAAATTTGATGAGTTCCCCACCTATCCCCTTGTTCAAATCATTGATGAAGATGTTGAAGAGCACTGGCCCTAGAACAGAGCCCTGGGGCACCTCACTACACACTTCCCTCCATGTAGATGCGGTTCCATTGAGGACCACATGCTAAGTACAGCCGGTCAGCCAGCTACGAATCCATCTGGTGGTGATGCTGTCTAACACACATTTTTCTATCTTATCAAGTGGTAAGCTGTGATCTACTTTATCAAATGCCTTACTGAAGTCCAAGTAAATTATATCCACAGCATTCCTCTGGTCCGCCAATTTTGTCACTTGGTCAAAGAATGCAGTAAGTTTTGTCTGGCATGATCTATTTTGTCAAACCCATGTTGGCTTTTAGTAATGACTTTGTTTGCCTCTAGATGTTCGCTGATTCGTTTATCTTTTCCAGAATCTTCCCAGGTATTGACGTCAGGCAAGCATCAAGAGTATGTATGTATTTGGGTTAACAGCTGTTTAACTTTAAATGGGAGGCGTGTCAAGGTAACAATTTAAAACCTAACTAGGTTGTGTAATGTAAGATGTAATTATGGGAATGACTCAGCAGGGTCTGTGTCTCTTTAAGAGCCTTTGTATAAAAGGGAAGTTTCCACTGAGGTGTTCTTTCTCTTCTGTTTCCTGCTATAATTGTGGTTTGTTGGATCCTGCTGTATTAGCACGTGTATGTATTTTATTCCTAGTATATGATATTGTAAGTTAAACCACCATTTAATACAAACCACTTTTTACTGTGTTTGCTTCTGGGTTATCTCGTTCAGTAAAATTGTGCATGCTCTGACATAGCCCACTGCATAAGCACAATGCACCAATGAGTGAATATGGTACATAGCTGAAATATTAATCTCCTTTATGGTTAAACTGTTGAAACGGAATACAATTATAGCTAACTGTCCCCAAAATTATTTCAGAATTATATATACTAATTTTTCTTCCATCTTGATCTGAAAAAACAGATTCTTATAGGATTATATAGGGCGACTTTTAATTATTTCTACCATGTTTCCCCGAAAATAAGACCAGGTCTTACATTTTTTTTGCTTCCAAAAAAGGCAGTAGATCTTATTTTTGGGGGATGTCTTACCATTTACCTCAGCACCATCACAGCTAGGTCTCCCATGCCCCAACATGTCACACTGCTGCCAGACATTTGCGGCCACTCGTGGCAGGTCGCATGGTGCGTTGTGCCAGTGCCGCTGCTCACAGTAGCCTGCGTGGCACATCTTATTGATGCCATTTGCAGAAGGCCATGTGGCACGCCGCGTTGCACTGTGTCGAGCAGTAGAACCAGTACAACACACCATATGACGTCCTGCCACAAGCGGCAGTATCAGCACAACATGCCGCTTCCTGCCACGAGCAGTGGCACCAGTGTGATATGCCATATGGCATCCTGCTGCAAATGGCCTAAGTCAGGCGGCAGCGCAACAAGTGTCAGGGCATGGGAGGCCTGGCTGCAGCAGTGCTGAGATAGCGGGTGCTTGGCACATGGGGCAGTTCCACACCCCCCACCCTAGCTTAATTTTTACACTTGTGTCTCGCCCCACCTCATACAACCAGACAGTAGGACGCAATGAGCGGGGTTTTAACTAGGGCTTATTTGGGGGGGGTAGGGCTTATATTAGGCGCACACATAAATATCAAGCTAGTGCTTATTTTCGGGATAGGACTTAATTTCGGGGAAACATGGTAAATGCAAATAATTTAAGATATATATATAACAATACAATAGTGTTCAACCAATTAATACTTTTTTGCCTAAATAAAAACTGATAATGTGTATTTTATCTCTACTTTTTGCAATGAATATTTATTGTAGAATAGAATTCATGGCAAGTTGCTTCCATTAATTCCTTCTCTTAAACATTAATTCCCAATTAAAATCATGGCTTAGTATTTAATCTGAATCAAACATTAAAATGACTGATACACCAATTACAAGTATCACATACATGAAAATTTAAATACTCAATTCTGCAATCTTTCAAGATACATATCAGACTTCCTGACAGCAGCCTCTTATTTGGAAGAAGAAAACTAACCTTGTTTTCATCTTACCAGCATCAATCTTTCACAACCCTTGAAAGTCACTAGAGGGGCAGGACTAAACCTTCCACCTTCCATCACACACACAACAAAAACAAACCTCAAAACCATCCCAATATGAACCAAGGGATTGAGCACTTTAAGACATATTGAGTCCACATAATAGACATAACAAAGTACAAACAGTTCCTGGATTATGAAAAAGTTCCATTCCCTAAATCTGTCTCTAACTCAAAATTTCTATTTAAGTTGGAACTTGTATTGCCTATTAATGGAGGACAGCATCATCCTTCAAACTGAGCAATGCTTTCAGAAACCACTGAAAACAAGCTGTATATCAAAAACATAGATTCAGCACCTTGTTGGCTTGAAGAACACCATTTGACATTTTTAATAAGAGGCTGTCTGTCTGTCTGTCTGTTAAGGGGTTATCCTTAAGTTGGACATTCTTAACATAGAAATTGCCTGTATATTGCCAATGTCTAACGCAGGGGTGTCAAACTCAATTTCATTGAGGGCTGCATCAGCATTGCTGTTGCCCTCGGGGGGGGCAGGTGGGTGTGGCCAGGGTGGGTGCAGCCTACTGAGTGGGCGTGGGTGTGGCCTACTGGGTGAGCATGGCCAGCTCATTCGCGTCAAGGGTGTCTGTGGGGGCCTGGGCAGAAGTGGGACAGATCTGAGGGTCTCTGGCAGAAACGGGTGGGACCGGGGCAAGCGCCAAGGCATAGTCCATTTCTTCATTCCTCATAAAGGGTGACATCTCCCCAGCATGCACCCAAGGGGCGGGGCCAATGCAGCAGGGGCTGGTTCCTCGCTGTTTCTAGACAGCCTTGTAGAGCTAAGACTGAATGCATTTCAGCATAGATGGCCACCACAAAATTGTACATTGGCTCCTGGCTGGCCAGGGCCAAGGCAGCGGGGGCCATTCCCTGTTTCCAGGATGACTTCATGGGCCACATGAAACCACTTCACGGGCCGCATCCGGCCCCCAGGTCTTGTGTTTGACATGTCTAGTCTAAGGACTACCTTGTAGTTGTTTATAAATTTGATCTAAAAAGGACTAAAATAAAATAAACCCACTCTTGATTCAGAAATTGAGAAACAATAAGATTTTTCCATAAGGTTTTCTTTAGATGGCTTGCAGCTTGCATTCAAGGATTTTATTTTCAGAAAGCCAGTTTGGTCTAGTCAGGTTTGGACAACAAGCCTCTCGATCAATTCCTATCACAATAAAATGGATCAACACTAAGTTGATCTAAAAAAGAATGGACCCTCTTCCACTTGCGTGAAAACACTAGGAATAAAACAAATTCTGTAGAACTAGTCTTTCAGTTTACTTTACAAACCTGCATTTTCAGGTGGAACTATTTCTAGGTAACTCAGATACTGAAACGCAAATGCTAAATACAAATTTAAAAATCAGTCATTTGGACAGAGTTCAAAATCTGTAAACAAAAGTTTTAATACGGAATACTTCATTTTAACTATAGCCAACGGAGAAAAAATATCTGGTATTCAGAAGCTACTGGTATTTCAGCATACTTTCACAGCAATATTGCATGTATACATTCCTTCTTTAAATTTAAATTTAAAGGATTAAAAAATCCTTAGATTTTAACTAGCCCATCTTTGATTGATCACATGCCATCAGTGTTGACTCCTAGCAACCACATAGAGCTTCATCTAATACTTAAGTCTTCAAAGAGCAGGATCGATGTATCTTTTTGATATATCTGGTTATTTTATGACTTTTCACAGAATATTCTCCAGATATGTTCAATTTTATCTTCTGTAACTACCCCTTCATTAGAATGTCAATTTAATACTTTGCCTCTGTTCCTCTAAATACATTTTACAACTTAGATTCCCAAACTATTCCCAATATATTTTTGTTATTCTTCTTAAATGTATTCTTTCCATTGTTTAAAATTCAGACTGCTAGTCTTTTTAGCTTGCCCACTACATTTTCCAATATTACTTTATAAATAATTCCATTTCCTTCCTCATCTTGTATCCAAAACCATATATTCAACCATTATTATTATTATCCCTCCGTTTAAGGCTTGGGTCCCCTAACTTATCTGCCCCACCGTAAAATGAAATAGAACAGTTGACATGCTGCAGAACATTAATTACAGCTGTACCTTTATAGCTCAAATGCTTAATATGCTACTGTATATAACCAAACTAGACATTGTTAGAAATTGAAAATGATTAAAGGCTGCAACTCAGCGCTTTTTGCTTGTATGTGTTATTTGCCAAACCAAAAAAAAAAAGTGATTTGGGAATAGGATAAGTACACTCTTACCAATTGCTTCCTGCCTTGTGCCTCACTGTTACTAATAAGCAAACCCATCATGGTAATCATGCTTTCCAATCAAATATATAGCAAAAATAGCATATTTTAACCCATTTATTTTCTATTATACTTGACTTTAGGTGCCATTTATGGCAGATCAATTCAAAATTAATTCTTCCATGTTACGCATTAATTGCTTGGTTCTACATTATAACAGATAACTGAATGCTGTAGATTTCTTGATGGATTTTATATGCAGTTAACAGCAAAGCACGGTGCATATTCATAAAGTCTGTAAGATATAATGACAGCATTTTATTGTTATGAAATGTTTTAATTAAAGAAAATCCAAATTCAGGGATACAAGAGTATATTATGACAGTAACTCCACGCAGAGCTATTCTTAACTTCTTTGATGTCAATGAAGCCAGTTCGTCTACATATACATTGCAAGTTTTTAAATCAGAAATAACTTGATTCAGTATTACTATGCTGATAAAAAGAGCTCTGAACTTGGAATACTAATCAGAGTATTCCGTATTTTTAGTAAATGTATAACTTGATGGCAAGAGAAGTTAACTTGATTGAGAATGATAATTATCTCAGCTGCATCTATTTCATGGAAACAGATGACACAACAAAATGCAAGTTGCTACTAAGTCCTCTCTGGACAAATTCTTTTATTCATTTCAAAACAAACTGCACCTACTATTTACTCTAACTTAGGGATGTAATCAAAAATCCAGGATAATTGATGAAGTAACTAGAATTGACTTTAAAGCTATAAGAAAGATTTTATACAAAACATTCACATATGTACATAATAGCTATTATAAAGGAAAAGTGGTTTGAATGTCCTTTTATACTTTACATTAAAAATGATCCCTTCCCTCTTTCACATATGGTTCAGGCAAACATTTAAATTACATAAGTTAGACTTCAAGTTGGTAATCTTAATTACACGTGAACTACAAAATGTAAAACTTAGAAGTGCCAATAAACAAGTTCATTCAAGTACAATATATGTTAAAAATATATATATTTATTTCAAACTTCAGGTGCTTTATCTGATACAGACCATTCATGATTTAAATAAACATGAAAACATCTGAGATAAGAGACAAGAAATGTTTAGAATCAGAGACTAGAAATACTTAATTCACTTTTTTTCTAAAGTCCGCAAGAAATATTTAAAAAAAAGACATTTCTTTGCTCAATTCTATTTGGGAAATGGCCTCAAAGAATCACAATTGATATCCCAATTATTGGATGAAGATGAAGAATGGTCCATATCCGTGGTCTGACTATAAGCAGTCAGAAAGCAATTTCCACTTTCCTGTTTTTGACTGGCAGACATAGGGTATGTTGTTCCCAAAAACGTCTGATGAGTGAGAACGTTAAAATGACTGAATTGATGAGGCACACTTAATTGTCTATTGTACATCTGAAAGCTGAGAGGAATTTGTTCATCTGAATTAGTTCTCTCCTCTTCAGGACAGCAGGTAGTTGAAACAGGAGTAACTGGCTGTATATCTTGCATGTCAATTTTAGAAGTCTTTTCTGTCAGAGAGTAGTGTTCTTCTTCAGAAGATAGCAGTGCATCACTTTGAGAGTTTTGCCTAGAGTCTGTTCCATGTGGTCCTTTGGTCTCTGTCTGAAAATCTTCCAAATGGGAATCACAGTTTGAGGCATCATTGCAAACTTCTATTTGTGATGCTTCATCCCCTGAATCCAGAGACATGTCCTCCTCATCCTTTTCATCGTTTTCTACAAGAACTACATTAAGAAGAGAAAAATCCTACTCTATTGAAATAGAAAGCTTATTTAAAAATACTATGCACTACTCACACCGTTTTAGGCTTCAGGTCTCAAAGTCGCATATCATTTAAGGCTGGTCTTCTGTCATTTTTGTTCACTTACTCAACACAAATATAACCCTCTTGTGAACGTCCGGATATTCCGATGCTAAAAGCTTCCGCGAAATGTGTTCATGCTTACTGTTGGGAAATCCCAACTTCCAGCTCCAAAGGATTTAATGTCAAAACAGCATCTAAAGTTATACAGTAGGTCAGAATTTTGTATGAAAATTACTCATCACAATTACTGACACCCTCACTCACTGCTTGTTTTCTACACTTCAGTTCTGCCATCTTTATCCTAACCCTTTTATATTTCATGGGATTTCTTGAATACCCTATCAGACCAATTTCATATTAAGATGATGTACAACACTACATCTCTTATTTTTACAATGTGTTCTACAGTTTAGAAATATTACTCTTTACTTATACTGAAGCATATATACACTAGATTCCTCATTTCAAGTAATCTTGCTTGCTACATGTGAGACAAATTAAACTATATTATTACCTGGTTGTTTTTCATAATCAGTGGGAGAAGGCAGGCTTTCTTCTGTAACTGAGTTGTGGCAGCCAACTAGATTTTTGAAGTTGTGCATAAAGGAACTGACAGTAGTAACCACTATTCCATTATCAGCATAACTTGCAAAGGTTGACACATTCTTTTCTAAGCAAAGAGGGGAAAATGTTCATTATATAATAACGTGTTTGTGGAGATATATATAAATATATATGAAAATCATAATTATTTTCTACCTGTCAAAAAGACCACATGCCTTTGCTGAATATTCTGATGTTGAAGTCTTATGAGACACTCTAATTCTGGAGGACTTCGTGTTTGAGAATCACAGCTATGGTAAGCCAGAATCTCAACCATGTTTCTCTTTTGATAAGCACTCAAAAGTGCTAGCAAGTTCATGGCATTTTTATTTGTTCTATTGGAAGAAAAACAATGTATAATCTGCATTTATATAATGTTAAGCATTGTAGACAAAATTACCAAACTGTTTTCTAATTTTCTACAGAAAAAGCAAGAATTAGACCATAGACATAAAACAAATGCAGGCTATTAAATGAAAGCATGGTTTCTAAATATACAAAAAAAATAACATTTTGCATTTTTACCTTAAGAGGAGTTTTAAAAATGAAAATAGAAAGCAATGTTCTCACAATAATTGGGAAATGGTAGGCAAAAAAGATCTTTAATAAATATAAAGAAAGACTGGTATAGCTACTACCAGACCAATCTCAAGTTATATTTTTTTAATACAGTAATTCTTGCATACCTAATACATACCTTACAAGCTCCTTTAATTTTTTCTGTATTTTACAGTGAATTTTCCATTGCCACTTTTCATCTGGAGTACTCAACTCTCCAAGGAACTTCAGAAACTCATTAAGTTTATCTAATTTTGGAAACAGAACATAAACCCTAGCTTATATTATTTAAAACAGGAATTAGATAAATTTGTACAAGACACACAGCACAATGCTTGAGCACAGCTTTTATTAGTAGCATGTTGCTAGAACAAATCCAGGACAAAATTACTGACTTCAAATAAGAATCATGATAGAAAAAATGGCTTTCATTTGGAAAAGTTAATCTTAATTTTTAAAAATCAAATAAATTTATGAGTCTCCCCATTATGTTAACTTTAGTTGTGAGGTTTACTGTATCAATAAGCTAATTTTACAAATTTTTCAAAAAAAATTGAAAAGCAAATGAAGTAACTATTAAAAAATTATAACCAATTTTATTAGATGTTTTATGCACATTACATTTCCCCTGTAAACATCTTTTATTAGAATATAGCAATTGTTTAAAAGCTACTCAGTTTATTGAATTGGCAAATTCCAATTTTCTATATTAAGGTTCTTTTATCACTTTCTGGAAGATACTATAAATCAGTGGTTCTCAACCTTTCTAATGCCACGACCCCATAATACAGTTCCCCATGTTGTGGTGACCCCCAACCACTTATACATCACCGGGTGCCAGGGGCGTGGCCAAAGAAAAGGGGGAAAAAATGGCGGACAGCCTTGTTTGGCGACCCCCGTGAAATGGTCGTTCGACCCCAAATGGGGTCCCGACCCACAGGCTGAGAACCACTGCTATAAATACTAAAGTATTAAAAAAAGATTAATAACATTCCCCATTATTTGTTTTCTTCTTTCCTTGTTCCCCTCTATCCACCTTTTATGCTAAATTTTCATAACAGCATACTATTGCCAGCGTTAGCACCTATGATTAATATAAATCAATATGTGATGGATTGATCTGAGCATGTGAGTCTCTAGTAACTGCTATAATTATTACTGATCTACATTTAGGTACAAGACACTGCAGCTAATTACAAGTAGTCCTCAACCTACGATTATTTATTTAAGGACTGTTTAAAGTTACAACAGCACTGAAAAAAGTGACTTATGACCTACCCTCAAAGTTATTATTGTCACATCACTCTCACAGTCACAGGATCACAATTCAGATGCTTAGCAACCGGCTCGCATTTATGATGGTTGCAGCATCCTGTGGTAGCAATTTGTGACCTTTCCAGGAAGTTTCTGACAAGCAAAGTCAATGGAGAAAGTGGGATTCACTTAATGACTATAGTAAAAATGGTTATAAAATTGGATCATGTTACATGATGACTCAATAACCACATCATTTAATGACCAAAATTCAAGACCCAATAGTGGTTGGCAGTTGAGGACTATCTGTAAAGTCACAGGAGTAAGTAAATGATGGGCCCAAGGAATCAGGGGCTTTTCAAGTGAGCAACAATAAAACATAAAGTGGAAATGTATGTAGATTGAGGACATTTATTTCTTACTTCTGAACAGCACTACCGCATGAGTTGTTTTACAAAAAATTTAATTGCTGAACAGTATTTTCTCTACCAGTGAAGATTTTTAAAGTAACATAAGGAATTTTTGCCCTAAAGAACAGAATTTCACAGCATTATTTTATAACAAAATTCTCAAAGGGTGAGCATAAAGCAAAACAATAGATCCCCAATTACAAACCCATATTTGACTATATGAGCCCTTAGAAATTAATGATCTATTAGGAACATAAATAATTTGTAGAGTCTACCCTATGCTTTAGTGAATGTGAGCCTTACCAACACTGACAGATTCTGGGTTGAGAACAGATTCATCCGATACAATGAAGCCACCAGAAACAAACAAGTCATTGTAAGTACGATTTTTCACATCATCCAAACTTTCAACACCAGCAAAACTGACACATGAAAGTCTCTTCAAAGATACTAAACATGGTATCTATTTTAAAAAAGCAAATAGAAAGAGATACTGGTACAATAAAACAAATTAGTTAAAATTAGACATCAACAGAATAACCCTTCATTATGTAAAACATCTGCACAGAAAGACATCTTTTTAAACTTTCTATTTGTTTTAAGCAACTACTACTATATGCATACTGTAGTTTACTGAAAAGATGGAAATTCTAAAATCTATGTGGCCCACGCTTTTTTATTTCTCTTTTGTTCCTCTCACTCCAACAAACTATCAATTTGCAGATTTCCTGTCAATTTTTAACGTATACGGAAAAAATAGCTATTATTAGCTGTAAGCATCACTTCAATAACAACAGCATTCCTTATTTATATTAATATCTTGCATTGATAGTATATGGCTTACATTTTTAAGGATATATAAAATAACAAAGAGTATGTGCATAAAATAAAAAAATGATCTCCACATGTGCCATTTCCTGCTCTTATCCTCACCCAACCATTTCTGCCCTAGACAATTACATTTTGCATGGGTGTGTGTGTGTGTTAGGGTTGGGGGGGAGGAGAGAGACCAATATTTTCAGCCCATATATATACTAACTTGTCCAAATTGAACATTTCAGTTTTGACACAATCCCCCCAACCACTGTTCCTTATATAGAACATTGAAGAATAAGTGCATTTCATTTACCTTATGAATTAGATGAGCAATGTCTTCATTTTGAATAATTACAAGCAGTTTATCCAGTTCAGCTCTTTTTCTCAAGAACTGCTCAGGATGGCACTCTGTATTACCTAATTTAGTAAGATACTCCTAAAGCCAGTACAGAAAATGTTAAAAGTAATACAATTAATATTAAACCTAAAAGGAACAATTCAAAAATGAAACTAAACCAAGTTAGCTACAATGTAATATTTTTTTCACTGATCTTGCTTACCCACTCTTTGAAAAATCTGTTTTAATACACTATCCTCTCTGCACATTATTATTTTAAACTGAATTTTCCAGCTTACTGCATGCCTTGCAGTATGAAAGCTAATGATATGAAGCAGTTCAGATGTTGGACACGTACTAGGGAGATCAGTTTTATAAATCTTCCCTTAGTCATAGAAATTCTCTTTGTGTTTGACTATTGCTCACTCTTAGCTCCCCCTATTTCAAATACTTGCTGCTATAAGAATAAAAAGGAGAACCTTAAGTGTTGGAGAAAGGTGGTATAAAATTCTAACAAATGCCACATTAAAATATGCCACATACATAGTGCATCAACAGAATAACCCTTCATTATGTAAAACATCTGTACAGAAAGACATCTTTTTAAACTTTCTATTTGTTTTAAGCAACTACTACTATATGCATACTGTAGTTTACTGAAAAGATGGAAATTCTAAAATCTATGTGGCCCACGCTTTTTTATTTCTCTTTTGTTCCTCTCACTCCAACAAACTATCAATTTGCAGATTTCCTGTCAATTTTTAACGTATACGGAAAAAATAGCTATTATTAGCTGTAAGCATCACTTCATTAACAAAACACTCATGAAAAAACATAAATCTGGCTTACCCATGTATAATTACTGCAATTTTCTGAAACAGATGCACATAACTGACATACACTCACGTACAAAGCTTACCTTTATTTCTTTGCAAAGCAGACTTTCTTGTTCTTCATGAATGTAGAATTTCAGTGTATTTTTTCGTACATCTTCAATAATTTTGAAAATGCTGTCAAACACTTCAGGTCTTAACTGGCTAATAAAACCAGCCAGAGCAGGTTGTGTTCCAATATCTGATTTATCTACAGGCTTTGAGATCTTCTCTGATTTTGGCAAACAATCAACAGGAGATCCTTTTGGCTCAGCTGTTAACTTTCCTTCTGTGTTAGCAATCACAGGCTTGTGTTCTTTTTCTGTATCCAAAATCACTGACTGATTCTGCTCATTAATGACTACATCTCCCTCTACACTGCTGCATGATGGCTCTGGAAAGTGTTCTTCAGAACCATTTGAGGAAGACACAGGCTCCTCCAGGGGCAAATTCAATCCACTACTGGTAACAGAATTATCAACTGGTCCAGTGCTTCCAGTAAAGGACACATTCTGGACACCATGTGAACATGACAAAGCAACACTGTTGAGCTTTTCACTTAGTCTTTCTACATATTTATGGACACCAATATCTGATGCTTGTAAACATATGAATTCAGAAAGTCTCATAATCCTTTCCTGGGCTGAAATGACAGGTTTTGATATTCCACTAACATACATAATGTTCTTCTGCTGCAAAATTTCCTGAATCTTGTTGGTAAAAATGTTGTACTCTTCTAATATGGCTGTTTCTATTATTCCACTTACTGAATGCTTACTTGATACATAATTATTTGCTTCATATTCACACTGTTCTTCAGATTTCACCTCTTGACCTGTGTGTATTTTATCTTTTGTTCTTTCTTTCTGTATGTCTGAAAAGGCACAGTATGCAACTTCATAATCAGAACTTCTTGGCCTGTTTATAACTCGGGGATCTTGTTCACAAGCATCCTTTGGTGCTGAATAAGCAAACAATTCATCTGGAGACTTCAAGCCTATACAAGAAAAATTGGTAAATTACCTCTAAAGATATTGAAAATATGCACTGAATAAGTGTATTGTCAACATTAATGTACTCTGGGTGTCACTTTAATTGATAAATATTGCAAAAACATTCATTATTATAAATGTATGTCAATATATTACCCAAAACGTAAATGTTGGAACGTAAGTAACAGCATGTTGGCTTGCAAAGTAGTCTCTGGATTACAGATTTTTCGCATAAAATACTGCAGACATGCTTGAAATAAAACTGGATTTGTTTATGCTTTTGGCTCACCAGCCAATCTACAAAAATTATCAGTGCTAAATAATACGCATTCAGCATAGGTACATTCAAGAGTGGCAGCAGAGTCAATGCTTTCTCTACTAAAAAGCATTATGTGAAAGCGCTCTCTCCTCCCTAAGATGGCTGCTGAAGGGATTTCACTTCCTCCCCCCCCCCAGAGGAATCTTGAAGATTGCAGCTCCTTGTGGAGCAGCCTGATCTCCTAATGGCAGAATGTTTTTATAAGCATACCTGGGACTTTTAACTTCACTTTTGGAACTTTTGCTTTAGTTCTTTATCTTTAAATGTTAATTGGCTGGCTGAATGCTGATTTATTTCAACCCCCTGCTGGGTTCCTTCTGTTTTTTCTGCTCTTTTTGATTTATTTGTCTGTTCTTATCAACTTCTGCTTTACCACGGCACATTTCTTTGAATGATGAAAGTGTTTATATTTGAATTTTGTATTATTGACAATTCACTGCAGGGAACCTGCATTGTAATAACCTGCAAAAAGTCTTAAGATCAAAATAGTCAGAAAATATCCTCTTTGTTCTTTTTGTGTATTCCCTGCTTTACTTATCTACTCCACTGAGCACCAACATATCAGATTAGAGAAAGGACGAGGAGGCTGACATTTGGGAAAGGGAGAGACTGTCTAGCAATATGCAATTTTTTTCTAAAAGGTTTAATGAACTCATAAAGACTATGGAAAACATTCTGAAGAAACCAACTCTAAATACTTTAAAGTCACAAAAGGAATTTATTTTCAAAGCAGTAAATATGGACTCAGAAACAACAGACTGTGAAAAGTATTCAGAAAACCATGGACACAGAAACAACAGAGTTGAATTTATAAAGTATTTGAAACATAGACTGCAAAAATGTATTTTGGAACAGTATTTAAATAAAACAATTTGATTTATAGATCAACTATGTTCATAAGATGTCATGAAACAAGAGCAAGAGGGCCAAATTACTCAAGTAATATGAAGAAAGATGAATAATCTAGAGATGCAACCGAGTGCAGAATGTTAACAAGGTACTGAGTTTATTGCATAAGTATTTGGCAATACAAAGGATTTAACTGTAATTTTAGAATATAAATCTGACACCAACAGTGTTTACTATTAAGATGATTTAATTGTAAATCCTCCAGTACAATTAGAAGAGTTGCAAGGAAATCTACAATCCTCAAAAGAACAAGTTTGGTATCTCCACTTCAAAACTGAAATGGAAATGGACAATGCTTACATATTTGTTTTAAAAATCATATTGGATTTGACAAAAAAAGGTAAGTTCATATTTAACAGACATTTTGAAGAAGAAAAAGATTTTACTGCATTTAATTAGATAAGTTGGGTTAGGGTTATTGGTCTGATAAACATAATTAAAACACACTGCTTTATGCTTATAAAGGGGGTTTAAAATGATTATTGAAATTAAATTTGGAAAGTATGCTCAAAAGAAGGAAAGAAAATGAAATGATCTTTCCTTTTTAATGTATAACATTTGAGTAATTTCTAAAGTTTGCAAAGTATTATTAAAAGTGAATTTGAAAATATGTATGTTAAAAGGAAGTTTAAAAAGATGCATCAGAAGATGAACCAAAATGGATTTGGTTAAGATGATGAGGTAAACTATTTTAAACAAAGATTTTATTTGGTCATGTTTCTATTGCGATATTGCTCTGGCTTTTATGCTTGAAATTGAAACAAAATTAAAATTTAGTTTGAAGATTATTATTATAAGCCAGCCTGTAACTATACAATTATTAAATGTTAATGTAAAAAGTTGAGATTGTAAATGCTTTAGTATGTTGGAAAGTGTCAGAAGTTTTCCTTATCTTGCACTTCCCCTTCCTTTTTAAAAAAATAGAAATTGATCTTTATTTTCATTGTATTTAATGCTGAATAAATCTTCATAAAACTATCTTTTAAAAAAAAGACAATATATGGAGCTGTATTGAGTCCCCTTGGTGAAACAGTGCAGGAACTATCAGGAACTAAACTTGTGTCTTCTCTGTCATGGTTTCTACCCTCTGGAAAAGTATCCCCTCTTCTCCACCCAGAGATCTGTATGGCTCCCACCCTGACATTTTGAAAGTCCATGAAAATCTGGCTGTTTTCCATGGTCTTAGGATAGTGCGGTTATTGAGCTTTTGTAGGTTTTTCTTTTGTTATTGCATATGGTCTTCTCTTTTAGACTACATATATATACTATGCACAGCACACATATATATGTACATACATACATACACACACATCTCACCTCTAAATTAAATAAACAAATAAAATGTATAGATGGGGTGGAAGCAAGAATATTTTACAAGGAAAGAAAGACATAGAAAAGTTAAAGGCATTGGTGTTTTAACTACTTTCCCTTTCTGTTTATTATAGCATGCCTTTAATTTCATTAGCTAATTCATACTTTTTCTAAGCTTTCTTACTTCCTTCTCCTTCTTCTTCTTCTTGTGCCATATCCGTTACCGGATGTTGGCAATCATGTTGGCGATCCTGTTTTTATCAGCAGCCGCACACAAAACAAATAGCACAATAGGCATACAGACATACATACATATTCACAGTACATTTTTTTCAAGTTAAATATCAGCTACATTTTCAGTATTATATTTTTGTCTAATAAACCTGTATGTTAGTAACACTAAATTAAACCTAACAGATGTATCCTAATTAATTTAAGACACATCTCATGTCCAATATAACTGCTTATCAACATCTCAGTGTCACCACAATTTCATAGTTCCTGCTGCCATAGTACTTAGTTTCAACAGTGAACAAAACTTATTAACCCAATTCAATTCCTTCTAATAGCCAATGATCTAGTAGCCAATCTTACACCTATGACTTTATTAGCAAGGCATTTATACCAGACAGGGAAGGTTGTTCTATGGCATAACACAGAATTATTATCGACATTTGATGTTTATCATATTTATCAACTAAGTTAGCACAAATTACTTTTAAAAACCCAAACAGGAAAAAATACATAAAAATACAAAGCCCTCAATGCATAAAACATTAATCATACCATTTGGATTACTTTGCCAATTTTATACAAATACAGAGCAAAGAATTGAAGCAACCAGGTTGTCTGCATTTTCTCAGCACCATGAATGAAAAGGAGATGATTACTTTGGCTATTTTACAGAGAAAGGAAAAAAGAAGGCAAATTTACAATTTTAATTTGAAAGGAAAGAGCAGCTTATGTTGCTTTCTGGATGAAGTACGGTTGTTGATTTGCAAAAACGGAAAGAGGAAATAGTTCTAGTTATTATGTCCCATGGAACATATTATAAGACCTTCAGAAGTTGTCCAAAAGTAACTCAACAAACTCAACAAGCTTCTCCCCAAAAGAGTACTTTGGGGGGGAAATGATCAACTCTCAAATGCTGAACTAAACCTTTCAGGATATTGCATACGGCCTATCCCAATAACAGCACTTAATAGCAAAAAGCAGCAAGTTTACATGGCATTTGATAAAAGTAAATCACAGCCTACTACTTGATAAGATAGAAAAATGTAGGTTAGATAGCATCACCACAGATGGATTCGTAGCCGTACTCAGCGTGTGGTCCTCAATGGAACTGCATCTACATGGAGGGAAGTATGTAGTGGAGTGCCCCAGGGCTCTGTTCTGGGCCCAATGCTCTTCAACATCTTCATCAATGATTTGGACGAGGGGATAGATGGGAAACTCATCAAATTTGCAGACGACACCAAGCTGGCAGAAATAGCCAACACTCCAGAAGATAGGCTTAAGATACATAAGGATCTTGACAGACATGAATATTGGGCACCATCTAACAAAATGTACAGGTATAGATAGGTGGTACCTTGCTCAATAGTAGCAACTGTGAGAGGAATCTTGGAGTCCTAGTGGACAATCACTTAAATATGAGCCAGCAGTGTGCTGCAGCTGCCAAAAATGTCAACACAGTGCTAGGCTGCATTAAGAGAGGGATAGAATCAAGATCATGTGAAGTGTTAATACCACTTTACAATGCCTTGGTAAGGCCACACTTGGAATACTGCATCCAGTTTTCATCATCACAATGTAAAAAAGATATTGAGACTCTAGAAAGAGTACAGAGAAGAGCAACAAAGATGATCAAGGGACTGGAGGCTAAAACATATAAGGAACAGTTGCTGGAATTGGGAATGTCTAGTCTAATGAAGAGAAGGAGTCAAGCTATTTTCCAAGGCGCCTGAAGGCAGGACAAGAAGCAACAGATGGAAACTAATCAAGGAGAGAAGCAACCTAGAACTAAGGAGAAACTTCCTGATAAACCTCCCGGAGGCAGGTTGTTAACCAGTGGAACAACCTGCCTCCAGAAGCTGTGAATGCTCCAACATTGGAAGTTTTTAAGAAGAGACTGGACAGCCGTTTATCTGAAATGGTATAGGGTTTTCTGCCTGAGCAGGGGGTTTGACTAGATGACCTCCAAGGTCCCTTCCAACATCATCATCATTATCATCATCTTATTATTATTAAAAATAAAGACTATTAAACTTCATTAAATCTGATATGACACAGTACAAACATACATGCTATACAAGCATTCAAATGGAATCTTTCATTAAGAGGCTTCCAGATGCTTTCATCAAGTTAATTTTTGCACATGTAAAGGTGGTGTGGGGGGGATTTCAAAAAGTTTGGCTTCAACTTTATGATTATTAACTTACAAGATCGTGAGAAGAATCTATTTCAAAACAAAAAGTTCTTATAAAAATTTCAGTGACAAACTTCTATATAATGTATTTCCAGCAGCCAGTACAGGTACTACTCAGCAAATGGGTCTCAACATGACAAAAGTAGTTAAACAACTTGGTGCAAAGTGATGTATAGACAAACAAAAACATCCATACACATACACAGAAACATTGCAAACTTCACATATGTACAAATAATGGCATAATGAATCTGGGCTTCCAGTAACTGTTCAGTTAAGGTAAGTTGGATTAATGGCAGATAAGTTAAAGAAAATGTCATCCTAGAGTGTGGGTACTATCAATAAAACAAGTGTGGAATCATTACAAACTGAACATAAATGTTTAATACAGTAAGACTATTAATGAGCATCTATACTTAAGAGTATTATGTACAATTCCAAACAGAATACTGTATCTGAAGAAAGATATTGTAGAGAAGGGGTCCCCAACCCCGGGGCTGCGGACCAATACTGGTCTGTGACCTGTTGGGAACCGGGCCGCGGAAGTGTTGGGTGAGTACATGAAGCTTCATTTGCACATGTGCGGGGTCTAGGTTGCACGTGTGAAACCAACCCTTCCCCCCTACCGTTGCCGCCAGAAAGATTAGGGACCGCTGTTGTAGAACTCAAAAAGATGCAAAGAAATGCAATAACAAGATCAGGTAGATCTGACAATGATAATAACACTTTTACAAGACTGTAGCATTTCTTAAAGCAGAAGTAAGTAAAAAGGAAGAAATGGCTAGATGTCCATATGAGGATCAAAATAATATTCTCTCCTTTCTTCATAAACTTGTAACTTGTGCATCTGTGTGGCTTAGCCACCATTTCTTAGAGCTACTTATACACACACCCCAATGGTCACATGATCACATTTTGAACATTTATCAACCAGCTCACATTTACAGCTGTTTGCAGCAACTTGCGGTCATGACCATGATTTTTTTTTTCTATAGTCTATGCCTGAACTTTAGAGGGAAATAAACTAAGGTCAATGTGATATGAAATTTGGAAATTCCACAAAAAGTTATTGCTAAAAATATAGTTTTAAATGAATTATATTATATTTATATTATGTCAACAAGATCATGAAACTCAAGATTCTTAACAAGATTTGAGAATCTAGAACAGGGGTGTCAAACTGCCGGCCCATGGTCGTATGCGTCATGCCGAAACCACACCCACTCCATTGCCGGCAATGGAAAAAAAAGTCGCAATACGTCGCGACACGTCACATGATGTTGCGAGTTTGACACCCCTGCTCTAGAAAGTGCAGAGAAGAGCAACAAAGATGATTAAGGGATTGGAGACTAAAACATATAAAAAACAGTGCTGAAATTGTGTATGTCTAGTTTAATTAAAAGTTCCAATATCTAAGGGATTACCCTAAAGAGAGTCAAGCTATTCTCCAAAGCACCTGAAGGGAGGACAAGAAGCAACAAATGGAAACTAATCAAGGAGAGGAGCAACCTAGAACTAAGGAGAAATTTCCTGACAGTTAGAACAATTAATTCCAGAAGTTGTGAATGCTCTAACACTGGAAGTTTTTAAGAAGAGATTGGACAACCATCTGGTATAGGGTTTCATGCCTGAACAGGGGGTTGGACTAGAAGACCTTCAAGGTCCCTTCCAACTCTGTTATTCTGTTCTGAAACTATTTTCTACACATTTATACTTTATAGTTAACGTGACCTAGTACAGGGGTTCCCAACCAGGGGTGTGAGACAATATTCCAGGGGGTGCGAAAACTTGGGTTTTCAAAATATAGTATATATGCATAATTTGTTGCCGTTATTTCAAACTTTTGTAAGGGGTGCAAGAATATATCAGAAGCATTCTAGGGGTGTAGGGTATAGAAAAAGTTGGAGCCACTGATCTAGTATATAGAAAGCAAAATGATTTTACGAATTTTCAAAATCTAATAAATTAAATATTCAAAATTTTAATAAAATTAAGGGATCCCTTAAATTATATGCTAGTTTGTTAGTACAAGCTCTATTATGATAGCATATTAAGAACCAAATTCTAGTGTTGAGGATGAATACAAATGTAAAATATTCAGATACACATCTAAATAAAAAAATATCTTATTTCCAAATGTCACAAATATATGAATATCAGTACTATTACTTCAACTATATAAAAATTACTTCTTCCCCCAAATGCAAATAGGTAAGAAATATTTTATTTCTTCCCATATTATGACTAAGAACATAGGATTTTTTTTTTCAAATAGAAGTGTTTCCCAAGTGACAGTAACCAAACTGCCAAATATTTATTTACCAATGCAATAAGAGGGGGACAGCATAGTGGCTCAATGATTAAGACACAAGCTTGCCAGCTGGAAAGACCGAGCACCATGCAACAGGGAGAGCTCCTGTCCTTGCCCCAGCTCCTGCTAACCCAGCAGTTCAAAAGCAGGCAAATGCAAGCAGATAAATAGGCACCACTTTGGTGAGAAGGCAACAGCACTCCAGGACATCATGCTGGACACAGGACCATGGAAATGTCTTTGGAGAGTGCTGGCTCAATGGCCTTGAAACAGAGATGAGCACACACACACACCCTATAGCAGCGGTTCTCAACCTGTGGGTCACGATCCCATTTGGGGTCGAACGACCATTTCACGGGGGTCGCCAAACAACGCAGTCCGCCATTTTTCCCCCCTTTTCCTTAGCTGTGCTACTCCCTTTTATTCTATTGGCTTTTGAAAGCCAATAGAATAGACTCTCTTGAATAGAGTCTAATTCTATTGGCTTTCAAAAGCCAATAGGAATTGTCCAGGCTGTGTCTGCCCTGCTGAGCCCACCAAAAGTCCCATTCTGCAAACGGTGCTGCAAGTTATCTGCAGCGAAGGCGAGCTGTCTGGAAGTTTCCACCCCTCCCTGCTGAGCAACTACTAAAAATGTTAAGTAAAAGAGGGCCAGAGGTGGGAGGTGGGAGGCCGGCGGGCGCAGGGAGGGTTGCTGGCATGCGTGGGGCCCAGTGGGTGCCTTACCTCCCTTCGGCTGGGACAGCTCCGTCTCTGCTGTTTGCCAGCTACGTCTCGGCCGGCACAGGGGGCGGCACCATGCATGTGCGGCGCTCCCGGGCAGGGAAAGTCCTCGAATTACAACCGGTTGGGGGTCACGGCATTAAAAAGGTTGAGAACCACTGCCCTATAGTCAGCAACGACTAACAGAGTAAAATCCACAGGGACTCCTTTACCTCAATAAGAAACAGGCCAGTCTGCCACCTGGGTTTGCAAGAGTACTTCCTCAAACAAATTTCTGGAAATCTATCCACATGCAAATTCAGAAGCAACTCTACACTAAATAGGTGACAACAATGTGAAAGCCTCCCCCATTTTTTTTTCTGGAAAAATTAAAAAATGAATACCATTTAAAATATATTAACATTTCTCTATCTATATATACTAAACCCCTTTGCAACCCCAAAATAACCTCCAAAAACTATATAATACAAATACTGTTTTAGGCGGGACCAATGCACCAAGTATGATAAAGAGACATGCCACAAGCACAACAATGAGCATGGGTACTTTAAGTGGGCTGCATTTCTCAAGTTTCAAACTCCGAATATACTTGCTTCAATGGATTAATTTCCACAATTATGTGTAAAACTGTTTGGTTTTACAGTCTTCTGAAAATTAAATGCTGAGAACAGGCTTCTTTTTCAGCTACCTGGATAGCAATGGGCATACGCAGTAAAGACCATCCTTCTCACCTGTTTGGTTATCTCCATGCTTTCTCAGTTGATCCTCAGGAACTCTTCCTACCCCTCCTGAGGGAGAGCAGCAGTTAGCAAGTTTAGAGTTTCTCAATATATATAAAGTACATCCTTTCACACTTTTTGTTCTATAAACCAATTAAAATAATTAGCCCATGTCAGAGAATATGAAAGTATTAATTATTAATTTCAAGTATCTTTGGATCTAATGGAATTGTCTTTTCATTCAAGATTTGAATTCCAGAATTGATTATATCTATAAACACTGCAAGAACCAGCAGACTGGAAATTCCTGTGTTAATCATTTCTGGTGTACTAGAGGGTTGAGCTACCCAACCATGCTACTGCTGCTTCCACACCCATATTACTTCAATAATTTCACATTGTTCATTGAAAAAGACACAGAGATAATAGTTTGCATTTAGTCCATAAAAATAAATATGGAAATCACCACTAAAAGCAAGTAGATCCAGAAATAGCATAATGCAGTGCTGCTAAGTTTTATCTCTTAGTAGCAAGACAGTATTTTAGAAGAAAACTGGGCTTCAAACGAATTAATGTGATATAGCAATTTTTAAAAAGGCATCCTGATGAACAAATTGCATTTTAAAAAGAACCCTTGAGAAATTAGCCTCAGAAGAATTTATATACCCTTTCTTTGCATAAACTGGTATAGCCATGATTTTACACAGCTCCAGATTTTTTTAAAAAAACAGGTTAAAATGAACTGTTAATGAGAGAAATCTCATTTTTTAAAAGATTTTTTTAGAGCCAAAAGTTTTTTTTGGCAGTCCTGAATTCAATACAGTGTTTACGACATTATTGGAACAGAACTTATCTATAAATGTTCTGCCAAGTTCCCCCATTATCTTAAATAAGTACAATAGGTATGAGATGTAGTGATTTAGAATTTTAGATCACAAAAACTATTTAGTAATCTGCAGGCCAAATCCAGTCAATTAAGCCATTATATTCAAAAATTCTATCAAAAATTACCCCACACCAATAGAAGAAATATTTGTTCAATTTCATTCTAAAGGAAAATAATTAAACATGCTAGTCTTGAACTTAATCCAGTTTCTTCTTTTACTACAGAATAGAACAACCACTATCCTAGAAACTATGTAACTTTTTTCATCTTTTATAAGTTCTGTATGTCCCCAATTGCGTATGTATTCATGATGGCACTTGATACTTGTAATGCCATGTTATGTTCGGCTGACCATCTATGCAAGAAAATACCAAAATAAATTATTGACCTCCAAACTATCTAGATTCTAGACAAGGTTACATCCAACATTAAAGCTAGCTATTCCTGCATTAATACAATGAAAGGACAGATTCATAACCTGAGTGTCTTCCACAGTCATAGAATTCCACTGTTCCATCTCAACTGAATACTGCAGAGCACTTTAGCTAAATTCAAAATAGTATATTTAAAAAAATGTCTCCAAGAACCAATATAAATAAACAAAGGACTCAAAATAAAGTCTCCACTAACAGAAGTACCTGTTGTAAACTGTTATGAACTAGCTGAATAGCCTGGAGATAATACATTATTTAAACATAAATCATCTATGATACTTATAACTGGATATCTAAAAGATACAAAGATTTGAACTTTATACTTATTCTATTACTCACCTGTGATGGGAATCAGTTTCCAATGTATTTCAGTTGCCTCAGAATTGTTTGAGTTGGAATGCTGTCTATGATAATTCTGTTCGAGGGGTGTGCTAGAACAGGGACTGGCACAACCATCAAAGCTGCTTATGCTTCCTGTGCTTGTTTCCTAAATAAATACATAGGATTTCAATTGTTAATTACATGGTGCTATGTATATTAATATAGCATATGATAAGTGTCCATCTGCATCTATGAGGGGTATTCATTTATACACACACATACAAACATTACTGTTAACTTTAATCATTTCAATATATAGTGTTCAGAAACTAACACATTTTTGTACTATATTAATTTAAATCATCAATGAAGCACTAATGTGATATCCCGATCTGTATTTACTGCGGCTCTTATTTTCAGGAAATTCAAGTACAACCATTTGCATTAAGTCACTTTCAGACAGAAAAGAAAAGCAACTGTCAAAACTGCAGCCTGGTGATAGTGCCAGCAATACTTTTTTTTAATTATTTACTATATAAGATACATTTCAGCTGGACGTGTTATTTGTTTCAGCTGAAAAGAAGCTATTTTAGAGGAAGCAACCTTTCCCAGGCTCCCAAGATCAATTTCATCTCTTGATCTCTTCCAATGAAGGAATGATTATGCCCTCTCCCCATTACCGACTAAACAGCCAACAGTCACAAATAGCATGAGAGTAAAAAAGTCATCTTCAACACTCAAACTGACAGTACATGACAAGCATAGCAAATCAGATAATAAGCCCTAGTCAAACTTTTGCTCGTGCCTATTTTGTTACTTTCTCTACAGATGCTCATTATTTTAAATCTACTCCTGGCAATCCTGATGTAAATATGTTCATACATTGAGCATTCAAGCCACATGGAACTTCAAGGGTAGTAAGAATACAGGAAGTGCTTTATACGGAGTTAGATTATTGATTCATCTAGTTCCGTGCATATCTACATGACTGGCAATGAATCACCAGGACTTTGGACAGGTACAGAGCTGCCTAAACATAGCTATGTTCAATTCACTTATATACAACCCTTTCTAAAGGAATTCTGCTCTAATGTTGTCCTATTTCTGCATCAGTCTGGTTTCACTATCTAAACGTACCTACAAATGCCTCCATTTCAAGCACTGAATTTTTTTCCCCCAATTTGGAAACTATTCAGCTTACTATGGGAATAAAGGTACATTGTTTTAGCAGTCAAGTCTTTTAGTCTACCTTGCTTCCTGTCTCTCAAATAGTGGGGAGAAAAAATAGTAAAGAACTGCCACTTAAGATGAGCTGATTTTGCCAATGAAAAAGAAGTCTCCACGAAAAGGAACAATAACATTTTTTATGAACCTAGGCTCCAAGACTGAAATAGTAACAAGAAACTCAGTGTTACAATAACTACAATGTCATGTGGACAGCCAGTTTGGTGTAGTGGTTAAGGCATCAGGCTAGAAAGTGGGAGACTATGAGGTCTAATCCAGCCTTAGGCACAAAACCACCTGGATCACTTTGAGCCAGTCACTCTCCCTTAGCCCTCGAAAGCAGGCAGTGGCAACCCCTTCTGGAATATTGTCAGGAAAACGGCAGTGACTTGTGCAAAACAGCACTAAGAATCAACACTGTGTCAAAGGCATACATACGCATGTAATTATATAGAAAAAGAGCTATGTCACTAATTTGTTCTTCAGATTCAAGTTAGATTTTCCCACTGAAAATGGCATTAACTAGTATAACACAATTGTTCAATATAGCAAAATTTCATGATAACCAATTATTTTTAGCTTTACTAATCTGATCCGTCCTCTGATTTTGTTAACTGAGAGTTTTTAATTGCTCTTGAAGTTAAATTGCAACAGATTTACAAAACACAAACATTCTTACTTTTAGTGGTAGTATATGATCTGGATCTGTTTCAATAGTGGAGGCATCGAAAGAATTAGGCAAACATGTTGCACTTTTTTCTAGTGTGACTGGACTTTGGGGATCCTTGAACTGAGTATTTTCATGTGTAGTAATAGGAAGCTCAGGTTCTTCCTTGATCTTTGGTGAAATGGGATTGTAGTCAACTGTTTGCTTTGAATAATTTTCTACTGAATCCTGTTTAACCAATCTTGCTGTTTGAAAATCCGCATTCGTAAGCACTTCCGAAAGTAATTTCAAAACACCAGATAGGTCAGTAATTGGAGGATCAGCAACATTCTGTTGTCTCAAATCGGTATCACGCCCACCAAGATCAGCTATCATCGAAAGAAGTGATTCTGGTGCTCTGTCATCTAAAAGTCCAGCTGGGGTAGGGGTAAAAATATACAGAAAAAAAACAATTATTATGCTAAAAGCTTTCTACTATCCATCAATTGTTGGATATGATACACACAAGAAAATACATTTCTAATATTCTACATTTTGAGCCTAATGAAAAGTGTTAAAAAAGACAAAAATGGATGTGCTGTGCCTAAAATATCAGCAGTTACATTTATACTGATTTTCAAGCCCAACAACTTGCTTGGATATTTTTAATGAACAGCTAAGCCCAAGAAATCTGACTTGGGTAGTACCTACAGGAGAGATCACCAGGAAATCTCACATTTGCTGACTAGACTGGGAAATTACCATATTTTCCGGCGTATAAGACGACTGGGCATATAAGACGACCCTCAACTTTTGAGAAGATTTTCATGGTTTAGAAAGTCATCTTATACGCCGGAAAATACGGTAGCAATGCTCACTGGAGAAGCTTACTCTTCCTTGCTCAAAAATGTTGGGAGGGAGGGAAGGGGAAGGAAAGAAGGAATATTGAAGGGGAAAGGAAGGAGATGGAGAAGGAAGGAGATTGAAGGGGAAAGGAAGGAAGGAAGGAAGGAAGGAAGGAAGGAAGGAAGGAAGGAAGGAAGGAAGGAAGGAAGGAAGGAAGGAGAGATAGATTGAAGGCGAAGGGGTGGAGATGGAGATGGAAGGAGGGAAGGAAGGATGGAAGATTGGAGGGGAAAGGAAGGAATATTGAAGGAGGGAGGGAGGGAGAGATTGAAGGGGGAAGGCGCTACCAAGGACGCACAAGCAGCTCCGCACAATTGCCCGGGGAGGGGGGGAGGCTCTGGCGGAGAGCCTGGTGGAGAGCCAAGCAGCGGCACATCCGGGGCCTTGGAAGCTGCGTGGAGGATCCATGCGCCTCGGAGCCGTCGGCTGCACTCTCACACCCGCCAACCTGGAGCCCCCCATCCTCATCCTGGCACCTCTTGCCCTCTCCCAGCCGCACCCCCGGGACCTGCCCGCCCCTCCAGCCTCCTGAGCACCATCGCAGCGGTGGGGTCGCGGGAGCTCCTTTCCACGCCGCGCAGCCCATCGCACGCAAGAGGGGCACAGCCGGAGCTACAGCTCCCGCTCGGAAGGCATCGCTTCTCCCCTCCTGGCCTGGCCGGCTGGCCTCCAATGCACATGCGAGTATTTTCCGACGTATAAGACGACTGGGCGTATAAGACGACCCCCAACTTTTGAGAAGATTTTCATGGTTTAGAAAGTCTTATATGCCGGAAAATATGGTTAAAAAAAAAAATCTCCAAAGGCAACAGTTGCAAACTACTAGAGTATATTGTTGCCAGAAAGACAACACTGACATTTCCATGAAATAGCCAGGAATGGGGCTTGACTCCATGTAGATTTTTACTTACTTAAATGTCAGGGAGTTAAATTTTCTGCACTGCAGATTCCATACCCACAAAAACTGATAGAATGTGCCCAGTGCCAATCCACATAATAACCAAAATGCTGAATTTTAACTAATACAAGCAATAAAAACTGCATGAATGTAAAATGCAGTCATTCGAGCGATTTTTAATTTGCATTAAGATTCAAAGTGTAAGAAACATGCTATAACAATTAGATTTATATTTTCCTAAACTCTTCAGTTAATAGACATTCTTACCTTCATAGTTTTCTAATGTATTGCTCATTTTTAACTGCTTTTGTGGACTCTCTCCTTTACTTCCACATTTTCGTTTCCGTCTGCTTTCATTTCTATTGTCTTCTGAGTCAGATTCTCTGTCTACATGTTTCTTTGTATAATGAATTAAATTAATCAGATCTTCAATATTTCCTCTATCACGATCCCCAGAGTGAACAGACTTTCTTTTGGCAACTAAACTTTCATATTTTGATCCATTTCTTTTGCCAGCTTTTCTTCTTGTAAAATCAGATTCATCTTCCAGGGCTTCATAATCTGAAACAGGACTGAACTGCTGAGGTTTTCTATTACTGTCCATTATTTTCTTCACTTTAGAAATAGGAATCTGGTATGCTTCTGAACCAAAAATATAGGAATGCAAACAGTTCTCAAGATGGGATTTATTTTTAGGACCAGAATACAGAAATGTTTTCTCATCCAAGTTTCCTTTATATTGATATAAAACAAATTCTTTATATTTACTGTATCGTTTAAAATAGTCCTTTATATATTTTTCCATCAAAATATTCAAGTCAGACTTAGAATCTTTGCGAGAATGTACGTATGCATAATGCAATGACTGGATAAATCTTGGAAGCTCTGGTATAACTTCATGCGTTTCATCCAATACCAATGTATTCTCATTTTTCTGATCATTTTTGTGCACTATGTTCAGAATGGGATTTAAAAGGGGGGGGAGGAAATGGAAAAAATCAGTAAGCAATATGATGCCTTCCATCTTTCCCTGAATAAACTTACACAATCTTTGCTTAGTAGAATTAACACATGCATTTCTCCCTCAACATTTTACTTAATAGCAACTAAAATAGGTTACACTGAAGAAACATAACATGCTCAAAATCTGTCTTGGAATTCCTATTCTACTTGTACTTTAAGATAAAAACTTGAGATATTTTTCACATGTTCATCAGGAAGAATAATGGGGATGGGCAGGCATGGAAAAATGTGCTTTTTCAACAGTATACTTAGTACATCAAACAAGAATTTGACAAACAAAGTGTGAAAAAATTGCTTACAATATAGATTGTTTATTGGATTGCTATTTCTTTATACCAGTATTGTTACTGCTTTACTGGATAACTGAATTTCAAGTCTGGTTTTGTTGCTAGTTTTTATTAAATGCAATGTTCTCACTGATTCTGGAAATAATTTTGGAACGGACATAAAGCCTTTTAATTAATAAATGCTGTACCATTTAACAGCACACAATTTCATTTATAAGTATTTTCAATTTACCTATCCATCAATGTGTTGTCATACTAATTAATACATGCTTATTTTATACATACTTCCACACACATGCTAGTGAAATAATCAATATATCACTTGTTTAATAGCTGTAATTATATAGATTTCATTCTGAAACTTAATCAGTTAACAAGCATTCTTAGATGTACTAAAGAGACCAATATAAAAATATTTGCTTAGAAGGTACCAGCTAAAATATTTGCTATTTCTAAATTACATAGATAATTTGCCTAGTGTCCTAAGACACAGTGTAAATATGAAAAAAGTTAAAACTTCAAAAACTAAAAACTATTCATGAACCTGACAAAAAGGAAGATATACTGGAAATGTATTGGTGTTTATCCCTACAATAGATATTGTTAAAAGGGTAACTATGTTGGTGCTCTAAATTCAGCTTACGATTCTGCGTGGCCAGCAATATTAGCTTGAAGAAATGTATACCTATTTCATGAATCATTTAGTTTATGTAATTAATTTTGTACTGATCAATATATCCATTTTAGTTTGTGGTTATATTAATTAAAGCAGAAGCTTAGATACAGATTTCTTTTTAATACATTGTGAGATAACAATTATGAAGATTGTTCTAGACATATGAAGTTTAGGGGAGTTAATTCTGAAATGTCAAATTTTTCTTTTTATAAACTTATGGTAAAGCAGGGTGGAGAATGTGATATTATTTACTTATAATGATAATTTATCATTCACAATGCGCTCAGCCTTTATTTAGTCTACCATTTTAATTACAGTAAGCATTTTTAATATAACAAATTTGACCTAGAGAGCCATTGATGAAGGTAAGGTATCAAGGCTGGAAATTGAAGACCATGAGTTCTAATCAAGCCTTAAGTAGGCATAAAGGCAGCTGGATGATCTCAAGTCAGTCATATCATTTCATCCCAGGAAGCAGACAATAGCCATTTCCAAAACCTTGTCCAGGCAGTCACTAGGAGTTAGCAATGACTTACATCAATGGTTCTCAACCTTTTTAATGCCGCGACCCCCACCCGGTCGTAAGTCAAGGACTACTCAACTGGTGCAGCACCATTTGCAGAATGGGACTTTTGGCGGGCTCAGCAGGGCAGAGACAGCCTGGACAATTCCTATTGGCTTTTGAAAGCCAATAGAATTAGACTCTATTCAAGAGAGTCTATTCTATTGGCTTTCAAAAGCCAATAGAATAAAAGGGAGTAGCACAGCTAAGGGGAAAAAATGGTGGACTGCATTGTTTGGCGATCCCTATGAAATGGTCGTTCGACCCCAAATGGGGTCCCGACCCACAGGTTGAGAACCACTGACTTACATGGACAAAGAGTTTTTAAAAAACCCTCTCTTTTAACTTTGCTTCTTCCCTCTTCTGAATCCACTTGGATTCTGTCTTGCTTTTCATTGACAACTAAGATTGTAGATAACATGTTCTTCCTTGCTAACTGAGGTAGGAGAAAGGGTGAGATTCTCTCCTTTCTTTCTTGAATCAGCATTCAATACCTCCCATGTTCCACATAAATTCACTGCATTCTAGCCACCTTAAGAAGTAATCCCATTTTCTCATAAGAAGAAGACTTTGCTGAAGATTTATTCTAAGGATACCACTCCAACACTTTAATTACAGAGTCAGGAAATTATACCCCATAATCCCCTAAGGAGGAAAGCTGCTTTAGAAATGATGGGATTGGCTTATAGTAAGCAAACTAGTTAGACACATTTAAATACAGCAAATGCAGCATTTAAAGATATTCATAGGAGTTAACTAAGTTAAGTTTTTCTTTCAAGATTTCACCACTTTTTCCTCAGGCCTTAAGGAAAGGAAAAGGTAAGAAAATATTTTGACTATTATTTTTTTCCTTACTGTAATCTAAGGGCTTTACACCGTCAGTTTTATCAAACAAAAGTACCAAACATTATGAACGCGCACTGGTTCTAAGAAAAGTCTGTTGCAGCTATAATCTTTTGATTATCTTTTGATAATATTTAACAAATTTTCTCCTTCCTGCCCACTGCTAGGCTAGCACTTGTGGCCACTAGAACTCCAGCCTACTATAGTGAGGTCTGGCTTCACTATAATCCAAGGCTGGATCTGCAACTTGGCATTACTGTTATTGTGTCAGAAATACAATAATTAACAATGGACATACCTCCACATTAAATACTGAAAAAATTACCTGTAGTCACTAAATTTCTAGGCTTTTGAAATAGAAACAATGCTTTCAAAACCCGAGGTCTTCCTGTTCGATTATCTGATTAAAATATAAAGGGGAAGGGGAATAAAAGAGAAAATAAATGTTAAAAGATAGCAAAACACTACTCCCGTGGTGGCGAACCTATGGGACGCGTGCCACAGGTGGCATAGAGCCCTCTCTGTGGGCATGCGCGCCTTCAGCTGGGTTTTATAAAACCTTTTCACTTTAGGCCTCCGCTGCTATGTGCAAAACAAAAAAGATTCAATCAATCAATTTCAACTTCTCGCGGAAAAGAAAAAGATCTCGCAAAGTTGGAATTGATTGAACTTTTTAGTCCCACCCAGTCTGCCGTTACCACCGCAGCCACGCCCACCCAATGGGCCACGCCCACCCGGCACCCGACAATACATAAGTGGGTTTTGGGTTGCAGTCTGAGCACTCAATCTCTAAAAAGTTCGCCATCACTGTACTACTCAAAGCAATTGCTCAAGAAAGACATAGCATTTGCATACCATATGGGGAAGCCATTTGATAAGGAGAAAGAAGCAAGAGATATCCTCCATCTACAAGTGGTTTTAAAATAACCTACAAAAAAGACATTTAAATTAGGAATGGAATTAAAGTATAGCACAAAACAGGTTTTGTTCATGCTGTAATTTCAAAAAGAACAGGTCATGTTGTTTTGAAATTTCCAAATATGCATACAATAAAAGTATAGAAAAAAATCTATACTCACCAGGTTGTCTGTCTCTAGCTTCTGAAGTAAACCTTCCAAATTGCTTCCCGATCTAGTCTTTTCCACAATTTCAAACAGACTACAATACATTCCATTCTTAAACACTGAGAATATAGAAAAAAGGGCTGTCAATAAGCCATCTCATTAGAGAACAAAGTTAGTATAATGAGTCTAAAAACATCACATAAGAAAATTTTCCTCTCCTTTCCTCCCTCAATAAGCAATTCTATGGGAATAAATTTAACAAACAAACAAAATAAATCTGCTTGAATTAGGATAGGACTGGAAGGAAGGTACTCTTCAGCAATGGGAACCACTCATTTTTGGAAAGAACTGTCCAGGGCAAGTTCTGCATTATACTGGCTCAAAATGGTTCATCTCTCACTTCTCTAATCCACAAGAGAAGAGATTGGGGAAGTTCCCTTCCATGAAATTCTCTTTAAAAAAAATGTATAAAACCTAACTCAACATTAAGCAATGTGATGTTGTGGACTACAGTTATTACTAAGGTATTCAAAATGGTCTGAATTCAAAAGAGCCATCTAGAACGTTTTAAGCCTGAAACAAAACTGGTGTTTCAAATGACATTGTTTTAAGTGTTTCGTGTACGCTGAGCCATGCAGCTGAAGTGTTGTCTACTGATTTTTTTTTTCCTGCTCTAGACCAGAGGCCCCCAACCTTTTGGGCACCAGGGACTGCTTCCGTGGAAAGAGGTTTTTCCACAGACCAGAGGGGGCATGGTTTCACCTGCTGCCTGCATCCTGCGGATGGGACTTTGCTTGTTTGCACAGCCCGGTTTCTGGCATGCTACGGACCGATGCCGGTCCACAGACTGGGGATTGGGGACCCCTGCTCTAGACAGTATAGAAGACAATGATAGTCAACATTACTGTTATTACCGACTTAAGACTGGATGGACTGACGTAGTGGTTGGAGTTTAGAAGTGAAGCAATATGGATATAGGCAGCCCATAACACTATAAGGAAGGCATTCTCATCTGATTGCTATCAATGAGAGACAATTAAAGAAGGCTTAAGATTGTAATTAAGGACCTGTAACTGAACTGTGCGTCACTGCAGCTTTCTCTGTTGCTGGAAATAAGTACACCTGATAGCTGATCTCCAAATTAAAACTCACTGAAGACTTAATTGAAATCTGATCTTATTTTATATTATAATGGACTATAATGGAATTGGCGAGGAGAGAAAAGTGTGAATTTTCTGCCCATTCTCTTGATCTTCAGATGAACTCCCTTAAGAATTTGAAAGTACATCTCCTCCAAACCACATCCCATCAAATAAAGAAAAAGTTGTTTGCTAATTTGGAGGAAATACTTTTTTCAGTTAAATGTTCTGTGAATCCTAGCAGCAACAACACAGTTAGGATTGCTTGTTATATATACATACAAATTACAATTATCTCCATTTTTCCTCTTTTTAAACGGATGTCATTAAGCACTCCAATCATTTGCCACCAACTCCAGTTTATGACTAGCTACATACTCCTCCCTCCTAACTAGAGTTTTCTCCTTTTGTGTTCTAACAATTATAGTATTGCTCAATCATTCTAAACTCTCCATTTAACTAGTAATCTTTTAAAAAGAATAATTATATTGGTAAATCTTGCTTTCCATAACTTAGAAAAAGTTCTTACCTTCCCTTTCTCCCAAATAAGTTTCTTTAGCCAACACTCGTGATGATAATTTGTGTGCCAAATTTTCAAAGCTGATTACCATTTCAACATCAAGCTTTTCAGGACTAGTAGTGATAGAAGAAAAAAAAAATTAAGATTTCATTACTCTTTTATTTTATTCAAAACTGTTTTTTTTTTCTTTCATACCCTAAAAGGAAGATCTGGAACTGTGCAAAAAGCTTAACTGTTTACCAAGAATTGGATTAAGAAAAAAGTTGCAACCAAGTTTGTGTAGAAAATGTGAGGGTAGCAAGACTCAGTGGACAGAAAGATAGTTTGAGGCAAACTTGACTGTGGGCTCTGAATGCAAGATAACAAGATTAACAACCACCGATGGACTGGGGACAAAACTACAGAAACCAACTGATGCGGGTAAATTTGTGAATCCTTCTTCTGAAAAGGTAAAAAAAAAAAAAATTGACAATGGGTGCCTGGAAATCCGAGAAGGAGGCTAAGATCTCAAGCAGGCATGCTAGCTGGTAAATATCATTGGATCTACACCTAACTAAGATAAGTTAGGTCAATGTCATAGAAACTAATTCATAATTAGAAATCACACACACACATACAGTCCTGAAGACCAGAACAGCGAGAAGACTGCATATATAGCCACTGAAGCATAAAAGTTTATAATGCTGGACTTGGACTGGGAACACTCAGCTTCAAATCCACCCTTAGCCATGTAAGCTCACAGGGTGACCCTCAGGCTAGTCACTTTCTCTCAGTCTAACATACATCTCATAGCGGTGTTGTGCTGAAAATGGGGAATTGGCCTCCTGAGCCAACATAGAACAGTCAAAGTAAGATTGGGACTTGCACTTAAGCAAAAAGTTGTTCATCAGATTAGTTCATTGTATATACATGCCTTCCAGGCTTACTGGTGGAACTTGCGAGTACATCATTGATTGTTGACTGTGTATCACAGAGTACTTCTGCTTTTGTTGATCCTGTATTGTATATCCTTCCTCTATAGGAAGCTATGTTTGGGGTAAGATGTAAAATTTACCAGTGTGTATATATGCTTGCTGTTGTATTAATTTCTTCAATGAACTCTGTCTTAATAAATTGTTCTTGGATCTTGTATACAACCTGGGTAGCAGTGAGATCTAAGGAAGCTAGAAATGTATTTTAGCAGGTAAAAATAAAATTACTAATACTGTGCACAGAGCTAGAATGTTCTAGTCTTTCAAAATTTTAGATAATCTAGTCAATTCAAACTGACTTCAGATCTGGTTATGAATACTTACAGTTTGCAGGGAAGCGTAGGGCGTTTTTCAGATATCAAAGCAGCATGACAAACAAGCTTTCCTTTGTTTAAAAGTTGCCCTTTCCATAAAGTATAACTTGCTTTATCTACAATATAAAAGGACAGAAATATTCAAAATACTAATCTAATGTTTCTAAAAAAGAGGATTTTAATAATTAAATTATCAAGGCAATTATATGCAGTGTCAAAACACCATTGCTAACAGTAAGAACAGATAGTCTTAAATTTAATTCACTTGATAGTAACAAATGACCAGGAATTCTATACAAGTAAGTTTGGATAGAAAAGACAAACCTTACCACTCTGTCCGACTGCCAGCTCCAATGCTAACTTCAGTTTTAGTTTTTGTATACAAACAGGGAAGAAACCTGTTCAATGAGTTTATTTTTGCTTTTACTACTGAACAAAAATAAATAAATAAAATAGTAATGATGTTTACTGTGTGTGTTTAAATCTAGTAGGTAGAAAAATAATATATCTTCTTATGAAATATTAATCTTATTGCTAACAGCAGCCTGTAGCACAGGTGAAAAATAGACAGAACATCTCCTCCCACTTCCAGGTTTTTATCTCAAATCTGACATGATGATGAGCATGAACATAACATCTTTTGTCCACTAAGTAAATGGAATATCCTTAAATAGTTCCTTTCTATATCAGTACAATGCAGGTAGTCATATTCAGGTCCCAAATGGATCTATTTCTATGGAAGACACTAGCGTAAGATCTTATATTTAATAGCTTTTATTATGTTGAAAGCATCCATTACTAATGTTTACTCATGCTGCAAAGTATTCTCCATAAGCTACCTTTCACTATCGCTGTCAAAATAGCTTATCTGAACCACAATCGAACAATTGTTTGGCTGTCAATGCTGTCCCCCCAGGATCTCTTTTACTTTATACACTTCAACTTCCTGATTAAAAATAATTGTCAAGGTGCCTGTATGCACAAAACGAATAAAACATCAATACAACCTAACAAATATGGACTTTTATCAATATAATACATATAATAGCCAGAATATAGTTCTGGACATTATCTGCCCAATGAGTTTTCCACTTATTTCTTTTAGAATGTCTCATTATTGACAAAAAAAAAAAAAAAAAAAAAAAAACAACCCTAGCATCTATTATGCTAGATTGGAACTTCCATTTCTATATATTCACCAGAGGGGATTTTTTGTTAGTTCCATGGTTAGAGTGTTCAGCATACATTAATACCTAGAGAGGACTGCACAGCATGTGTTGTTCAGCCCACTGATGCTTTTAAAGCATAATAAATTTAGAACCATCTCTGCTACGCTGCCACTGCCAGCTCTAATGCTTTGTTGCTCTACTAGGCCCTGAACAGCCAATTGGTGCTTCTGGTATTTCTTTGTGGCCCAAAAGAATTTTTATTTTATCAACGTGACGCTTTCCCTTCAACACATTGTACAGGCCTGACCTAGAGTTCAGTCTCCAGTACAAAAGTTAATAAACATTAAGAGCTATGCCATTCTTGAAGGTATCAATTCTTTCTCTGGCTTATATTCCTGACTTATTGTAAGACAATTTGCTTCTGTTTTTTATGTATTTGCCTTCCAAATGGTCGAACGACCATTTCATGGGGGTCGCCAAACAACGCAGTCCGCCATTTTTCCCCCCTTTTCCTTAGCTGTGCTACTCCCTTTTATTCTATTGGCTTTTGAAAGCCAATAGAATAGACTCTCTTGAATAGAGTCTAATTCTATTGGCTTTCAAAAGCCAATAGGAATTGTCCAGGCTGTCTCTGCCCTGCTGAGCCCGCCAAAAGTCCCATTCTGCAAACGGTGCTGCACCAGTTGAGTAGTCCTCGACTTACAACCGGTTGAGTAGTTCTCGACTTACGACCGGTTGGGGGTCACGGCATTAAAAAGGTTGAGAACCACTGAAGTATCCTATCTTTCTACAGAAGACTCTTTTAACAGAAAATCTTCCAGGAACTGCAGTCCAGGAACCAGACTGCACTGGCAATACCACTGTTAAATGAAACATCATGTGACTGTCCTGGCTTTAAAATATCAGCCATCATGTGTGATGTCACATGACCAGGATTTGCAACTTACTGGTGGCTTTCTCACTGACTTTGCCAGTGTCAGAAGCCAGCTGTGAAGGTAACAAATGGTGATCATGTGACCCCAGAATGTTGTGTTCATCATAAATTTGCAGTTGAAAAACACCTAAATCGCAATCATGTAATGCAACAGTCATTAATTTGAACACCAGTCTTAAACCTATTTTTTTCAACACTATCGTAAGTTCAAACATTTGCTGATTGAAGCAATCATTAACCAAGAACTACCTGTACACAAGTTAACATTTCAGGCAATAGCCCACAATTTTATTTAGTAACTGAATTCTTACCAGTGCTCTTATCCATACTAGAAGTCTTTGATCTATAAGCAAAAGTAAATAGTTATAATTTAAAAAACAGTTCATTTTATTGTATATAATAAAATCTAGATCTTTTAGAATAACTGTATACAATTTATAAAACATTTTTCATATAGAAAAGAATGGAAGAATATTCATAGGTAGGACTTCAATATTTCATTGACTACCCACAGCCCATCAGCTACTTCTACACCTTTCAAAACAATATGGAGATAGTGCGGGTTTTTTGGTTAAAGCTCATGTTAAAGTTATATATATATATATATTTTAACATTGTACTCAGGTAAGGTCTGAAGCCACTTACAGGAAAGGGCAGTATTTCTTGTTTCTCTACTAGGCATTAGATGAAACCATTTCATTATTTCTAAAATATATCCAATCATTTTTTAGAATGTCAACAAAACAACAAATCCCAAAAGGAAACTACGGAATACATTAAAATGGCAGGTATAAAATCTTCTGGATAGTTCTATATAAATACGCTGAATAAATTAATCACAAAGCATTAAATAGAACAAAATAATATGAATTATCTTTTACACAGGTATGTTCCAAACTAACATAACAAGAATCTCAACAACTTATCGAGCCAAAGCAAATTTATATAACCTAAATTTCAATGAGCCAAACTGAGGCCACTAAGGATTTTATTAATAGAAAGCTCATTTGGTAATTCAAATATTATTAGACTGCATTTTTAACAACCTTTGTTTCCCAATACATGCTCAGGATTATAGTTAGATTTTTGGAGGCCTTCCATTTCTAATTCTTAGTAAATCATTTAAGTTGTTACAAGTTAAAAAGTTTGTCACTACTTTGTTGAAGATTTTGAAGTCTGCGGGGTTTACAACAATTGTTTTCCCCTTTCCACAATTTTTATGACAAGTAGTCAAAAGGTTTTAATTTTGGCACTGTAAATATGAATCAAGCAATATCCCAAGGTTGCCATCTGAACAAAAGCCCTGAAATTCATCTAACAGCAGCACCCTAACTGATTTGAATCACTGGTGTGGGGCAGGAAAAAAGACCAATTAGGAATTATTAGAGTACCTTTCAGGGTATTCTGCGGTCAAAGATTGGGACATAATAAATACCAGTGTGCTAATGTTAAACATAGCTAAGAGACATGAAGGTACGCAGTTTTTTTCAGAAAAAACATCCATTTATATGTATTTTACCCATGAAAAGCCAAAACTAATATTTCAGCCTGTTTCAATGTTATGTTCTAGAAATTATAGAAGCACCAGGACTGTCTTCATTTAGTACTAGGCATGAAAGTGTATCTCTCAGGTGTATGTTACAGCTGATATTATTGGCATGGTTTGCAGACTATTGACTGTAAAAAGTGAATTCATCACTTTCCATATAGTAGAGCAAACTGCTTTTAGAGTTGAAAGGAGCCTTCTCACTAATTTATAACTTACTTGTTTTCACAAGTGCTCTTGTTGCTTTAATAGAGTATAAGGGGTATGAATAATATATGTAAGGGATGTGAACATTATATAAAAGGTTTGATTAAATAAAAGTCATAAATTTTACCTAATATTTTACACAGTACTTTTAAAAATATAAATAAATCTTCACTCACCTTACTTGAGGCAAGAACTTTTGCATTTTTTCATCCTTGTACAAAAACGATACAATAGCATATGGACACACATGTCTTGGTCTTTTCCTGACCTCATGAAAGTGATATTCATAGAAGTAATACTAGAAACAAATGTATAAGAAACAATTCTGTCTGAAATTTACTAGACCTCAACTCAGATGATCAGTGAAATATAGTCCTAGTTTTTCTGAAATTTACATCAATGATGAGCAGCCCAGAGTCACTTATCAGGGAGATGGATGGCATATAAATTTAATTAATAATAAAAGCAATGTTGGGAACAAAAAAAAATTTGCCAAACACATCTCTGTAATTTTATTTAGAAATACATTCAACTATTCAAGTTAAGAGATAGAGATAAAGCGAGACAGAGAAAGATAGTATAATAATAATAATAATAATAATAATAATAATAATAATAATAATAATGATGATGATGATGATGATGATGATGATGATGATGATGATGATGATGGAAGGGACCTTGGAGGTCATCTAGTCCAACCCCCTGCTCAGGAAGGAAACCCTATACCATTTCAGACAAAAGGCTGTCCAGTCTCTTCTTTAAAATTTCCAGTGTTGGAGCATTCACCACTTCTGGAGGCAGGCTGTTCCACTGATTAATTGTTCTAACTGTCAGGAAATTTCTCCTTAGTTCTTGGTTGCTTCTCTCTTTGGTTAGTTTCCATCTGTTGCTTCTTGTCTTGCCTTCAGGCGCTTTGGAGAATAGCTTGACTCCCTCTTCTTTGTGGCAACCCCTGAGATATTGGAACAGTGCTATCATGTCACCCCTCATCCTTCTCTTCATTAGACTAGACCACAGGTCGGCAACCTGCGGCTCCGGAGCCGCATGCGGCTCTTTGAGCCTTCCCCTGTGGCTCCCAGCCTCCTCTGCCTTTGCAGAGAGGCAATTGCGCTTCCCTGCTTCTCTCTCTCTGTGTGTGTGTGTGTTTTGTGTGTGTGTGTTTTGTGTGGTGTGTGTGTGTGTGTAAAAGAGAGTGCACTCACAGTGTTCTCCGAGGAGCTGAAAAGCTTTCTGGGCGGAGCTCCTCCCTTTGCTGCGTCTCTGCAGGAAGCAGGAAGGGCAGGAGAGAGCTAGCTAGCCCAGCTAGGCTGACTCAGGAATTCTGGGAGTTGAAGTCCATGAGTCATAAAAGAGACGAGGTTGCCTACCCCTGAGATTGTTGGAGAACAACTTGAAGCTTGCCAGGTGAGCAGCAGATAGAAGGGGGGGGGGAGAAAGAGAGAGAGAGAAAGAGAGAGAGAGAAAGAGAGAGAGAGAGGGAGAGAGAGAGGAAAGAGAGAGAAAGAAAGAGAGTGGGGGAAGAGGAGTGGCAGACCAAGGGCAGAGAGGGAGGGAGGGAGGGAGGGAGAGAGACACAGAGAGAGAGACCCTTTTGACATCTAAAATGAAGATAACGCTGCATATATCCTTTTTTTACCTGTGTGTGTATGTAATTTTATTCTCTTAAAGCATTCTCTTGGTGATCATTGTTTTAATAGTATGGATATTCCCAAGAGTCATATTTTTACTTTTATTTTTAATGTGTGTGTGTGTTTGTGTGTGTATACACACACACACACACACGCACACAAACTCTATCTCTATCTCTATCTCTCTCTCACACACACACACACACCTATAATAAAGATAAAAAAGGATATATGCAGTGTTATCTTCATTTTAGATATCAAAAGGGTTTTGCGGCTCCCAGTGTTTTGTTTTTGGTGGGAAACGGGTTCAAGTGGCTCTTTGAGTGTTTTGGGTTGCCTACCCCTGGACTAGACATACCCAATTCCAGCAGCCTCCAGTTCCCTAATTATCTTTGTTGCTCTTCTCTGTACTCTTTCTAGAGTCTCAACATCTTTTTTACATCGTGGTGACCAAAACTGGATGCAGTATTCCAAGTGTGGCCCTACCAAGGCATTGTAAAGTGGTATTAATACTTCAGGTGATCTTGATTCTATCCCTCTGTTAATGCAGCCTAGCACTGTGTTGGCTTTTTGGGCAGCTGCAGCACACCCTGCAGGCTCATATCTAAGCGATTGTCCACTAGGACTCCAAGATCCCTCTCACAGTTGCTACTATTGATATACTGAAAGCTTGAATGGGATCGATCGATCGATACATAAATAGATCAATCACATTATTTTGTCTTTAATATAAGCCGTATTATTTACAGTGCAGAAAAACAGTAGAAAACAATAATGCTATGAGAAAGGAGAAAATACAGGTAATACTTGACTTAGAACCACAATTGGGATTGGAATTTCAATCAATAAGCAAAGTGGTCAAGTGAGATGTCACATGACCACTTTACTTAGTGACTTAGAGGCACTACAGCAGGGGTGTCAAACTGCTGGCCCACGGGCCAGACGCATCACGAGGAAACAGCACCCACCCCATTGCCGGCAATGGGGGAAAAGCTCCAAGACATCATGTGATGTCACGTGACATCGCGAGTTTGACATGTCTGCACTAGAGCATACCACACAATCTACAACCATGATACCAATATTTTGATACATATTTTGACCTTTTCATTCCTAAGTAACCTTCCACTTTCACTTCTTATTCACTCACTTCTATCCACAGTATCAGCTTTTTTCACATCTACTACAACCTTTCATTTTCTTAAGTTTCACATGTATAACTTATGTATTTTTCTTTCAATCAATTGTGCACTTTACTTTTTACTCCTCTTAAATTCCAGTTTGCAATCTTCCACATGCTATAATCCAGGGGTCCTCAACCCCTGGTCCGTGGACTGGCACCAGTCCGCAGCATGCCAGCAAGCGGGCCACACAAACAAGCAAAGCTCCATCCCTGAGATGCAGGCAATATTCAAAACCACAGTCCTTCTGGTCGCAGAAAAACCTTTCTCCATGGCACCGGTCCCTGTTGCCCAAAAGGTTGGGTGCCTCTGCTATAGCCATCATCAGATCAGCTATTCAGTTAACTGAGGCTTTCATATAACAATTTTTAGAAGGCAGAGAAATAAGACTATTTTATCAGACCTAGCTATATATATGCAATGTTCCCAGCTAACAGAAAGGACAGTATTAATCAGTTGTGGCACATTTTTGCCAGTATGCCACAAGTACATCCCCAACCTCGTGCTATTCTATGAAGTCAAGATTTAAAACTATAGGTACTGTTGCCTAAATCTTACAAATTAGAAGACACTTTTCTACATTAAACAATTAGGAAATTAGGGCAACCATATAAATATTTTCCAATATATTTTACCTGCGTACGTTCATATGCTCTGTAATTACGGCTGGATGTAATTTTGTTTGCAGTTTTTGAAACATGGCATTCATGTTTTGGTGTAGGATCCAATGCATTTTTAACAGCCGAATCCATTACATTTACTGTCTGGTTATCATATTTATCATATATAGTCTTCATTTTCCCCTAAAATATTAGGAAATGGTTATTAATTTTATTCCAGGTACAATGCAAGCCCACAACATTTTCTACTCTGTAAAGTCACACACAACATTACAGAACATTAATGCTCACTTAATATATCCCTTAGCTTAGTCATAGAGGATTCAACTCAATTTTATCTGAAATGGCATTAATATTTTTCTAAACTGTCAGTGCACTTTTTAATTCTACGGAATTAAGTTCATACAAATATAAAACACCCTTAATAACATGAAGAAAATATATAGAGAGTTGAACTGTGGAGCTCTTGGTGCTGCCTGAACTTGGATTAATTGCTTGCATACATTTCATTTCCAAACTAGGAAACATCATCAGTGCTTTTAAAAGATGTTTAAATTTTAAAATATTGTAATCACATTTATACAGAGAGATTATTTAAAATGTTTTATTCAGATATATTATTGCATTAAAGATAAAGTATTATATTGGTTTACTATTTCTCCTTAAGACATAAGATGAACCCTTAAAAAAGAGAAATCCTAAAGCATACCTTTATTACTTTAAAAATAATAATATCACCAGTTGCACTAGCCTCCAGAGGATTAGTCTGTAACAAGTCAGCATACTTGGAAAGATATACACCTATAAGATGTGAAAACAGTATGTCAACACAGTATGTCAACAAATGATATTTACAGAATTATTTTTTGGTGATGTACAAAAAAATGTCAAAATGGCCATACCACATAATGTATTTCAATATATGGTATAGATAAAATTCAATGTTATGTTTCCAATTACAAAAGGTGTTTCCAATGACAGAATAGTGACATACTTGGGAGTTTTCTGTATCCCAACCAAGCTAAGAATGTGTGCGGGGTGAAAGGGAGGGGCTGTTATTCTTCACTTCATAATGGATTTTGGAAGTATGTTGATGAATATGAAAATATCTTTCTATGTAAAAGGTCACACCCCTTTATGTCACTAGATTTTATCCTAAAACATTCCATGAAACTACTGAAACACCATCCGAATGAGTAGCAGCAGTTATATTTTTAATCCAGGAAAAACAGACTTATTTAAAAAACGTGCATGCCACCCACTTCCTTAATTGGTCTGCAAGTAATCTGATCATTTAATATTAATGCATGAGAAAATTATGAGTCAACAAAGTTATTTTTTATTTCTATAAGAATTCTCTTTATGATAACATATTGATAAATCATTCAGATTAAAGCAGAAAATAAACAAGTCAGACTGGTAACTGATTTAAAAATTCAGAATAAGTCAGCTGGATAAAGTTGGTATCCTGGTTTAAAATGTATTAATCAGACACAATACATCTTCTGCCTTCATATTTCTCGTTACCACATATTTAGTAACAAAGACATAGTTACCCATTGAAGGATTGCCGAGAACTGTTATCTTGGAATGGCCCACCAGTAAGCCGTTTTCACATATATTTTGGACCTGAAATTAAACATTATTTAATATACCAGAATGATACAGAGTTTTGTGACACTATAATGATTGATTGACCAATTGTTATTATATTAGTCTTTAATTTTTCTTGCATTTGTTTTACAATAAACTACTTTTTGAAATAATATTAGGACAGGAGGCTTTAGATAGCACAGTTACAATAAGCCAACTTGTTACCTTTATACAGCATATTATTAGTTATACTAATTTCTTGATTTAATGGATGAGAAGGGGAAAGATTGTCTGTTTAAAATTAAAGTCCATTAAATGGTGACACAGATACTATACTCCTACCAAAAAAGGACATTCAAATAACAGCTGAGAAACAAGTGCTGTAGGCATTCAAATGTGAGCACAACTGAGGGTACTCCTAGCAACCATATGCATAGTTGATTAAATGCCGAAGCTCCATCATACTTACGGTTTGATAATGGTACCTTCAATCAAAATGCCTTTGACATAATCTTGTAAACTAACCTTTATTATATTAAACTTCTAACACATTGGCACAGAATGTTCAATAATATTTAAAATGCCCAAAGAACAAAGACAGCAGAAGCCATCAATATCTGCATTTGGAGAATTTTGATGCCAATTTCTTTTACCATAATATTACAGAAACAAAATTAACTAACTTGTCTTTGTGCTTGTTAGGCACTCACAGTATTTCAGTAATTGCAATGGCAAAGCAATAATTTAAAGTTCAATTCTCCTTCCTTGCTGGATACAGGAGATGGCAATATCTGACTTAGCCTTTCTTCTTAATAAAGCAGCACAAATCCTGCAAAAAGTGTGCTTTAAAAAGCATGGAACCACATAAACACACCATTTTTCAAATAATGAAAAAATAGTATCTTTTTCAAGGTTTGTATGTTTCTTGAGAAGCAGTCTTCAGCTATTTCTATATGCTGAAGTGACATATAATATGGAAAAATGCAGTTATGTTAACAATTCAAAACAAATTAGTATTAAGTTGTTACTAAATATTCCCCAAAGCACCTCTTTCAAAAGATTTGCACATTCCTTCTACTCTGTAGTTATTCCAAATACTAAGCAAACACAGCCAACATAAACCTCCAAGCCCAACCTCACAAATATGTATAGATAAAAGTTGAAAGGGATCATTTTTGCCTCAGAAAATTTCCACCCTACTCCAAACTGAAGCGACAGACTTTGCTTAGTTTCATATTTTATTTCAAAGGCACAAAATTAGGAAAGCTGCCAATGAATGTTCATGTAGCAATAGTTTTATCTGACTGATAAACAGTCACCATCTACCAATTTTCTACATTCTCACATTTGTCTTTCATAGCAGTTAAGTATTATTTCATCTTTTACTCTGTCAGGTGTTAAAATTGAAATCTCAATATTAAGAATTTGCTTAACAATATTCTTCCAGATATGCAAAGAAAATATTTTCTTTTATGCTTCAGTTGTTGATTTGAAAAAACCAACAATACTTTAAAAGTTACTTTACAAAAATTACATTCTTACCAACAAACGATCAACCTTTAGAAATGCATATGCCTCAGCAAGCTCTTTCTCTGACCTCCCATCTTGTTTCAATTCTTTTCGTTTTTCTATGAACTTTAAAAAGAGTAAAAATTAATATGAATTAATGAATAAAAACTAGCACATTTCATAGTATATAGTCTTCAAGTTAAAATCATTTGTTTGGCAACCATTTATGTTATGTTGCTGTTTAAGTTATGATGGTCATAGCACAGAATGGATTCAGAACTGGTCCTCAAAGTTCCCACCTTTGCAGCAATGAACAATATATGGCACTTGACAACCAATTTGCACTTATATGATCACCATTTGTGACCTTCTCTGCAGGCTTCTCATAAGCAAAATCAATGGGGAAACCAGAAAGAAGATCACAAGTTACTGGGGTAACGCTCCCCCACACCCCTGGCCTCTCTTTGCTCTCATACACTATGAATTTTTAGACAGCTTTTCCAGTACTCCCTAGATATATCTGAAATTTCTGCATGCATAGCACTTAATTATGTACATTAATAATATATACTCACATCCTTTTCCAACAGTTCACTATGAACCAGACTGGCTTTTTTGTATGTGAATCTATCCTTTGAAAGGATATCTAAATATGATGAATGCAAAACGTTCACAATATCTTCAAATTCACGGGATTCATTTGTTATGGGCTGAAAAAGAGCTACCAAGAAAGAGAAAATAGGAAAATCACTCCTGATGCCTAATAAAATTATAAAACCTTAGAAACTAAATCTAAGGTAAACATAAAAGTGTTAGTAAATCTGAAATATAATTATTATCCTAATAACATAGAAAAGCATGAACTTAGGTGAAAAGCTGCTTCTCCTACACCATTATTCAAAATAGACAACAATTATTGGTTTGGCCTGGCTTACTGCAAATACCATGTTAATGCAAATAGCTTACTTGTTCCTTTATTTTTTCCATTGTGATTAAACTTAAGGCTCTGGATCTCCTTAGTAAATTCTAAAAGCAATAAACTAGACTTTGTTTTTGGCTTATACATTTTGGATTTGTTTTGAAGTATCAAATCAATACACTAGGTTCAGCAAATATTCTTTTTATGAATTTTGTTATTATAACAGACTGGAGTAATGCACAAACATGCTGGATCTATCCAACCAATCAGATTAACACAATGCTGGTATACTGCTACTAACACTGCTTTTAATCATTTTGATAAAATTTACAGTAATTTCTTTGCATCAATAATTATTGCCTTGTAACAGGATGCTTTTTCGACTTCGCCATCAGCTCTATAGCTCTGAATTTTTCTGATGTTCTTACATCGAAGAACTAATCAGATTCAACTTCATTTTTAAAAAAACAAATCCAAAATAATTCCATTTTTTTAGGACGAGATGATGTTCCCCAAGGCTTTCTACTGCTCTTAAATCAATGGTGATTTTATTTACCATGTTTGACTTATGCTCAATAAAGTAAACAAATTATGCCTGTGTTATATACCATACAAATATCTGAGTTTTCTAGGAGCCAGCAGTAGTTATAATGAAACATTTTATGACAGAAATAAATATGGTTTGGATATTATATTCAAATACATCCCCAACTAATCTCAATCCTTTCCAGAAAAACATATGCATAATCCTCTGCTTTTATGAAGGATGGGAGCTTGCAGGCAGTGGTTTTTCTTGCAGTGTTTTCTTTGTGGAATACTCTTCCCACAGATACTATTAGTTTACATATTAATAACTTTTCATACATTTTATCAAAAGTGTTTGAATTTTTACTGTTTCAATTTTATCTTTTATCTGGGTTAGTGGTTTTATATGTCTGTGATATATTTGGTTACATGCGTATTTTTACTTTTGTTTTACTATATTGTAATTGTTTTAACGTGATATACTAGAAGATACTGCAAGCCATTAGATTGCAATGGGCAATACATCTGACATTAACTATAAAAATTAACTACCACCTGAACACATATTTTAATATTTGACTAGCTTGCATGAATTTCCACAACTTAAATGTATTTTATTCAAATTTAATTATTATTTAAAAAATTTAAAGAGGTAGTATAGTTATTTCCTTTCCCCTTCCTTTTTAAGACTTTTTATCCAGTCTTAAAGCTATTGTGTTTAAGTTTACTTACTGAAAATCAGTAGTTCACGTTCTGTGCTCAACTACATAGTAAAAATCTAGAACCAGTAGTCAGTTACAATGTGATTTCAATATACTAGGAAAATCTAACATTAGAGTCCAAATATTACCAAGTATATTTTTGATTTATATCCACCTCAATGAATACTGCAATGTAATTGATCTGTATTATTTAAAACATTCAGTCGTAATTTCTCTATTATCTATCAAACTAATTATATATGAATTCAGCTCAAGTTTCACAAACTTCATATATTATATACAAAGGTTCAGCATGTTATTAGCCACACCCACAATGATGGCTCTAGACATCTTAGATTACAACTATCAGCATAGATAACAATCAGAAATGATAAATTTGTAATCTAAAACACCTGTTTTAGTATGTACCACATTGAGTCAGGGCAAAGCTGGGTATGTGCACTGTATGGTGAAGGGGAACAATCAAGTTTCATCGTGCAAGGCTTTTGTTTTACTTTTAAAAGTTTAAACTGTGCTTTTGGAATTCTTTCTTTATAACAGGCATCATATGGAAGAGATGTAGTTAATGTGAAGTGCAGATAGGCTGTGGAATTCAATGTTTATCCTTTTTCAAAAATAGTACAATTCAGTGCAATGGCATAGGCACCCATTGTTTAAACCACATTCTCAAAAATTTATAAAATTCAAGATCAAGGGATACATGGAACTTAGTTTAAACCAGCGTTTCTCAACGTTTGTGTGACGGCGACCCCGTCACACGGACGCAGCGCGCATGCGCGGCGGCGGCACCCCGAGGGGGGAAAATGGCGAATCACATTGTTTGGCGACCCCCGTAAAATGGTCGTTCGACCCCAAATGGGGTCGCGACCCATAGGTTGAGAACTGCTGGTTTAAACAGAACAAGAAACAGTAAGGAGAAAAGGAAAAAGTGAGGAAAAAAGGAGCCATGACTATGTATGTAAATTGCACTCCAGAAAGTAACCTGATGGGATCCATAATATTTAACTTTATAAGTTTTCAAAACCAAATTAATTTTTTAGCAACTGACACAGTTACCTAAATTCTGTGCCCAAATGTGTAATTCATTTGAATTTGGAAATTTCTATGATAGCAGATTGCCTATTCTATTCTTCAGGATAGGAGTAGTTTCAGATCTTCACTTCTTTCTATATCATCTTATATTCATAGACTGCAATGTATTGTGGTCCCTGATAATAGTTTCAATTTTTGCAAAAAGTAGGCGAGCCAAGAAAAAAAAAATAAGGCGTATCTATTAAAAACAATCTCCATTACATATTATATTAAGGGCATAATAACCAAAGGTCAAGTTGGCTTGAAACTCAACATTAAGAAAACCAAAATCATGGCATCCGGCCCTCTTAATTCCTGGCAAATAGATGGGGAAGAAATGGAGGTAGTGACAGATTTTGTTTTTCTGGGCTCCAAGATCACCTCAGATGGGGACTGCAGCCAAGAAATTAAAAGACGCTTGCTCCTGGGGAGGAAAGCTATGGCAAATCTAGACAGCATACTAAAAAGCAGAGACATCACCCTGCCAACAAAAATGCGTATACTCCAGGCCATGGTTTTTCCAGTTGCAATGTATGGCTGTGAAAGTTGGACCATAAGAAAGGCTGAGCGCCAAAGAATTGAGGCCTTTGAACTATGGTGCTGGAGGAGACTCCTGCGAGTCCCCTGGGCTGCAAGGCGATCAAACCGGTTAGTCCTAAAAGAGATCAACCCCGACTGCTCTTTAGAAGGCCAGATCCTGAAGTTGAAACTCAAATACTTTGGCCACCTAATGAGAAGGAAGGACTCACTGGAGAAGGGCCTAATGCTGGGAAAGATTGAGGGCAATAGAAGAAGGGGACGACAGAGAATGAGATGGCTGGATGGAGTCACTGAAGCAGTAGGTGTGAACTTAAATGGACTCCAGAAGATGGTAGAGGACAGGAAGACCTGGAGGAACATTGTCCATGGGGTCGCGATGGGTCGGACACGACTTTGCAATTAACAACAACAATAAACCAAACGTCAGCATAGAATTTCATACAACTTACTTCGTACATATTATTAGAAACCTGCCTAGAAAAAAAAACACATTCCTTTGCTCAATCAAGAATTAGTTTTAGATTGTTTTCAATCTTCAGTAATTCTTTCACAAAATATAAAGATGGGGAATTCTATATATAAGACCTTGTTCATTATATGAAAGAACAAACGCAAAGCAGCATAAATAGTACAAATGAAAAAGATATCTGAATAAAATAAAGAGTTCTCAGATTTGTAGTTCAGATTCCCAATTTAAAAAATTAAAATAAAAAAATTAAAAGTTTCAGATGAGGATTTTTCTATTTTTTTGGCTTTTATGAAAGAATCTTGTCAGTTTCTTTTGAATCACAACTCAATGTTCAAAATATTAAAAAGCTGATGAAGACCCTAAATTTGTCAATTCAGCTGCCTAATCTAGAAGAATATCAGAATGATGGATACTCTTATCTCAGGGGTGTCAAACTGCCGGCCCACAGGCCGGATACATCACACTAAAACCACGCCCACCCCCATTGCCAGCAATGGGAAAAAAGTCACGATATATCGTGACACGTCACGTGATGTTGCGGGTTTGATACCCATGCCCTATCTCAGGCTGTAAAATGGATAAATCTTAAAAGTGATGAAGACTTAATGTAAGACCGTTCATAACAAGTAAACCATGACACAAATTGAGATGAACAGATATTTTTCTACCTTATATATAAAATCAATGTTAATCAGACATGTTCACACAAGGCTTCAAACTGCTTCCTCAGAAATATATCTATTTATCTCTATCTTGTTAAGTTACTCCATCCAAAACAAGAATTTTAGATAATGGTTCATAGGAATCTTCTCTGTATGTATTACCATTTTCTAGAAAATGCACCAATTACTACTGCCTTCCTTATATTAGAATTAAACACTAGCACTCCAAAATTAAAAAGATCTTCACTTAATGTGGATTAAAGTATGAACTGATACTTCTGAGACCACTCTATTCAATGAAATGGTCTCAAACATTCTTGTGTTTGGAAGCTTTTTTTAAAAAGTTATATTTCAGTTCTTTACAGATATTTTCTAGTTAATTCCTCTGAAAAAAAGAAATTATTTTCCTCTCATTTGTCTCCAAGGAGTTCTAACTCGCCACAATCAATCCCTGGCAAGAGACTAATTACATAATCCCTCTTATTAGTTTCTTCATTGCTTTGCTCATTTCGAGGCAAACAGTTTTTACAATTCTCTGGATAGCATGGTTCCCACAATATCAAATTCCACCTCTTATTATACTTCATTTGCTTCATTTAAGAAAATGGATGACAATCATATTTATCCTCCATTTTTCTTACAATATTCTTAAACAACGATGTTAAACAGATGAAAATTTTACAGTATTCTCATTTTTAAAAAATGGGACCAATAGAAATATGCTTCCAAAAGATCCAAAATATTCTACATTGTTCCAATGTTGAAGCTAATAACAGGGTAAGTCTATGAAGAGATTTTCTTCTGTGCCTTAGAAATATGGGATTCAAAAATCATCAAGAATTTTTCACAGAAGACATCAATGATGCCAAAGAAATGGATTTTTCACTCTAACCTTTCTAAAGACTCTTAAATTCAGGGTCTTAATTTTTAACAAAAAATAGTAACTACCATAGCTATTTATTTCATCCAAAAAATTTAAGTATCTAACGTCGTATCTTCTGTAACTATTCTGTTATGAAACAGTAATTTCTCATGAAGCTTCTTTGCCTATTTACAAATTGAACAGACATTTGCTGGATCATCCCTTTATGTAATGGCACAATAATTTTCCATTTGGGCTGAGATTTTCCCAGTGTTGGAATACAGATCAAATCAGAATAATCTTTAAGAGGAAAAAGACTATCGCTTTTTAAATGTTTAAGTTCATTTTTAAATCTATTAAAATCAATGTGTTCTTAAGTACATTCAGTTAACAAGAAATGGCCAATGCAAATAGCAAAAAAATGTTGCAGTGATAAAATTTATCTTCAAGAACCTAAAGATCCTTGTACCTCCTATAAAGAATATACAATGGCAACAGATTAAAAAGTGGCACTAATACAATCTGTATCTGAAAATTCAAGACTGATTATTTGGAATAGAACCAAGAATTTGAGATGTCTGTAAAGATATGAATCTGGATTGCTCTTCTAGTTTCCCATTTCAAGATAATGGTTTTTAATTTAAAAAGGCATTGTTTGGCCCATTATTAATTAAGACTCTCAACCTAACAACATTTGATTTACCTGTGTGATATAAATCAACCGTGTCAGTTTCAAGGTCAACCTACCTTACCTTTCTCCTTATACAAGTCTATTCTAATACTGCTTAAGTTGAGGAATCTTCTCAAAGAATGAGAAATAGGCAGCGGTATTTATAACTCTAATAGATGATACCTCCTCTCCCTATCTTTACTGAAATTTAAGAAATAATCCGCTTTTGAAGAAAAAGGATTGAAAGTAGATTTCAAATGAAAGCTAAGTTAAGACGAAACGTGTTGTGAGTTGCCACAAAAGGCCCCATTCACAAGACAAGATCAGACACGAAGAACAAGTGGAATGAACCACTAAGCTTCCTTTGAAGGACACGTGGCGCAGAACCACTTCCGTCCTTAAATACGCGGGAGAAAAAGCGCCTTGTGGAGAAGTGAAATTTTTCTAGAGCATCTCACGGAAATGAACGCCTTTAACCGTGTCGCCCGCCTAACCCCTAAGCGGAGGACTTTCCTCTGTTGCAGAGAGCGCGAAGGAGCCAAGTCAAGCTCCCTCGAGAGCCATCTCTTCCGCGAGCATCGGACTTTGGCGGCGGCATTATCATCCAGCCTTTTTCCCAGCCCCCCGAAGCGCATTCGGATTCTTCCGGTTCTAAAGAATTTCATTTCAAACCCAAGCGGGTCGCATTTTCCATAAGCCTCTCTCTTTCTTTCCTTTCCTGCGAAGTACAATCGTTTGCCCGGATCTCCCGCTCGCTCGCCTTTCTGTGAGGCTGCCTAGAGGCGGCTTTCTCCACGCCCGCCGGCAGCTGCATGCAGGGGTGCGCGATGTCACCATGTACGCCGAGCGAGAGGAGGATAAAGGAAGGAAGGAAAAGGAAGGGTGGGGGAGAGGGGAATTCGAGGTAACAACCTTTCTTTTCTCTGCTCTTCCTGGGAATCTGAAAGTTTTTCTTAAGAGGCAGATCTTCGGGGGCTCTGAGGAACGAGGCCCCTAGCCCCTCGCTAAGGGGCTGTGCCTGTGTCTGCTCGAAGGCCCCGGAGACTCCAGTCTTGCGATGGCCACTGCGCGGGGAGTCCCTGCCCTCTACGACGACAGTGTTTAGCAGCGGCGACTCATCACTTCGGCTTCTTCCAGAGCGGGCGCCATTTTGTTTGCCATCGTCCGCTTCGGCTGCTGCAGCTCCGTTCTCCACACCGAAGAGGCCGCAGCTATCTTCCACCCGCTGAGAGGGCTCGGGCGCTTTTTCACCGCCACTCATAGCCGCGGCATCCGCCATTCAACTGCGCAACACAGTCAAGAAAGAAACGACCCTGCGCTTCTCCCCCAGCGAGACCCCCCCCTTCCTCAACGCCATGCAGGGCGCCCCCAACGCCGCCTCCACCCTCCACCTACCCAGCGAGCCACCGCTTCCCGCTCCTTCCCTCCCCGTTTTCACTATAACATGGCGCTGGGGCGTCAGGAAAGAGGAGGAGCTTTTTCACCTCTCCTCGCAGCCAATCAGCGTTCAGCGGTTTTGATAAATTTGAGGAGGCAGGCCCCGCGCTCTCTGCGGGGATGTGGAAGGGCGTGGCGGCCCGTGGAGTAGCGCGTGGCCGTGGTCGACGATCGAGTTTGGCCTTGGTGATTGTACGCAAAGTAGAGGCTATTGAGTCTTTTTTTTTCCCCTCAGTGTCATCGCAAAATGGTGATTTAACTGCGCCTTTAACCTGAAGGAAACTGAATTTTTAACTAGAAGGAGGGAAAGGTTTCCTTATAGATGTGTTAATAGCAAGCAACTTCGTGCTTTTTTTCTTCGGTATTTGAAGTACTGTATTTATGCGCATCAGTTTTCTGTTCTTAAAAATGGCTTAACTTCACCTTTGCTGTCTTTTTCTGTTAATCCTCCTTCATAGCCCAAAATAGTGCATCGATATCAAAAAGTTTAGAAAGATGGCCAAATTAGGGTAGAAAAGAACTTTCTTTCGCTTTAGTAACATATATTGCAGTTTTCTATGTGGAGGCATATACAATGCTACTTTTTCAGGGAACGAGAAAACTGAGCAAATATTGAACAAAACTTGTATTTCAAACTTAGTTTAGTTTATTACTGCAAATACATTATTTTTAACCGTCCCAGTTATTCATGTATTTTGATACATATCTTAGGTAGCTTGTGTATTGCAGACTTCAATAAGCTTTTTTAATTGACAGGACATCTTGGTTTATTTGATTTCTAATTAATGTTCCACTTTTGTCTCTTCACAGAAACCTTTAAGATGCAAAAGCATGTTCCTCAGTATTTTGGGACAATTAAATTGTGCATTATTAGCCATATTCTCCTAAATATTAAAATTGACTTGTTTCAAGTTGAAATTAAAATGAGTGAATTTTCCCATTATATATCTAATAATGTTTGCCATGTCTATATAAAAAGTTACAAACTGATAAATTCTGGACATAGGACACATTTTGCTTTGGATATAAGGTTATACACCTATAAAATAATTTAATTACCATAGTACAGGGGTCTTCAAACTTGGCCCTTTTATGAGTTGTGGACTTCAACTTCCAGAATTCCTCAGCCAGTATGCCTGGCTGAGGAATTCTGGGAGTTGAAGTCCACAAGTCATAAAAGGGCCAACTTTGAAGACCCCTGCCATAGTAGATTGAGAACTGTAAGAGGTAGTCTCTACCTCAGCTTTCTCTGTGGTAATGTGATAGAACCCATTGTTTCTCTTCATAAATAAAAGCAAACTCTGCTAATTGTCCACACAGCTTTTGGGGTCAGCTTTTCCTTCACTAAAAAGCAAGAGGGAACCCTGAACAGAAATGAGACACATATTTATATATTTTCTTAGCTATCACGTCACACAGGGAAGCTGGCATTTGGTAGATAAGATAAAGGAGTAAAGAAATAGTCTTTCCATGATCCTAAAGGCCTGCTAAGGTAACTGGGCTAACTGCATATATGTTCCATCAAGGCTATCCTTAGATTTCTGATCAACTTACTAAGTAGAATTCATTGTAGCTTCATCATTTTTTAAAAAAATTCCTGCTGATCCCTGTTATATTTCAGTTATTAAAAGAATACAAATTGATAGTGAAATGAGAGATTTCCTATAGTACAACTAATAATTGGAAAAGAAAGAAAAGTGCACGTTAGTAAAGAGTAAGTAAGCTTCTCTTGTTTCTGGGAGCTGTGGTGGTGCAGTGATAGAATCCAGTTATTACAGGCTAACTCTGCTTACTGTCAGAAGTTCAATCCTGAGTAGCTCATGGTTGACTCTGTCATCCAGGCTTATTTCCTGCCTGATCAGGGGGTTGGACTCGATGACCTCCAAGGTCCCTTCCAACATTATTATTGTTGTTGTTGTTGTTGTTATAAATCTGAATGCAATAATGGGGGAGGATGGAAAACAACGGGCAGCTCATCCATATGTGCTATATATGTGTTCTTTGCAGATGCTTCACAGCTATCTCAAAACATTCACACATCACTGTAATGGTACAGTTCTGTGAGACCAATTTGGATAGATCTAAGCTCAGGTAAATCTATGTTACTTCATTTCCTCTACAGCTCAGGTAAATCTATGTTACTTCATTTCCTCTACATTACTTTAAGTTTGGATTCAGTTCCATCAGACCAAGCCAGCATGGCCAGTAGCAAGAAAAGTGTATATAGTAGATACTTTCTGTGCTACCAAAAGACAACTGAAATTTATATTCTTAGCAGTTTTGCTTGGATATCATGGGATTATTTTTTCTCATTGTGATCCCCACTTGAATCTTTCCATTGTGGTTATCAAACACTTAACCACCAAAAAGAAATTTGAACACAAAGTATATTGTATGAACCTTGTTTGTTAATGGATAACCCTAATTAGTTAAAATTACTAAAACATGTTTAACCTAACAAAAGCCTGCTACTTTGCTTGTTATGAGTTTTACTATGTAGTAGCTTGCATACTTAATTACCTGGTTAAACCAAGAATAGGAATAATTATTATGATGGAAGGAAATATATTGAGATAAATTCATATAGGATTTAGGATCAGCTATCAATAAGGCTTATAAGAAATAATGTGATTAAGATTTCATAAATTTTAACTCTTAATTCAAAAGAATGAATTAGGTTTCACAGAACTTATCACATCTTTATTTCACTGAGTAAATTCTGTCTTTTACATTTTTTCCCCAGAGGAGAAAAAAAACCTGCTTCTGATTTACAGGTTAATGAATATAAGAATTGAAAGTTGGTACTTCAGTTGCCTAGGCAACATTGCAGAGGAAAAAATCAGCACTTTGGATTTACTACGTGGTATGTGTAGATGATCCTCTTAGGTGCAGCAATTTTCATCAAGATAAAAGTTTTAAAGTTTCATGAACTACAGTCTATAAAACATTTGTCAAAAAGTGTGGCAATATTCAAAAACTATTAGGATAACATTACCTCTCTCATAGCTGGCTTTTGAATGAAAAATACCAAGGCTGATTTAGTTATAAAAAATGAGTGATTAATTAGTAATGTTAGGAATAAAATTTTAGAATAAAAAGTAAAGTTAAGTGACACGTACTGTGTAAAATTTCTACGTGTAGACTGTAAGATTTCTACACAAAATATCTACACATAGACTGCAAGATTTCTACACAATTTCTACATGTACACGTACTTTGTAAGAGTTCTGCACGTAGGCTATAGGATTTCCACACTGAGCTTTAGGATTTCATGATAAAGTACATATAAGGGAATAGGTGAAGCAAAATAGTAAGGGGCAGGGATAATGTATTTTGTTTAGGCGGCTCTGATAAGATTGTAACCTCAGAGGAGGGGCCAAGGCATCGGGATAGAATGTATATAATGTGTGTTTTCGCTGTGACTTAGGTGTGGCTCAAATATTTATTTGGAGTCCACCACGCTTTACAAACCATTGTAGTCAATAAATCTCTATCTAATTTCAACTTGCTGTTTGGTGTTATTCAGTGGGCTAGAATTTCTACCAACAGATTATATCTGGTTTGTTGTCTGAACATAATCTCTGAAAATATCCATTATGGCTCAGTGGATTTTTTTTGTGTTTTTATTTTTAAAAACAATATTTTATTTTATTTGTAAAGTTTTTTTGTATTTTTTGAAAACAATATTTTATTTTAAAAGATAATTATTTCAAAGATCCTTAAAGAATGAAAACAAGGAAAAAGGAAAAAATACACAATTTACAAAATGTTGAAAAAGGAAAAATATTCCACTATTCTTACAAGTAACATTAAATTGGAAAAGGGAAGAAGGAAAATGATAACCAAAAACCCGTCCCAGGTGTAAAGCCACTAAACTAGAATACTGGAGATTGGGAGTTCTAGTCCTGCTTTAGGCAAAAGGCCAGCTGGGTGACCCTGGACCAATTGCTCATGGCCATAGAGGAAGGCAAAGGCAAACCACTTCCAAAAATGCCAAGAAATCTGCAGAAACTTGTCCAGGCAATCACCTGGAGTCAACACTGCCTTGAAGAAACAAGACTAAAACCAAATATAACTACCCTAATAATCATATGTTAATTTGGTACTTTAAAATTTATATCACATCAGAAATTAAGACATAATTATCTGTCATTAATAATTGGCAAATATTCTAACAGGATCCATCATGTAGTTCCCTCCCAAGCATTAAAATGTTACAAAATTGAACTTCCCATCCCAGCACAATGTAATCAACGATGTTCCCCAATAGAATACTTTTGCAGGTTTTCTAACGGAAGGCTTAGCCCATAAAAATCAGGCAGCAATGACCTTGGTTCCCATGGGACAAAATATTGTTTAGCCTAACATTAAAACCACCCATCCCCCTCCCAGTACTGTGGCAAACGAAACAAAAATGGTTTCAGCCAAGATCATTGCAATGTTGACAACAGTTTTATATGAATTTTTCATTTTGACAATACTGAAATACTATATCAGTAGAAAACAATACCAGTAAATGTTTTCATACCAGTAAACATACTTTTCTTCCATTGGTAATTCCCATTGTTACATATCAATTGTCTTAACTTCTACATTCATTTTTTTCATATAAAATTGGCTTTTTCACTTCCTGAATCATATTCAATCATAATTTCTATATACGCCTTAAGAGGTTATCTGGCTTTTATGTTATAAGCAATCCAAATTGGTCAAATCTTTAAATGTGCCACCTTGTTTTATTAGAAAATGAGGGAAATGATCATGACTGACATACTGTATAAAAAAACTATTACCTAGACCAGGGGTGTCAAAACTGCTGGCCCGTGGGCCAGTTTTATCATACCGGAGCTGCGCCTACCCCATTGCCAGCAATGGCGAAAAAGCTCCGAGACGTCGTGCGATGTCATGTGATGTCGCGAGTTTGACATGCCTGACCTAAACAAAGAAGGCTGAAATATTTAGTACTGAAAAGCAGGATAATATTTTGAAGCAGCTTAGGCAAATGACCCCCTGATTTGTTGAAGTGTAAGGAGGAGGGGAGGGATAGTATAATGAAACTTCTGTTATGGTTTACTTCAGCAAAGTATAATTCTAGTCTTCTGTTGGAATTGATTTTTGGCCTGCCTAGTGGACCTAAAAGTTTTTGCAATTCCTTTTTAACTATACATTATTGTTTATTTAAAAACACTGAAACCATTGAGGCATATCTGAACATTTCAGTGAAAATATTCCATTTTTCCTAGATTGCAGATTAAAACTTGCAGTCCATATGAATTATTTCTCCAATGATTAAATATTTTAGCATGTTTGCTTTCATGAAAATAAATATTTAACAACAAAGCAAGAGAGGAGAAGCCTGAGGGTTTTCTTCTTTTATATTTGTGACAAAAATTTAATAGGCTGCATATAACTGAATAATCTGTTCAGCATTGCACAGTTGTATCAAATTGGAGTATTTATGCAGGCTTTCTGAGAATCCTTCTATAGTACTCTAACTAAATGGTAATATGGTGCAATCTGCAACTCAGGTCAAACAACCTGATAGTAGATTAAAACTGGACAGTCAGACCAAATTTTGCTTATTTCCTATATTATCAGTAGCATTCAAAATATGTCTGATACTATGATTCATCTATTTCTTTGGGACAGATCCAACTGAATCAGGATAAATTATTTTGCCTAAGAGACTATGTAACCTTTTTGCAAGAGAAGCTATTAAAAGCGTACAATCTATATCCAATAAGGAAAAAGGCCTGTTCAGCACTGTTGTTTGTTCCCTCCTTATAAACGAAGAATATATAAAAACTTCCAGCCACAAAAGGAGGAAATGCTTGACATTTATTACCTCTGTTAATTGTTTCATCAGCATTCTTTTGAAAATCTTCAACTATATTGCAGAAGAATCATCTGGTTCTAAGTATTCAGTTTTAACTTCTGTCTTGCCCCTTTCTTCAATCTTTTTTAATTGGCTTATTGAGTAATAATTTTGTTACAAATTAAACAATCTGTGTTGTATCTAATAACTCTATAATCGCCCTTAGATTTCCTGATGATCAATTGTGGCTTAACGTTATATACATACTAGGCCATTATGGACATTGTTCAATAAATAGACAGTTCTCAGTGCCAACTTTTCCTGTGTTTATTTTTATTCTCTTAATATTTTCTCCCAAACTTCTAGAAATTGTAAGTGGATATTTGTTGTTGTTTCAGACAATTTTCTCTAGATTTCATGTTGCACTATACATCATTTGTTGTACTATACATTATTCCAATGACTGCTAGCAGTTCGATTCTCACCGACTCAAGGTTGACTCAGCCTTCCGTCTTTCTGAGGTCAGTAAAATGACCCAGATTGTTGGGGGAAATATGCTGACTCTTAGAGAGGGCTGTAAAACACTGTGAAGCAGCATGTAAGTCTAAGTGCTATTGCTATACAGTACACCCACACCCACATGCACACATACCAACAGCAGTGCTATTCTTGTGGTGATTGTCTAAGTGATTCTTCCTTAGATAAAATCCAGAGAAATCACAGTCTAGCCTATAATCTTCCATCAAAATATTAACAAGGTCTGATCCTGTGATAGAGAAGGCCTAATTTCCCAATAAATGTTGAAAGCATAGTGCTTAGCTTGCAAAAATGTGACCCCAGGCATATTATGGGACAAGGCATAAGGCATAAACAAAAAACGCTTGTAGATGGTTTTGCTAAAGATGTATTGCTGAACCAAGAAGATTCCTGGAAGAGCCATGTTCTATCATATGTAGAAATCCTGTGGTTAAACTATAATTTAGGAGTATATTATGCTAAGCTATATATATTTATATGTAGAAATGCTGATTATTCCAAAGAAATTGGTATCAGAATACATGGAACATCTTGTCAGATATGCTATAACTTGTAAGTACTGTATAAAAAGCACTGGATAGGAACTGGTAGTTTGAGAGAGATCTCCTTGTGTTCTTTTTCTACAGAATACAGTTTATTTTACAATCTCCATCTCAGTGAGTTCGGTTCGAGTAAGGACACATCACACAACAAATCCCAGTATTGAGCTGGGACAGCACCTGCTTAGCTTCCAAACACAAGTCAGCAAAGTGCTGAGGCTTAAGGTTGGTAATATGTATTAAAATTAACAGCAGCCTGTGGATAGAAGATATTTTTTAAAACTATGTATGTATGTATGTATGTATAAAACTACCTCATGAATACCCTGACAGACCAACATTTTCACATATTCACTTAAAATGGTTCTAATTAGAGCCATATCTGGTCTGCAAAGTGCCTCTCAACTACTAGAAGTCAAAGAAGAGGTGTCTGTATCTCTTTGCTACTATGTATAGGTAATAGATTAGTTTTTGCACCCTAGTTAAAACAGTAATAACATAAAATGCATAATTATTATATTTTAGGAACATTTCTTTTAATAATTTAATTTTTCCTTATAAGCTTAAAACTATCAGTAAAGGCTAGCCCCAGATATTTGGCTGCTCAAGGTGCCACATCAGCAAATGGGCATATTTCCCTTGCCTATCCTAATTAGGCCCATAAAACAGAAGAGTCCCACAAACAATCACACATGTAATTAACAGTGTACCTTTCATGGGACTCAGAATTAATCATCTGGTGTGCTTGCCTTATTACAGTTAACAGTTAGGAATCTGCTGTTCCCCGAAGAGAAAAAAAAAAGAGAAATGATCTGGTTTCAGGAGATCTTTCAGGACTTAACAAAATAAGCAAGTAATAATCATTAAAAATCTACAGGGAAGCAATCATGCAGGATAATCAGAGTTTGTACAATCTATATATTACGTTCTAATGAGATTTGATTATAGATAGCCTGGTTTAAGCATGTATAAATGTGGAATCCTGATATTTGGCAACAGCCTTCCTTATTTTTGTAATGTCGTTAAACAGGCTTTGATTTCCATCAGGAATGAAAACACAGAAAGATTCACCCACCAGTTTACAAACCTCACCCTCTTTGGCTAGCAGGTAATCAAGGGCGATACTGTTTTGTAATACTGTTTTCCTGATGGCATCAATACCACGGCAGTGGTATTAACCAATTGTTCTAGGTCAGAAAACTTTTTACACTGCTCCAACAACATATTAATACCTAACTGAGGGAGTAGGGTCCCCAAAAATTGGTACCGTCCATTGTGTAGCAATTCTGGGGCCATTATGTTGTGGAGCCACTTTGCCAGATCGAAAACAAGCATGTCAGCAATCTTATTTATTTATTTCTTTATGAGACTTATATACCGCTTTAAGTGCAAGCACTCTCTAAGCGGTGTACACCAGTAAGCAATGTATATATATATTTACATTGCCCCCAACAATCTGGGTCCTCATTTTACCTACCTCGGAAGGATGGAAGGCTGAGTCAACCTTGAGCCGGTGAGATTTGAACTGCTGACGTGCTGAACACAGTCAGCTAAAGTGGCTGCAGTACTGCACTCTAACTGCTGCGCCACCTTGGCTTCTTTTCGTGGCCTGATCCTCCTTATTTTGGGGCCTGAGATATGAAGGAGAGGAAATGTGTGCATTGAACTTAACCAATGAAGAATAGTGGCTAAAGGTGCAGTCTACTGTACCTGCCAACTGGCAGCAAACCGCAAGCTGGAGAATCATACCATGTAACTTCTGTGAGACTGTCAAGAGGGGTGCCACGTTAGGTCCCTTTAGCGGAGTATCCAGCATATGATCAAACACAGATACTTACTCCAGGGGTCAAAGGAACAGTCATTATCAGGAAAAGGGTCACAAAAGAGGGCATCCTTGCTTATGGTATAAGAGCAAGGCCTAATTCTAAGACTTCCAGGATGTCACTTCCATGAGGAATTTGTAAGAACACTGATATTACAAGAACTATAGCCCAGTGTCATCGTACTTCAGGAGGTGATATTGAGGCCATTTGACCCAATGCATACTCTACCCTCTTCGATGTCATGCAAGTGGTAGTATTTCATCATGTTCTGGAAGGGCTGCGCACCGCTTGCCTTAGTATATCCAGGGTCAAGCCGCTGCCAGACCATTTCTGGTAGTGCCGTGTAATGGAGTGGGCCTAATAAACAGAGACACCATGTTTTCCCCAGGTCCTGTGCCATAGTTACAAGCCAACAATTGCTCAGGTTGCTCACATCATGAGCAACCCAATATGCCTCAACCAAGCTCAAATACAAATTGGTGGAAATGTCAAGGAGCTTGGAACAGATGCTTCGTCAATGTCTTACTGCTGTTCCTGTAATAGTTTCCTGGGAGGCACATACAACCTCTGTAGGTTTAGGAGTTATGATGGGAGGGTACAGAGTGTTATATAAATTGAGACAAGTGCCTACAAACAGTAACACAATCATAGTCTATATGGCAGGTATGAGGCATTTTCTGATGCAGATTGTCTCCTTCATGCACCTCTGGGCTTCCATTATGCTGAGGAAGGTGGTGTAGAGTCCTTCAGTTGTTGGGAGGACAGATTGGGGTTCACTTCTTGCTGTTTTAGTCTGCTCCAGAGATTATACACTGGTGGGGAGCAGAGGTTACTAGCATTTGCATCCCTATTGGGCAAAACTTCATTGTTTGCCTTGGTGGGTTTGGATGGCTTGCGTTGTGCAGCTTCCTTATCTGGGGCTGGTACTGCCTTGCAGTACAAAGCATGCACCCAGGAGATAAGACCCTGATCAGTCCCTTCCAACAAGGAGCTAAGCAATTCTATTAAGGGGATGTTGAACCAGATATGAAGAGACATTGATAGACATTGTTTTCTCACAGAATCAGACCTTTAGACTGCAATAATTACTGGATATTAAAAAATGAATAGAAATTAAGTTTTTTTTCTAAACAATTTTACTTTTATTAAAATAGTACCAGCAGATGGCAGTAATAGTTTGAACAGTTTCACTGTATTTTCAATTGAAGATTACTTTTTCATAATAAACTGAATCAAGACCACATTTATGGAACAAGATAATAAGAGATGCAGCCTTTATTTCTAGCCTGTGATGTTTATTTTGCTTCTTTTGCTGGTGGAGTAAAAGGTTATAATCCTGTTGCTGTCAAATATTTGAAGATAAGATGTAAAATTCATTCTGATAGCAAAATACAATAATTTTGAAAATATCAAATAGACATTTCTCTTCCTCATATAGTTTTTCAGCTTCATTCTTTTTTTTATAGGTATGTGCTTTTCCATAGTCAGCTGGGTTTATTCCTATTTTTATTTTTATTTGAGGGGCTTTAAGATTTTTTTAATATTCAAGAGCTTTTCTATTTTTGCCTTGGTTTGGCATTTTGGGTCCTTCCATTGTATATATGATGCCTAATGCTTTAAACAGTGTCATGATGTTATTTCCATGCAATATTAAATGTCTGAGGGATTTATTTAAAAAGAAATAATTGCAGCATAGAACAGGTATGTTTACAAGAAACTCATACTGCTCCTGATTTAAAACACACACACATATCTTTCTCACCTCTATGGATGGTATATATCTTCCTTAATCTCAGGGCCTGGGAATTGGAGGGTTTTGCAGAGTGTCTTGGCTGTTCTTAGCATGCCTCTTTTTTGGACAGAGAGCTCTGATGTTCCTGGGATCTGTTGGAGCCACGCTTCCAACTTAGGAGTCACAGACCCCTATGGCTCCTACTACTCTTAGAACCACTTTGGCCTTTACTTTCCTTGTGCCTCATATGTCTATACTCCGTGACCGCCTACATGCCCTGATGCCTTCAGAATTTTAATATTAAAGTTGTAAAGGAAACCATGTTTTCCAAATCTCAAAAATCCACTTGGCTGGAGAAGAAACTGAGGTCTATCGTTACCCTAAAGATATGCTTTTTTCATAAAATACAATACTTAGCATTGGTTGGCTTGGGAGAACCATTCTAAAATTTTAGCAGAAAGATCCCCATAATGTCTTGCCTGATGTCTTAAATATGCATAAAAGTTTAACCTATTAATCATAGAAGAGATTGAAGGAAGCTATAGAAAAAGAAGTTTCCCTCTTTAAATTACTGAAGCAGTTATAGCACACGAAGCATGTCTTTTGAATGAATTACCCAGTCCTATTGTATTTCCTAGTACATAAATGTTATTTGCTTCCCTTTAAAAAAAATAAAATCAACTCCTATTGTAAGATTTCTAAGGGAATACTCATTTTGATCCTGGACTGCAACAATTGCCGGTGTTTGTTCCTGTTCAGATATAGCAAACATCTTAAAACTGATTAAAAAGAATTTGATAAAATTCATTCCATAGCTCTCACATTTCAAATCCTTCATAAACCTACCATTTTGAACAGCAGTAATATACAATGTTTAGCTAAAATATAAAATTAATAATACTTTGAAGAGATATTCTACCTTTCCCAATTAAGCATGGAGATATGAAACATAATTCAGTGTAATTTATTTGAAATGTTTTGAGAACAGTATAAGGCTATTATGCAAAAATATTTAATCACTAATACAGTATTTTTAATAAATGAAAACATACAACCTCTCTAACATTTTGGCAAGTATTTGTCAGTTCAGTAGTTCACAACTTAAGCACACAATCCTTGGTATATTTACTGAGAAATAGTCCCATTGTGTCATTTGGACTTATTCCCATGTGTTGTAAGACTGTAAAAATGGTAAGATTGTAGTTTAATGTATTTTCTATTGTGTCTCCTTTGTAACTAATACTCCAAGCCCAGTCTGGAACATTGCATTAAACCACGTCACTGGATCTGCTTCCCTTGATTGGTGAACATTTTCCAGAATAAAGCAAGTTAAATAAATTACAAGATTGAAACATGATCATAATATTTTAATCCTATACATACAGAAATATCCTAAACAATGATAATTGTAATTCATACTTTTTTTAAAAAAAGTAAAATAATCTATTATATACTGATTATTTTAACATAATTATGTGTAACAGATTGTGAAACATAAAAAAAACCTGATACCTTATTTACTCCCCTAGTTTTTCTGTAAACATAAAATGTTTGATGTATACATTTTTTCAACATTACTGTTGTACTGAGGAGTCTATACTGTATGGAAAATAATAGTAATAATTATATTTCAGTGCACTAAGTTGTGTATTATAGGCCCATTTATAAGAAATCAGTAAAATACTAAATTTATTCTTGTTCAAACCTAATTGTACTTTTTTTAACTCAATTTCCCAGTTTATTGGCATTTTCCCAAGTTTAGCTGGGGAAGCTAATCAAAGAATAGCTGAACATTTTTCTGAGATGTTAATCGGAACACTTTGCAGTTGAGTTACTAGAATAAGAGTAGGTGCTACAGACAGTTCTCAAAACAGAGAATTATAGAATGGTACAGATTGGTGCTAAAGAAGCCAATGCTTTATCGGGAGGTCTGTTAGATGAAAATATCTGAATCATGATTTTAATTGTGGCAATCATGGCTTATTTTAATCACTATTAACTAAGCAGTTTAAACTCCTGATAATACACTTTATAAACATGAAAGTGAATTAACTTAAAAACTTGGCCTTTCTAATGTTTTCTAGTGGGGAATCCCTATTCCAAATTTTTGCAAGGTTGATAATGTTTACATCTGAATCACATTATATGTATTCTGAATTTTAATATGAGAAGTATATTAAACAAGTTTCTTATACAGAATTCATGACAGAAGTTATCTAGTCTCAGTGGTGGCAACAGGATATGATGCTTTTGTCAAAATGAAAAAAAACAAAGCAGTGTCATCCTCTAAGTTTGTTCCTGTTGTATGTGTTTGTGATGTCACAACACATGTATAAAAGGGATGGACCTTGTGGCTTCTTTTATCATTTGCCATCCTTTCCCTGTCAGGCATCTCCATCTGTATCTACAACGAAGGCTAGGAATATGAGCAATCATGGAAACTGAGAAAGAGAAGGTTTATTTGCTGCTTACCCAACTAATTTTCCCACGATAAGTCTTGATTATAATTTTTATTTTTAAAATGTAAGACAAACTAAAAAAGCCACCATTTTATGTACAAAGTGATATGTTACCTCAGAAAGGCTACACGAAGCAAAATAATTCTGTTTAAATGAACTCAAAATATTTCAGCTGTCATTTTTGGTGCTTCCATGCTTTTAATGTTTATTAAAATTGAATCTGCTTATTTCACAGCACAATCATACAAAGTTTTAGATTTTCCGTATTAAAGAAGTACCAATTTTCAAATGATTTTCTTGCATGTATGCACTTAGAGAAACCCTATTTTATTGCATTAGCCATGTTAATTGTTGACATGTGTATCTTAAATTTCACCCTAAATATTTAAATCAAGCTGTATTTTATTGCTGACTTAGTATTTTAGTTTATCCTAAGATATAGCACTGCTTTATAAAAGTTGGACATCACTTGAGTCCTCATTTTTTGAACACCTTCCACTGTCTAATATGCTACTTGTCATAGCTTATGCACCCATGCAAGTAATGTACTTAATGTCAAGTAATGTACTTATGTCAAATCACTGGGTAATAAGTAACTCAGTTGTAACTTCAAGCTTTCTGAAACCATGTCTTTTCTAACTTCCTGACTTTAATACTCTAACAATGCCATGCAGACAACTTGTGTTCGGTTGCCATTTGAAACATCAAATGTGGGCACTTTATAAACAGGGACACCTGCTATATAGTATGTCTAAACCAGTAGTTTAGAAATCATGTCTACCAACAGGATGTGTGAAATAATTGCTCAAGTACCTGTCTCAACCACTGAGACATTTACAGACTATCACAAGACTATGGTTGCCATACATTCCAAATCACACATACTGGCAGTTACAGTATTATGGTCAACAGGTACAAATATAATAGGGATTGAATTGATATTGTCACAAAAATATTAAAAAGTGCTTCTTGCTCCACATATGGAATCCAAATACGTACATATAAGACACTGAAAGCCTCTTGAAGCTTTTGTCAGACATTGCTTTCTAACTCTCTGTCATTCTCCCAAGAATCTGTCTCTTGCATGTGGTCACACTCAAGGCTGATTTCGCTAGTGTCCATGCTGCAGTTAGATCCACTGTCTGACTGGTCCATTTGTTCAGACTTGGATTCTTGCTGGAATATACTGTTCCTACTTGATGCTAATACAGATCCTTCCAAATCAAGGACTCCACTCTCACCCGAGGCACGCAAAATCAGTTCTTTGGCTTGACGGATAGAGTTGAGCCACAACTGTTTATTGAAGGTATCATTTGCTTGTAATGAGTGGGACTGACTTTGTGATCCATTTTTGAAGCTGATTCTAAAGAAGTTTTTAACTGGAAGAAAGGAACCAAATCAGTATATGTAGTGTTGTCTGTAAGATGATTTAAATACTGTGTTAATTTTCAGAACTTTTGGGCTTTGGTTTGTAATTTTACACAAAATATTAAAGATTTAAAACAATGGCATATTATTAATAATTTAAGAACTGGGCTACTCTAGGTACCAGCTACATAAAGGATATGTCAAAATAGTTTCTTAACAAAACATTATTTTAGAATTTTAAATAAAAAATAAATTTCTGAAATGTCATTATTTGATAAACATCAAAATAATCTAATTGATTCTTACTTCTCTCATTGTTGCTGAATGCACCACGTATGGATCCACCTAATCGCACCTCTCCATCTTGCAAGTCTTCCAGCATAAGATCCTTCACAGGGATGGGCTGTCGATACATTTGGTAGCAGAGTTGTTCATTATGAAGAATTGTCCGAGTAATTACTAGCACTTCTTGGAAAAGAAAGACATGAAATTTCTGAGGAGAAAAGAAAAAAAACTTGAGTTTCTTTTCTAGAATTTTCTAAATTATTTATAAACCAACCAATTACTCTAGAGTAAACAGAAACTAGTAAAGTTCAACTTCTCTCTCTCTCTCTCTCACACACACACACATGCACTACACACACACACACACACACACACACACACACACACACACATGGTATGCATCTTCCTTAATCTCCAGCAGAAGCTCCAATGTCATTCCTGGGATTTATTGAAGCCGCTCTCCTGCTTAGGAATCACAGCCCTGAGTGGTCCTACTACGACTGGGACCACTTTGCTCTTTATTTTCTAAATCCTCTTTAGTTTTTTCTTCAGGCCCTGGTATTTTCCCAACTTCTTATACTTCTTCCTGATGTTGCTGTCACTTGGCATTGCTACCATCTATTACCACTGTTATCTTCTGGTCATTGTCTAATACCATGGTGTCTAGTTGATTGGCCAGTACCTGTCTCTCTGGATCTGGAAGTCCCACAGTACCTTGCTCCTATTGTTCTCCACAAACATCCGGGGAGGGTGTCTTCCATTTGGACTTCGGAGGGTCTAACTCATACACTGTGCAGACATTCTTGTACACAATGCCAACTACTTGATTGTGTTGTTGAATGTATGCTGTTCATGTCTGCATCTTACACCATGCCACTATGTGTAATCTGCACCTTGAGTCCTCTCAGGTGTAATAGAACTCTGCTTCTATGGATCTAGTGTTTAGTGCCTGTTCTTGTGCAGCTATGATCAGTGCTTCAATGCTAACTTTTAGTCAGCCCTTCCTAGCCATTGGTAGGATTTCCCAATGTCTGCCACTTTAGCTATCTGTTGATGGTACATCCCATGCAGGGTCTTGTCTTCCCATGGCATTGATCTTTCTCCTTGATTTTCTTCTCATGTCTGCTGCTGCCTCAAGCTCATTTTTGGGTACAACCTTACTGATGTACTCATTGACGCCATGGGTTTCACCCTTTAATACTCAATAGATCCCACCCACCCTCTTTCTACCTGGGGTACAATCTCTGATTCAGGGTTGAAAATTCCATATATTGTGAAGAAGTTCTGGATCTTCATGTTCTGCTTTGACCAGCTCATTCTACCAGCTGGATATTTGACTCATATATGTTGATGGCATGGATCTTGTTCTTCAGAACCTGTCTTATCCTTTGGTAGTGGTACTTGGGATGCCACATCTTTTCAGTCCTAATGACATCCCAATGTTGTCACTGTAGATGTGTGTCAGATGGATCAGCGAGTTGATGTCTTTCTCACTCTTGCATGCAGTTTTGTGTCATCTACTGTATGTAGAGGTGGTGGCTGACGGTAATTCCACTCTTGAACTTGTGTCCATATCCACTCCTTATGATTATCTGGTGGAGGAGGTTCAAGCCTATGCAGAACAGCAGCAGGGGCAATATATCGCCTTGGAATATGTGCACTTGATGGACACTTATGCAAATTATCTTGAGTTGATTTTCAGTATTATTTTCCACAGTCCTACTGAGTTCTTGTCCTGTTGACTTTGTATAGCACCAGGGATTCACAGATCAAAGTGTGTGACACTGAACCCTAGGCTTTCCTATAGTCAATCCAGGCTGTGCTCAGATTAGTCTGTTTTGACCTTGAATCTTGGGCAACTGCTCTATCTGTGAGCAACTAATGTTTTGAACTTCTGGACTTGTTCCCAAATTCCCTTATGAGATGTGCTTATGTACTGACCCTATGGTCCTATAGCTTAGCAGCAATGATCCCTGACACGACTTTCCATGTTGTGGAAGGCAAGATATTGTATGGTGCTGTTCTCTTGTGGGGATCTTTTGTGACCTGCCCTCCTTTTATGGATCTGAATGGTCATTTAAGAATATACTGGGGTGGGAGAGCCCTAAGGAAATATGAGGGATGGATGGATGGAAGGTCGGATAGACAGATATCACAATGCTATTAAAAGAAGAATATTTTCTAATACACATTTGCCCCTTTGTTGTTCTAACCAACTGTAGCCTGAAACATCCAACAGTATGGTTAATTTGAGCAACAATCTGTTGATGTAAAAATCAGAATTCAAAGGAAAGAGAATAAAATATACCAGGTTTTTTTATTTTGAAAAATAAATCCCTTACCGCTCCCCTGTTGTTTTTTAGTTCACCATGACAGCAAACAACACGTGACTCATCTATCAAGGAGTCCCTTTGGGTATCATCAAGATATATCAGCCTCTCTTTGTAATACTGACATTCAGATTCTCCCGTCTTTTTATTGATTTCTGCTACTATGCCTTGAACAATATTCATCTGGAAAAAAAATAAAGAGATTATTTACAAGCAGGTCAATTTCCAAGCCAGGTTGACTAGTAGCTTCTAAAACAAGATCTATTGAAAGTTACGTTTTCAATATTTTTCTAGCACAGCATTTCTCAACTTTGGCAGCTTTATGGTGTGTGGACTTTAATTCCTAGAATTTTTCATTCTGCATAGTGGTTCAACTGAATCCGCAAGAACTTCTTGGTTATCATTAGAGGAAAATATTTGTAGGTCAGTGTTGAAATGAGGGGTCCTTGGTGCTCTCTGGGCTTGATTGTTTTCTTACCCAAACTAGGTAAAATCATCAATGCTGGACAAGTGAATGAAATGTCTGCAAGAAAATAATCAAGCTCAGAGAGCACCAAGGACCCCTTCACTCATTGGTGTTCTTTTGTCAGCAGGAATATGCCATATGATAATATGAATACATCCAGTCCTTTTTCAGTGACCAAGTTCCATTCCAATGACCAGGTTTTTAAGTGTAATGATTGCTAAGCATACGCTTCACACACAGAGAGACACACATACACACAGAGAGAGAAAGATGCAGTGAAGATCAGCAGGTGCTGCTTTCCCATTCAGATAAAGTTTTCTTGTATCACATTAATCTGCGTTGTTGTCAGGCATGTGAATTATTCATAAATATGTGCACTGGTTATAAAACAATTTTTTAAAATGTATTACCCTTTATTACCACTGTATTTGCAAATGATCTCTAACAAGGTAGTTGCTAAATGAATGACAGTTTAGCACATTTATTCATTCAAGCCTATATAATCAGAATCCTTTTACACATAAACAGCAGGACTTTGTAGTTTGATTTTCTAGCTAAAACCTCTAGTATTACATGTGCTTGACCCCAAACTTGCATTGTAATTTGCTATGCCATAGAAAATAGGGATGCTTCCCCAAATAAACCTAAGTGATTAAAACTAATCCTGCACACTTCTAGTAAAAAAACAGTTGTACTGAATTTCCACGTCTTCATTAATAGGAAGGAATTCTAAAATTTGTGGGAGCCCTAAGCACTTGGTGCCTTAGCTATTGCAACATAGCTAATACACAGTTTTCTTGAAATGTTAATCCCTGGTCAGCCTTTGAATACCTAAACTGTAGCAGATATTGCCAGAGGATTAAAGAAAAGGTTTGGCATAAATAGCTTTGGCATGCTTCTGTTTCTTAGAACTATATTTAAGAAGAAACACTATGGAGAGGAATATTTGAAGTTGTGATATTTAGCCATAAATACATATACATACGGACAGTCACAGTAAGACATAGTTCATGTGTTATCAGATTCTTTGTTTCTGCTCAACAGAACTTATGGAAACCGTTAGTATGACCAACCAATTTAGATGTGGAGGTCACACGACCTGCTTTGTCAAAGGAAAGAGATTACTTGGTTTACTTCATTAAAAAGGGGGCTTGGGGGTGAATACAAGCCATACCGGAGCTGCCTAGCCTGGAAAAATACTTAGCCAATAGGGCAAGAGAAGGCACCTTAACTTTTCCACAGCCTCTAAAATCAATACTACTTTTCTACTTCTACACTGCTAATATTCTTACATTAACTGTAAGTAATTTTGCATATCAAGCACCTACAGACTCACATACACACTATTGTAATTTTATTCCTTGAGATGGATAATTCAACATTTTTAAAAAATGGCTCTACTTGCTATATTATTGCTAAATACATACAGCTTCTTCAAGGTGCTGATGATCTGGATGATCATTTGGTGTGTGCCTCAAAATCTCTCTAAGCAGCAATGGATATTTCACCAGACGGCTGCGTGGGATATCAAGGAAATTCCATAAATCTAATTTGCGACTGAAAGGCGATTCCAAGCAACGCTGTAGGAAGTCCTGCACTCTGTGATCCTGTTTTTTATGGTCCAGCAAAGCTTTAGCAGCCACTTGATTGCTACAGTAACTATCATAAGAATTCAAGAATGGCAGCTAAGGAAGAAAAGAAAAGAAAATAATATGAGGCAAGAGTTTTTACATGTTCATATTCATTTGTTGCTTTCAGATGGGATTGTTTTCAGATTTTTAAATCCGCTACTCTAGGATTCTAATTATGCAGTATTGTAAGTTCTAGAACTTTTATTTTCCTACCTACAGTTTAATGTCTTTGAAAATAGTTATTGTGGCTTTGTATCCAACAATGAGTTTAAAAAGCACATTTTCTGAATAAATCCTATATATTTGAGCTAATACAACAATGCAATCTTCTGAAGCAAGTTGATATATATCACCTGAGAATGTTATATTTAATCTAACTATGCAAAGATTATATAAATACCACAAGCACTGCTTATCAGCACATGCAAATAGATATTTGTTAGCATATGAAACTGTGAAAGCAAACCAGTTTTCTTTTATGCCTGTGGCTATATGAAGTTTGTTCTTTATCCTTAATCCTTTACAGCAGGGGTGTCAAACTGCTGGCCTGCGGGCCAGATGCATCATCCGGAAGCCGCACCCACCCCACTGCTGGCAATGGCAAAACTGTCCCAATACGTTGCGCGACGTCCCGTGACACTGCAAGTTTGACATGTCTCTTCTACAGTGTTAGAAAGGTGACTTAAATGTTAAAATCAAAGATCCTTTTCTTCAAATTTATATATTTTCCAACTATATTAATTTTAACTCAAATATTCACAAATCCTGCTACTCATCTTTCTATAAGCACATTTGTAATGCCAAATAAAATCGCTTTTTGAAAAATAGGAACAAGAAAACAAATATGAGTATTTTACATACCCAGCTCACAAGAATGTGACCAACTGATTCTGTAGATCCATCAGGCTTTCTAATTTCCTTTAGTCTCCTAAGAAGATCTGATGAAAATAGAATACTGAGTATTATGGCAATGAATGGATGACTTGGTTTATGAATCATTTACTGATAACATTCATAACATGGAAAGCCAGGCTTAGCAGATAATATAACACTGGTTTTTCCTCTACAGTAGAGTAAGGTCTTGAACTTTTGTGTGAATCAAATATACTGGGTTTCCCTATTTTTTGGGCTAAACAACAGAAGATGCAAGCTGTCAATTTATTATTAGTTTCTAATAATAAAAACTTTTGCCAAATGACATAAAAGCCCCTATCATTTTTATAAGAAAGTGAGTCAAGTGGCTATCTATTCATGTTTCAGTGACAAACCTCATGCAACATACCTAATTGTGTCTTCATACATCCGTTTTAACTGCTGCATTGTTTCAGTTTCAGTTATAATCAGCAGTATGATCTGGTATCTCTTAATACTAACCATTTCCACATTTAAGCATCCAGCCCACCCTCTAAAGATGCTATGAATCAGAGTCTCCCCTCATAGCACCCTTAAAAAAAAAAAAAAACAAATTTCAGGAAGTCCTAAAAGTAGCTCAATAGAAAGGAAAAAAAAACAACACACATACCATTTCACAAATCTGAATAAGCTGAAATAGCCAGTTTTGTAAAATATACCCAGGAAAGCTCTAGTATGTACTCCAGTATTTTATTTTATTTTTGGGCAGTGGTGGAGGACAATTTGATTTTACTAGGAACACTCAATTCCATAATGAAATCTTAATAGATTCCAACCAATTCCAAGGTAAAGTCCTGTTCCATAAACATAAACCTATACAAATATTATAGACAAATTTAAATACTGGACATGGCTGCATATTTCAGCTTATAGATTTTGTATACCACTCTAAAATTATATACAACCATTTCTCCAATATACTGAATGCAAGGAATTATACCTTCATGAAGAGGAATTAAAGAATCTAATGTTCCAAAAATTTGGTTTAATTCTTGTTCAGACATTATGGAAAGCTTAAGCATTGGATCATGGTACGCCTGTGAAAAGACAGAAAAGCCATACAATAAATGTGTAAACTTTCTATTAGTGATCATATTTGTGCTCTAGCACCTATATTCAAACTTTGTCTTCATTAACATTGGTCACAGAAACAGTATTAACCAGTTTAAAATACGTAAGCATGCAGTACCTTCTTTGCTAACTTTAAGTCTTCTATCAAGTCTTCTTCTCCTTGTGAAAGTTCAAATATAGCCTGTAATTTTGAAAACAATTTGAAAAAGAAACTGATATTTTTATAAAATAAATAAACAAATGTGTTATTTCAATATTTCAATTGGAAATAAAGCTAAGGATACTTTTTTTGTTTTCTTTTGCAAGGAAAAAAGATGATAAAACCAATAGATTATATAGTTATTCTGTTTTTATGTGTAAGTTATATTCCAATCTACAGCTTTTATGTTGACAATGATTAGTTGTATGACTAATTATATAGTTCATTTTGCTACATCAGAAAAAGTAATAAAGCAATGGATGCTGGTATAATACTTTCTCTAACTTTGGGTTAGCATGATTCTTTATTAGAGAATATTATTTTTATATCAGTATTTCACAATGAGTTTCATATCTTCACACATGGAGACACACTTTAAAGTTATGACCACTAGTAGGGTGAAATCACCAGTGTTCATTTTGTCCATTTCTCTTATACTGCTTAAAATATTCAGTTATTATAGCCTTCCTTCCTTCCTTCCTTCCTTCCTTCCTTCCTTCCTTCCTTCCTTCCTTCCTTCCTTCCTTCCTTCCTTCCTCTCTCTCTTTCATCAACTATCAAAGGTTTTTCAGTGGCATACAATATCATTATCCTTGCTTTAGTTCTAAGGCGCTCAATATAACAGATTAAGAGAATAATGTTTTGTCAATCAGACGCTATATGGAGCTGGCCTCAGAATTCAGCATTACTAAGATCTGAATGAGCACCACAATTGGCCAGAGAACCAACAGCTGCCAAAGAAACTAAGAAATGCTGTGTGCCTTTTGCACAGATTCTGCCACTGTGATTCATAATCAGTAATTGGGGAACGTGCACAGAGCACTACATATAAAAAAATAGAGATTTTTTTTTCTCCCTCTTCATTCTCCTCAAAGAAGCAGAGGAGAAGACCTTACTTTTTGTCTATTACAGGTAGTCCTCAACTTCTAACCACAATTGAGTCCCAAATTTCCATTGGTAAGTGAGGCAATAGTTAAGTGAATTGCACCTCATTTTATGAACTTTTTGCCACAGTTGTTAAGTGAATCACTGCAGTTGTTAAATGAATCATGCGGTCATTAAACGAAACTAGCTTCCCCCATTCACTTTGCTTGTTGGAAGCCAGCTGGGAAGGTTATGAATGGTGATCAGATGACTCTGGGACACTGCAACTGTCATAAATATATGCCAGTTACTAATTGCTGCAATGGTCATAATAGGTGTGAAAAACAGTTATAAATCACTTTTTTCAATGCTGCTGTAACTTTGAACGGTCACTAAACAAATGGTTGTAAGACAAGGACTACTTGTATCTTGTATGTTTGCACTTCTTAAATTTTAAGGGCATCATTGGTTCTACTATCGGTCTCAGGACAAACTGATGCGTGCAAATTATTTTGTTTCCTTAAAATAAATTGGTGTATACGGTGTCTTCTTGCCCTTTAAAACATATTTTTCTATCTTCAAAATCATTTAAAAGAGGAGGAATTGTTCAGATGTCATTCTGTTTTTTGCTCTTACTTTACTCATGACTTGTTTCAAAAGATTTTTATGCTTAAGGTTCTTGGAGTGCAGTGGTCTTGCATGGGGTTTTTGTGGCAAAGCAAAATGACTCATTTTTTTTCCAGATGAGACCCAATCTATTTGTATAAAAAAACAAGAAAAGCTGCTACTTTATGCATGAATGCTTGGAATATCAAATAAAATGTCTTGCTTCTGATTAAACATACACTAGATCATTCTGAATGAACAGCTCAAAGGCTAATCAATTTACAACATCCAGAGACTGAAATGAAAAAAATAGTACCATATGCCTGAGAGGCAATGAATATTTTAATCCAAGATGGGTTCCAATAATATTTCTTTGTGTCAGCTTTGTGTTAACAATAACCAAATATTATTTCTTGCTTCATTAAGCTGCAGTTCTCTGTTAGCATACATTATGTGGGTTGTAAAAATCTGGACAAGAATTAGATGACAGCCCACATCTGATATGTCTTCTCTTGCACCTTATGATGTGACATTGATTTCATAAATATTTTAGTCTCCTCCTGTTTACTAATAAAACTTCTGGATTGATTATCTGATAATGTTTTAACAAATTGTAAGTCTTCCTTGTATTGTCTCCAACAATTCTTGCCAATGTAATTCTAAATATAGTCTTTCAATGGTAAAAGTGTTTAACACTTTGATCTTATTCTCATGACACAAATACCAAGGCCATGGAAGAAGTGTAAGCATGTCACACATGCATTCCAAAACTGAATTAATACAAGTAACAGAATAACAGCAGGTAAAAGGTTAAATTCAGCCTCAAACAGATAAAGGTTTTTTTTGTTGTTAAGCTAAATCCTTACATATCTTCTATGTTATGCAAATTATTTATCAGAAGGTTAAGTAATCCTTCAAATGTCTAAAGAGGCTTTATGAAAATGAGGCTTCTCTAGGTAATAACTTTGTGCTTGTTTTGGTTTTCATCCGACCGTTAGTCATATAAGGAGGCTGGAAAAGGGGCAGAAAACGGGGTAGTGATGAATATTGTTCACTTGTACCTGACTCTGGGAGTGCTGTTTCAGTCGTGAAATCATTTTTTTCCCCAACTCTGGAGTGGGAAGTGGGTGGGAAAGCAGACATGGAAAGGGAAGCAACAGTGACAGTTGGATGGCTAATTGAGGTCTGTGCTAGGAGGCCAAATTTAAAGATTGGTAAATGTGAGTTGTGCTAACATCTTGAGAGCTGCACATGTTCCGGAAGGAGACCTCCTTACCTCATAATCATTGTCTAAGTAGCCATTCTAGAACTAAGAGAGGAAGCAAAATGTGCAACTGTAATTTTGCCAGTCGTTCCTGCCTTTCAATATTCTTAATCAATGGAAAAAACATTTGTAGCAACAATTCACACTGGCTGAGTTCACCTATCAAGAAAGGCTATAATATTTCTTGTTTGCTTTTAGCTTAAGATGTTGTAGGTACCAGACATTGTGATTTCTAAAACACCGTTTACAGCTTAGCACACAAATTCTACATCACTTTCCTTGTTCATTTGATTGCTGCTCTATTTAAAAACAAATCAGAAATCTAGAGGAATCTTTTCTTTCTATTTGTAAACACCCACCCCTCAAACTATAACTGCATGAGGAAAATATTTGGGTAGCAGCAATAGGAAGAAAATAGAAAAGCCATAGAATGAGGTGATGTATTTTTTTAAATGGCCCTGTCCTTATATTCAGGCTTTCTTCCTTGATCCAGGCCTATTCTGCCATTACATTGCTACACGCAGAAGATTCTCTTCCAGCATCAATGGCCAGTTGGCTTTTGAATACCAAAAAGAGGGGGGGAAATGATTTATTCCATTGTAGTATAAGCAAAATAGACAAAGCTCTGTAGCAGGAGCCAGTCTAATCAGATGCTGCGAGAGTCACTTTTACAGACTGGAGCAGTAATATATTAATAGTTCTTAGCAGCATCAGGGTAAAGGTATGTGGTATGTGCAGTTCTTAGTGCTCTTTCAGCTTTTGAGCTTGCAGACATTTCATTACCCAGCTAGGTAACATTTTCAATGCACTGCTTAATGGGATAATGAAATATCTATAAGCAAACAACCATGCTCAAAAAGCATCAAATCTCCACAGTTCAACCCTGAACTGTATATATTCTTTTCTATAGATATATGGCAGTTCTGTTATTGCCTCATGTGCAAAAAAGAGGGAATTCATCTGTGAAGAGCGAATTTACTGTACAGAGCCAGGTACACGTTCATTTTTACCTCTTAATCCCATTTCAGAAAAAAAAAACAATTTCAAAGACAATATAAATAAGCAAACCTCTTGGCGCTTAATTTCTTTGGATGTGAGCATCTGATTGACGCAAACATCAAAAGTCTCACTCCAGAGTTTACTGTCTCGTCGCTTGGTGCTAACAGAGGGTACATTTCTCATCCAGGAACGGGATGCAATTAGGTCAGACCGATTGTCACTACGAAAACTGATAGACCGCTAGGAAAAAGGAAACTATAATTACTACTTAGATAACATTTGATTTAAAGCATTGGTGCAGAAGCAGGATCAGACTTGGTTGCTGATTTTGGACTAATCTAGCTCACAAGTGTCATGGCAATAACATTGGGTAGAAATCCATATACTACTTTGGTATTTTTGGAGGGGAATTATAATAAATAACAATTTCCTTTTGAAAACTTACCCATAACTAAACTTTGTCACAGAAGAAAATTGATAAACTTGAATACATAATTTGGCTTGGGGAAACCCTACAATTTAATGTAAATAAAGTTCTAAATATGAATTTACCACTGTAAACATAATGCATGTTTACTTTTTATTCAGCAACAAAATGAAAATGTTAATGTTCAAATGGGAGTCTCCATAATTATCGTAAATATGGCATTTTGTATTCATTGATCACTCATGTACATATTTGAAAAAGAATTATACATAAACCATATTGTTTTATGACTTAAGAATCTTAAAAGGCATTTTGCAAAAAAAGAATTATAGAGCGGGTCTACTATCATCAAACTACACTCCTTTATCCCTGATACTAGAGTAACCTGCAGCAAGAGGGATCCAGCTGACATCTACTCAGAATAAATCATTGAATTCAGGCAAAACATACAGATGCCATCAAAATGTGTTAAGAATTGCAGTTCCAGTATCACTTTAAGAGTTCTAGAGCAGTGTTTCTCAACCTTGACAATTTTAAGGCATGTGGACTTCAACTCCCAGAATTCCACAGCCAGCAATGCTGGCTGTGGAATTCTGGGAGTTGAAGTCCACATGCCTTAAAATTGTCAAGGTTGAGAAACACTGTTCTAGAGCATATTCTGAGTAGAATTTTTGGAAGCCTGTGTGAGGCAAAATAGATTATGCTAAATCTAGCACCTAAAAGGTGAATGCATATGGTACTGTAACAGTGCCAGGCATAACCTCTTTGGAGAAGACATCCCACTGCCGCAATATTGTTAATATAATCTCTTTAATAGATGTAATGTTCACTGCTAACAGCTATTATTTAGAAAACATCATTGAAACATGCCGTCTATATGGAAGGAGGTTTCTTAGCAAAAGGAACTGGCTTCAAGTAATTCAGTTTCAAACCATTTAAGGTTTTAAAATTAAACAATAGTACTTTGAATTTGGCTTGGAACCAAATTTATAGCTGGTGAAGTTTGCTGAAATATAATTGAAGGAAGTACAGCCAAAAATCTGATTGTTCCAGTCTTCTCAAATTGAAGCTTCTGGATTATATTTTCAGGGGTCTTAATATGATTAGTGGGTTACTGCAGTACTCTTTTAGCAAAGCAAAGTAAACTCAATGTCACAAAGGCGATCTGGATTTTGCAGTCCAAGTGTTGAATCCAGAAACATCTCCAAAGGTGCATATTTACCCACCATTTGGGGGGGGGGGGTTCGTTCTGAAACAATTTGATAGATCTCTCTAAATTAAAGAAAATTTGGGGAATTGTGTATCTACAGAACTGATTTCCTGTGTATCAAACAATGTGCCCTAGGAATTTTTTATCATTGCTAATAGTTACAAGGTAAAAATACCAAAACAAATGCAACAGTCTTAAAGCTGCCAAAATTTACATGTTTTATCAACAAAATATTGAAAGTTCCAAAATAAGTAAAACAAGCATACTTCAAGCTAACAAAGCAAAATACTGAATATACTACCCTGCCTAAATCTAATTCTTGTACATATCAGAGAATACTTTGGTGAGTACATGACAACAATGAAATAAAATGTAACAAAAATATTTTTTAGTTTCACAGTTGTTCTTGGTTAAGTTTCACTACTGTCTCAATCTTTAGAGGAAGGGATTAATAAATGTAATAGATGTATTATAGCCATGCCAGTCTTCCCCAGCAACATTTATCAATTACCACAAGAAAGAGTTACTCAGATTTGTATAGATACTGAAATACTCTTTATTAAAGGGTTCATATTTTATAAAACAAATATAACATAAGTTTGATCAATTCCTTTTAATTATAAACAGACGTTCTGTAAATTTACACTTTACATACATGCCAAACACAAGGCCCGGGGGGCGGATGCGGCCCGCGAAGTGCCAGCCGGGAGCCAATGTACAATTTTGTGGTGGCCATCTATGCTGATACACATTCAGTCTTAGCTCCACAAGGCCGTCTCTAGAAACAGCGAGGAACCAGCCCCCTGGGTGCATGCTGGGGAGGTGTCACCCTTTGTGAGGAATGAAGAAATGGACCATGTCTTGGCACTTGTCCTGGTCCCACCCCCTTCTGCCAGAGACCCTCAGATCTGTCCCACTCCTGCCCAGGCCCCCACAGGCACCCTTTACGCGAACGATGTAGAGCTGGCCATGCCACCCAGTAGGCCACACCCACTCCATCCACACCCACCCAGTAGGCTGCGCCCACTCTGGCCACACCCACCCAGCCCCCCAAGGGCAACTGCAATGCTGATGTGGCCCTCAATGAAATTGAGTTTGACACACCAGATGTAAAGTGTCATATGATGTTTTATGAATGTTAACCAAGAACCTAATTATCTTTATGCACTTGGAACAGAATATTCATTGAATTGTATAAAATAAAGATACTGAGGTAAAAAATCTGATAAGTTACTAGCCAGGAAACTCAGTGGAGAAACCATGACTAACAATGGTGAGAGCCTTAAAATATATCACGGTATCTGTTAAGGATCAAAGGAAATATGGATTAGCCTACCAGGAGGACAGCATTTGGCTAAGTCAAAGCAAATGGTTTTTTTATTGTCTCACTGATATAAAAGAGCCTACCAAAGGTGGAGGAGAAAGAGGGATGAGATATTGATGTCAAAAGATTCTTTGCCTGACCGTGGAGAGATACGTAGGTCTGTTAGTTGGCTCTTTTATTACCAAGCTTGACTGTGGTAAGAAAGCTGTTATGGAAATTACAATACATCATGACCATATGCTTTGCAATGATTTTATAACTCTATTCAGAGTACTAAAAAGTTCATATCAGCTTCAATTGCTCTTGCAAGGACACTGGGTAAAATCATTTATCTGTCCTTTTCCTTGAAACTCAAGCACAGACTAAAATGCCCTTCTCAAAACATTTCATGATTTGACCAACTTTTATTCTGAATATTTTAGTTCATAAAAATCACAGAATTGGAAGGGGCCATTTAGGTCATCCCCACCCCCCCGTTGATCAGAGTAGGAATCCATATTATTAACAATTTTTGTTCAAAAAGCAATAGCACTATGAAAGCGTTCCTTTTGAAATATATTGTTTGAGGACATCTGTTATACTTGAGCTGTTTTTTCATAGCTTCAGACTGGAATTTAAAATTTATACTTAAGAAATTACTTCTGAAGTTTAGTTTCAGACGCAACTTGGTCTCCTTCTTCAACAAGTAACAAAAACGCAAGTGTGTTGTTTTATCTAGTTAGAATTAAAACTATATGTTGAGAAAAGATCAGCAAATGGACCACGGGTTCTGATCTGTATCTAATCGGTTGATCAGTTACTGTAGGCAAATTCTGAATCATTTTAATAATATATCAGATCAGAATAATTGTGCTTTATGTTAGTTAAATGCTCTCCTCGTATTTCTCTCATTTTACTTGTCTGTTAACAATAAACTACCTGTTGCCATTCAGTTGAACAAATATCCCCTAAACAATATTCTCTAAGCATTATCAAAATATTACAAACCCTCTTCCAACTCACATAATTTCTTCAGAATCTTATTAGAAATTGGGTACCAAAAAGCATATCATGCTCAAGAAAAATCAAAGGGCCTGATGTCCGTTCATCTCTTTCTCTCTCTAAACAAAAAGTAACTCACAGGGCAACCAAGATAGTTTCAGCATCCAAATCAGATACAATCCAATTAAAATTCACTGTAATCTAGAATATCTACAGTAGATCCTATTGGATACAACCTGCAAAATATGTTCAATTGTACAAGTGAATCATGTTTGGATGGCCCCAAGATAATCACCAAAGCCACAATATCTTGACCCATAGCTCTTGTCCCTTCAATCCATGACTCTATTAGTTGTCAACCTTAAATCCAAGTCCATCTTATCCAGGAGAGTATGAATAGTAAGATGTTTTTCTGTGAAATATATAATTTTTTAAAGTTCTGAATAGAAAGGTAAAAACACTGGACTATAAGGGATATAAATTGAAGCATTACACTAATATTTGATGAACTGGAAGCCTGGGCAGAAAACTTAATCCAAACTCTGATGGGCAAACAGGATCCATCATTCTTATTTTTTTTATTATCTTATTGCTTTTCTTTTCCTAAACCAACATTTGATCTTTTGGCTACAAATGGATAATTCTTTCTTTCTTTCTTTTTCTTTCCTTCCTTCCTTCCTTCCTTCCTTCCTTCCTTCCTTCCTTCCTTCCTTCCTTCCTTCCTTCCTTCCTTCCTTCTTTCTTTCTTCTTATGAGACCTCAGAAAGGATGCATGCAAAAACTTTATTTGTGTTAGTGGACAGGTATACATCACAGTGGGCCCAATGCCTTTTTAATTTATTTTGTTTCAAAAAACACATGTTCATCATGGTAAGGACCATAATAAATAACTATTTTAAAATATATAACCCTGTGAGAAGCAAACAAGTACTGTATCTTTATGAAAAGAGACACATGGAGCACAATAATAAAACTTAGCAACCTTTAATTCACTTTTCCCTCTGAACAACAAGAAGTAATGAGTCATCTTTCTCTCTGGGTGATATTTTTATTAAAAGAAGAGTAAGGTTGCTTCAAGCCAGGAGATTTGTGATGTTTCTCATACATTACTCTTTGGAAACCACAAGAGGAACTGCAATTTATTTTTGACATCAGTCTCACCTTTTTTGGTATATATCCCATTATGTTTTGTCCACATCAATTAGTACAAATAAAGAAACAGAACTACTTCACAAAATTATTTTTTACTGAAGCAACAATAATTCTGTTTGTGCACATGTTTCAGAGTCAAAAGCTACATGTTGGGGCTTTCTCCCATCCCCACTCTCATTTTTAAATCGGAAATGGTGCTAGACTTCTTTGGATGCCTGCTACCCTCATGTAAATCTTTGGTGTAGATGCATGACATGAATCAGAGATTCTAATTATTTTTGGATAGCAGGACATCTAGAATTTATTAAAGGTACTCTTAGAAAATAACTATTATGGTGGGTGTGGTCACTCACAAGTGGATTCACCTCTAATCAAACCTGTCCTAAGAATATCTGAATTATATGTTGGTCTCAGAAGCATTTTTTGAAATAAAAATTATGCTTAAGTCTGGTGATTTTCTTTGCAGAATGCTACTTTCTATCTAATTTTATTTCTTTATTTAAAGAATATAAATCAAATGAAATAATGAGGCATGGATCTTGTAGGTTCCAGAGGAGAGATCTGCAGGCACAGTATCACATTAGGGATCCAGCTTCTAGATTTGATCCTCTGCAGCATGTTGCAAAGTTTAAAAAGAGAGACTACAGTAGTTTGTATCTTTAAAGTCAGTAACAATATCTATTGACTTACTCTATAGCCATTATTTGGGTGAGACAATTTCCAAATGAGATTACAGACTGAACTGCTCTGAAAAGACTGCTACTTTCTCAATCAGAGAAATTTGGAATGAGTGGAATGAAATGAATATGATTTTCTTTATATTTATATTGTCTGACTATTTAGTAATCTAATGGTCTGTTTTCTCTCTCCTCAGAAAGATGCTACACAAAAGCAGCTACTTAGTTAAATAATCGATACTGATCTGCTTTCATGTATAATTTAACCTTCAAATTATCAAAGCAGTTGATTCATCAATATTCATTTTCATGCAGTCTGTACAAATGTAAACAGATGACTAATCTTGGTTCATTAAAATCATTATTATTTTGCCCTGAATTTGCATTTTTAAGTATATATATGAAAACTGAGTAGATTGCAGCAATTGGAAAAAAATCTGTTCACTGGGCATCAACACAAATATTAAAGTTGTCTATTTAAAATTAAAGCAGAATTATCAAAATAATTCTACCTGTACACTTAAATATTACTCTTTTCTATAAAAGTCACATTTTAGGCCAAAACAAATCTCCAGTTCAATATTTTACGTAACTATTGTTGAGAAATTAAAATACAATGATAGTTTAACAATAAGTTTTATGCTCATTTTTTGTCAGAAAAAAAGAAGAGTTTTACAAAAAGCAAGCAACCTTACAAATATAAATTGTTATACAACAGAACTCTTTCATTTAGCTTCTCTTTTTTAGATTTTGGGAGCATTTTTCACTTGTATGTATGTTCAGTATAGAAAACTGCTCTTTGCTTAAGACAAAAAAAAAATCGAAAGCACAGTTATATTCATTACATCAAATCCCACTTAATAATTTTGAAGAAATTCAAAATTATGCTTAAGTGATCCACTTCCTGTGGATCAAGCAGCTACGATGGCTGCTTTTCACAAAGCAGCCCGTTCCTGGGTTGTGTAAAAGCCGCAGGATTTTTACAATCAGCTGTCCTGAATCTCCTCCCTGGGAGAAAGAGAGGAGAAGAGCTGCTCAGGTAGAGGTAAGAGCTCCCCTGGATCCCCATAATTTCAGGGATCGGAGGGTAGAGCTCCCTCGGAGCCTGAGCCATCTCTGCACTCCAGGACGTCTTTGTCCCGAAGCTTTGGGATGAAGCAAGGCGCCGCTCCCACATCTGCTTTTTTTGGAGGCTTGTGAGTACTTAAATGCAGACAGAGCAGACCAGGAGAAACTGCGTTTAAGATTGATTGTGACTTTAACTCCAGCAAGTATCTTCTCTTTTTATTGTTTACTTTCCCTTTTGAAGAAAGGGAAAGTGAAAGGCAAAATGGCGACCGTCTTTCTTGTTTGATTTAGCAACAAAGTTAAAAGTTGGACATAGATCAATGTTTTAAATATAGAGGCAAGAACTTGGTTTCTTTTTTCTCTTTTTCTTTCTTTTTTTTCTTTTTGCTACTATTTAAAGAACTGTGATTTTATAGGCAAGAATTTTGTTCTTTTGTATTTAAGAGAATGGCTTCAAAACGTTTGCTCCCTGCTCCTAAAGCTTCCATCTCCTCTCCAATGTCTCAGCCTGTTTCTCAGAAACCAAAATCACCCCCACCCTCCCCTCCTCCTACAATTTCTCTTAAAGACTTACAAGAAGCTTTAAAAAAGAATGCTTTGGATATTAAAGAGGAAGTAAAAGATCTTATAATTGCAGAGAGGGCTATTACAGAAGAACTATTGGAGAAAAAAAACAAGCAAGTCAGGGAGGACATCCTATTTGTATTTCAAGGTCTTGCTCTGCATATTGAAAGAATTGATGACAAAATGGAGGAGATTACCGAAAATGCAACAAGATTGGAATCTAGAATGGAGGAGGTGGAGAATAAGATAGAAATTATACAGGATGAACAAATTATTTCACAATACAGAGAGATGGAGTTTGCATTGCGTATCAGGGGATTGAGAGAAAACTTTCAGGAGGACTTAAAGAAGCTTATTGTGAAAGATATTGCTATTAATCTTGGATGGAGACCTGAAATAATTGAGAATGAGATAGAAAAAAATTTTAGAGTCAACTCACGGGTTGCTAGACAGAGAAACCTACCAAGAGATGTGGTTATTTATTTTTCTAGAAGATTTATTCATAATGAAATTATACAGGCTTTTTATAAACAGAAGTTTCAAATTGCAGATCAAGACGTGATAATTTTAAAAGAAATACCTCCCAAAATTCTAAGAGGCAGAAAAGACTTTACTTTTCTGTCTGATGAGTTAAAACATCGTCAAATTCAGTTCAGATGGGAGATTCCAAGAGGAATAGTAGTGAATTATGATGGGACACGTCATAGATTAACTACAGTCTCAAAGGCAAGAGATTTTTATCATTCTATTTTAAAGGCAAGATCATTTTCACCTTCACAAACAAGGATAATTGAAGAGCCTGTTATGGCAGGAGCTTCTTCAATGATGGTTATGGAACAAGCTGTACAGAATCTTGAGATAAAAGATCAAAGGATGACACGAGCTGCCCACAAATATAAAGAAAAAGAGCAGCAGCAGAAGAGTGGTGATAAGGTAGAAGGAATGGTTACTACAGAGCCTGTGGGAGGGGCAAGACTTAAAAGATCATCAACAGTTGATCTACAGGCCATGCTCCAGAGGCTCCAAGCCGGTGGAGATGGCCAAGTTCTTGACCTGGAATGTTAATGGCTTAAATTCATCACAGAAACAGAGAAAGGTTTTTCATTATTTGAAACAACATAATAATGATTTGATATGTTTGCAAGAGACTCATATAACTTCAAAGGACTCAAAAATTTTGATAAACTCTCGTTTGGGATCACATTTTATGGCTCCAGCTCCAGGGAAAAAAGGGGGTGTTGTAATTTATGTGAAGAAAAAATTTTCACCTAAACTAATTGAGGCTGACCCTGAAGGAAGATATGTCTTTGTGGAATTACCAATACAAGGCAAGAAAGTTCTTATTGTTGGACTATATGCTCCTAATCAACAACAGAAGCAATTTTATAAGTTTTTGCATGGGAAGATATCTCAGTTGGATTACAAATCTGTAATTTTGATGGGTGATTGGAATGGAGTTTTAGACTCAACTATAGATAAAAAGAGTTCTAAAACTTTTACTCAAACTAAATTACCAAAAACTTTCTTTGATTTGAAAGAAGAGTTGGAGCTTATTGACATTTGGCGAGAAAGGAACATAAGTGATAGAGACTTCACTTTTTATTTGGATAGACATCAGTCATTTTCAAGGATTGACTTTTTTTTGATTACTAGTGATTTCTTTTCTAGGGTGAGGAAGATAAAAATCTTCCCCAGGACCTTGTCAGATCATAGTCCGGTGTGGATGGAGCTACATTTGGAAGATGGGAATAGAAGACCCTGGAGACTGAATGAAAATTTGTTTACTCGGGAAGAGTTTGTACAAAAATGTAAAGAGCATTTAAAGGAGTTTTTTGCTTTAAACATGAACAAGGGTACATCAATGCCCAGGGTTTGGGACACCAGTAAGGCGTATATGAGGGGAATCTTGATTCATTTAAATAAAGTTTCTAGGGATAAAAGGTTACAAAGACGTAGAGAAATAGAAGAAGAGATTAAATTAGAAGAAGAAGCGCTTGTTCGTAATCCAACTGATAATAACTTAAAGGTTTCAATAAAGATGCTTAGGGAACAATTTAATATGTTGATGGCAGATCAGGTGGCTACCAATCTGTCTTATATGAGACATAATACTTTTTGTAATGCAAATAAGCCTGGGAGGTGGTTGGCTTATCGAAAGAAACAGAAAGCTAGGATTATAGAGAAAGTAAAATATAAAGGTACTGAGGTTTTTCAGCAAAATTTGATTAAAAAGAGTTTTTTAGATTTTTATACAAAATTATATTCAAGTGACAATATAAAGGGATTGGATATAGATAAATATTTACAATCAGCACATTTTCCTAAACTTTCTGAGGAACAACAAAATGGGATGAATTGTTTAATTACTGTGGAGGAAATTGGTTTAGCTATTAAGCAGTTAAAGGTGGGAAAGTCTCCAGGAACAGATGGATTGACGTCGAGGTACTATAAGATTTTATCTGAAGAAATGATGGAGCCATTAAAGGAGCTTTTTAATAGTATTTTGTTGGGAGCACAAGTTCCTCCTTCTTGGAAAAGAGCTTTTATATCACTGATTCCGAAGGAGGATCAAGATCTCACAGAACCCAAGAATTATAGGCCAATATCATTGTTAAATGTTGATTGTAAGATTTTCACTAAAATTTTGGCAAATAGATTAATGCAGGTTATGAAGGATTTGATTCATAGTGATCAATCAGGATTTATAACAGGGCGATATATGAAATATAATGTAAGACAAATCATAAACTTAATTGAGTATTTGGATAAGAATAATCAGATTCCTGTGGCTTTTATATTTTTGGATGCTGAAAAAGCCTTTGATCAACTAGATTGGCAATTTTTATTTTCATTGGTAGAGAAAATGAATTTTGGGGATAAGTTTCTATATGCACTTAAAGCTATATATCAGCAACAATCTGCACAAATTGTTGTAAATGGGGGATTGACTGAGATTTTCAATATTGAAAAAGGGACAAGACAAGGATGCCCATTATCTCCATTGTTATTTGTTTTAACGTTGAAAATTTTGTTGATCCAGATTCGAGAATCAACGGTAGTCAAGGGTATAAAGATAAGAAAGAATGAGTATAAACTGCGGGCTTTTGCGGATGATTTGGTTTTAATTTTGGAACAACCGAATCAAACGATTGATTGCTTATTAGAACTTATAACACAGTATGGGAATGTTTCTGGTTTTAAAGTTGACAATTACAAGACTAAGATATTACCTAAGAATATGTCAGTTAAGGATAGGGAAAGTCTGGTTAAAGCTACAGGTTTTCAGATGGTAAAAAAGGTTAAATACTTGGGAGTATATTTAACTGCTTCAAATGGAAAATGTTCATAAAGAACAATTATGAACCATTATGGGCAAAAGTACAAAAGGATTTAAAGGATTGGAAAAAATTGCAATTGTCATTGTTGGGGAGAATTTCAGCTGTAAAAATGAATGTTCTACCAAAGTTTCTTTTCTTGTTCCAGATGAGACCTATTTTAAAAAAAGAGGGAAACTTGGAGGAATGGCAGAAGGGTATTAACAATTTTATTTGGGCTGGGAAAAAACCAAGGGTTAAGTTTAAAATTTTGCAAGATGCCCGAGAAAGAGGAGGACTTAAGGCACCTAATTTGAAATTATATTATGATGCAGCTGCTTTAACTTGGATAAGTTAATTTAACAAATAAGGATATTCTTTTTCTGGAAGGCTGGAATTTAATGTATGGTTGGCATGCATACTTAATTTTTAATAAGAAAGTCGACCGGATTTTTAAGTCACATATTCTGAGGAATGCCTTACTTCGTGTTTGGAAAAAGTATTATTATAGGCTAAATTATAAAATACCTATCTGGGGGATTCCCCAGACATGCAATTGAGGGAACCTCCAAGGGGATGAACTTTGATAGAATTTCGTATAAAGAATTATTAATTTGGTCAGGTTTGGATTGGCATTTAAAATCGCTAGATGTATTAAGGCAAGAAAATATTCTACAGTCATGGTTTCAATATTTACAAATAGTGGACAGGTGGACTGTAGATAAGAAAGAGGGAATAACATTAGAAGATAAACAATTGGTTATTCAGATTAAAAATCAGAGTCAGGCTCATATAAAAAGAATTTATAATGCTTTATTAGAGTTAGACTCGGAAACAGAATTGGTCAAAGACTGTATGATTAAATGGGCTCAGAATATACAGGAACCGATTTCTTTGGATTTATGGGAGACAATTTGGATTAGAAATGTCAAATTTACACAAGCTCAAAATTTGAGGGAAAATTTTTATAAAATGTTTTACAGATGGCACCTAGATCCTAAAAAATTATCTTGTATGTATTCTAATATACAGCCCAAATGTTGGAGATGTGGCAATAAGGATGCGACATATTTTCACATTTGGTGGAATTGCAAAAAGGTAAAGGCTTTTTGGATTATGATTTGGTGGAACATTCAAAAGATTTTTAGAAGGAAGATAAAGTTTACTCCTCAATTATTTTTATTGGGTATTTTTGTGGATCTAAATGACAAAGAAACTACTTTAATGTTGAATTTATTAACCGCGGCAAGGTTACTAGTAGGTTCATATTGGAAGAAAGATTCCTTGCCTACCTTAGAAGAATGGATATTTAAAGTTTCTAGTTTTGCAGAAATGGCAAAACTTTCTGCTTATTTGAAGGATCATACACAAGAAAGATATATTATTGTATGGAGAAGATGGATAGATTATATTCAGAAAAAGTATGGAACTATAAAGTTTCATTTACTTTACGAGTGAATTTTATAGTAAATGTTATAGAGATTTGTTTATGATGTTATTGGAGTTAAAGGTTAAGTATGATATTTTTTTCTCTCTCTTTTTTTTTCTTTTTCTCTTTTCTTTTTCTTTTTTATTGTCAACTTTGTCATTAATAACCCTGTATTCTGCTCTGGGAAGTGAGGGGAGGGGGGTTGGGGGTGGGTGGGTGGAAGAGTGGGTGGGTAAGGATCATATAGATATGGTAGTTTATAAGAAAGGTGCGGCCTGGGCATTTCCCCTATGCTGCGTTCATGTGTTTGAGAGGGATGAGAGGAGAAGAAGGTGTAGGGAGGAAGTAGGATGGTAAGAGGAGAAGGGGAGGGGAAGAGAATAGGAGGGGAGGAGAGAAAGAGGAGGGAAGTAGGGAAGGTTTTAGAGAGGGTGGACGCGGCCTGGGGGGAATGGGCAGGCGGTACCAATGGTTATGAATTTATTTTATTCCAAAATTGTATTTTGTATGATGTACAAATGGAAAAAAAAATAAAATAAAAACTTTTTCAAATAATAATAATAATAATTTTGAAGAAATTCTTTCCCTTATTGGGGAGATGGGCAGCATATTAATTAATAAAATAAACAAACAAACACACACACACACATACACACCTGGAGTGTCTGTCCAAATCGCTTCAAGGGAGTTGTTCGGACAGGAGGAATTAAGCTTGCTAATGATGTCACTCTAGAAAGAGGCTTGACCCGCTTGTTACTGGGCTCCTGTAAATTTTAGACAAATTAATTACATATAAGCATCATTATACAGGTGATTGTAATGATAATACAAAATAATATAAGAGGAATAGATAATGCAAGAGGAAAGCCACAAACAATGTTACCTAGCCAGTCAGCCCCCTCTCCCAGGGCTCTAACCTGTAAAGGAGGTGTTGTTGTTTTTTTGTAAGATAACGCTGACTTAAATCAGGTCATTAAACATGTTTATCCTAATATTGTGTTGGGGCTCAAACAATCACTCCATTCAGACCCTACTATCTAGATGATCTCATGTGACAATGAGAAGATAACAGGACTGAGCAGATTTGTTTGACGCTGATTTGTAATGGCCATTTTTGGAGGGGGGGCTCTGGAAGTCTCCTAAAATAATGCAAAGAAAGAATGTTATGCTCATGGGTACCTCTTGAATGCTATTAAAATATTGTGTATTACATTCTGATGCAGACATATTTACTATCGCCTTATGGCACTCTCTCCTCCCAACACATACACTAATACCCTCAGCATTTCATGATTAAATTGCTCTCTTCACCGTGTTCCTCGCGGTTATCTTCATCAAATAATTATGAGGTTTCTTTGTTTTTCCCTTTTAATTTATAAAGTAATATCTTTTGTGTTAGGGATAATTTTTTGAAGTCTGTATTTTTTTGGTTTCAGTGCAGTATACCTGATAATTCCCTTTCTTAAGCTGGCTCCTTGGATCATTGGTCATGGTACCTGGAATGATGGGAACTGTGGTCCAACACATGGAGGCAACATTAGGGATGGCTAAGCTATAGCAATACATTTCCTCAATAAAGATATTTTTTCTCAATAGACCCAGCTCTAGCAAACATGAAATGTTTGCAGTTCCAAGAGACTCTGTGTGTGTGTGTGTGTGTGTGTGTGTGTGTGTGTAGAGGACACATAACCCAACATGAGATATTTTCTTTGAAATGGGGCTTATTATTTAAAAAGTGTATGCAGAATTACATTTTGTTAAACAACTTTGTTCCAAAATTCAGTTCCCAAAACAATTTCTTATCTCTTTTAATAACATAAAAGATGCTGCTATGAATGTTTTGATGAGCTCATTCCTGAAGGGCATAGATAGTGTAAAAACAGAAATATTTAGCCTCAAATATTTCTCCCTGCTGATACTCAAATCGTTATACATTTCTCTATTCAATAAGTATCTTTTGAAAGAGACAAAAGTTAGAGCATTAAGATGACAATATCTGTAAAGAACATTTGCATATTTAACACTGTTCAACATCCAATCTTTATGTAAATACATTGAAAAATATAAGTATATTTATTATTTTTAAACACTTAATAAACATCTAGCATTGAGTAGGATACATAAATAATATATACTGTTTAAATCTGTGTCTGTCAAGATTTTCTGAAGAAATATTATTACTTCTGCATGCCAGAAAAATATAAACAAACTGGTAAATAATTTTTAAAGTTGATGATTACCCTTGCCTTCCTAATATCCATCCCGCACTGAAGGAATCTTGGGCAGCACGTGTAAAAGGCAAAATCTGAGAGAAAAAAACTCAAACTGTTCCGGATGATGTGGAAAAAAAATCCAAAAATATAAAAACAGAAAACCCCCAGGACTTTTAGAAGATATGAATTTAATAACTCATCAGAAATAATATTTTAATCAACATTTTAAACACAATCACCTCTCTTTTTCAGCCATAATTATGAAGTTTAGTTAAGCACCTTGTAATCCCAGGTTTGTAGGGAAAAAAAATTCCCAGGGAAAATAAGCCAGACCTTACTGTAATTTTCCATATGTTAGTAAATTCATTGTGGCAATTCTTCTTGTAAACAAAAACAAACAAACAAAAACCAGGACAGTGGCAGCTTCTTTAATTTTGGTCAGAAATACCATTTTCATCAGTGCAGATATGGACAGGAGAATCAAATGCAAAGCTAGGTATTTATTTCTCTATAGATGAAGCTGAAGTTTATCAATATCCCCTAAAGACAGGCACTAAAATGTGAAAAAGTCTCCCATATATCAAGACCCTATTCCGTTGTGGATGCTCTGCAAACAACAAAAGCCAGCTTGCCCTCATCTTAGCCAAGGTGGATTCAATTTCCTTTGTCTTCGGCAGCGATGGTTTAGCTCAGTCTTTTGGATGGTACATTTATTTTTACGCCACTGCAGCACCACCAGAATACTGAACACAGGAGGAAGTCTGTGAGTGGTCGTTCACTCATTCACTCTCGTTCTCCTCTAAATGGCCCTTCAAGCCCTCAGCGGCTTCTTGCTTAGCATGCCTCTGCTGCTGTGCGTGCCACTGCTCTCCCAGAGGGCAGAGAAAGGATTCTCGTCAGTCCCACTGCAGTCCCAGGCACCTACGTCCCAAATGCCATGGGGCAAAGCTACGCTGCAATCTCCTTTTTAGAAGGTGTGATATTCTTCAGAATATAATAACCAATATTCAAACTAGATCTAGTCACAGCTTGGTAGCAAAACTGTATTTCAGGTATTATCAAAAACTTGTTATTTCTACACTGTAATTCCAGGAAGTAAAACATAGAACTTCAAGATGTTTAGAAATTCCTTCTTGTTAATTATCAGATTTTTCTCTATGAACAATGACCTTCACAAAAATAAAACACTCTAGGCTCCAGATAATAAGAGGAAAACTCACTTGAGGCTGAAGATGCTGATTTATTACAACCTTTGAAATGTAAACAAAGTATCTTTGAAATTATGTGCTCATGAACAGCACCTTTGCAGTTAAGAAGCAAGAAGGTTAAATCAGTTTTCTGTCTAGATACAAAGTCCTTTCAAAGTATTCTATCAGGGGCTGTAGGTTAACAAAGGATGAGGCCACATTTCTGCCTTCCCTCTTTGTCAGAGATTATCTTCTCTTTTCCTCTATGCTTAGCTGGCTGCCAATGGAGAGAGACAGATCACTGATTACATGCTATCTCTAGTTTAAACTATCCAATCATATGAGCAAAGACCAATTGCTTTGGTCTTTTCTGCAGAATTAATACCCCCTGTCCTAGTACAAAATTAATTTTCAGCAGCCATATAATTTCCTTTGCTCTTTGACAATCCTCCCCGTTAGTATTCATTTAACACCATTTTGCATCTAAGCTGGAAAAATCTCTAAAAGGACATTCAAATCAAAGACAAAGTTCAGAGGTGGTATATATTTACATACAAGTTATATTTTCCTAAGCTTAGTAAAATGCCAGACTATGGAGAATACTGCAGAGCCAATCTACTATTGTAGTTAGATTGCTACCAGGGCTTACTGTGATAAGACAGTTGTTGAAAAAGTAGCATAATGCCAGGTCTTTCAAAGTGATACAGGACTGAGCTTCTTTGCTATCTTTCCAGCTATTTACCGGTAATAATTATTCATAAATCAGCATCTCACACACCACTGGAATAATCTCTGAAAACTAACTTATTAAATTTTATCCCATTCTTTAAGCTTGCATAGATCTTTTAAACCTTCTCTTTCTCTTCTAAAGAGTTAACCACTCTTTTTGACCACTTGCAAATGTTATTCTTTCCCTCAGTTCAGATCATTAACAAAAATGTTGAACAGAAGCCTTGTACAGCTTTGTAACATGTCATTTGATACTATTTACCAGGCTGATCTGGAACTACTTGTGTGTCATGCAACCAATAATGAATTCATTTAACAGCTGTATCCTAGCCTATGTGCTTATCATTTTATTAAAGGGGATATTATGAGAGTCTTTGACAAATCTTTTGCTGAGATCAAGGGATAGCACATCCACCACCACCACCCAATCTATTAAGCTGATACATCTGTCAAAAAAGTAGGTAAGATTAGTTAAACATGACATGTTTGCAACAAACCCATACTGGTTCTTGTCAATTTTGCATTAAAAAGCTCACAGGTATGCTTTTTAATAGTCTGCTTCAGGCTTTTGCCCAGAACAGTTGTCAAACTGTAATTTTCTAGGTCCTTCATCTTCTACTTTTGAAGATATAGATGCTTGCTTTCCTTGTTTTTCTAGGCCTTGCCAGTTTTTTCAAAACACTTTTTATTATTTTCCATTTTACACCAACACAACTTAAGAACCCACGTGAATACGCGGTGATCCATTTTTTGAAAATAAATAATAACATGGTAAATATATACCTATTATTTCTTTAAAATTTCCCTCTCTATCTATATAGAATATTATAATCGGATTAGTACATTTTCATTGAATTCATTCATTACTATGTCTAACCATCGTCTACATTAATAAAAAAAAAATCTTTAATCTATAAAAACCTATATTTCTTCTCACATTTAACTTAGGCTTAGTGAACTCCATTTATTTAAAGACATTATAATCAAGTCAATATCTAAAACCAATTCATTCACTAATATAACATTTCATCCAAATCATATACCAGTAATTAAAAATAGACTAACATTCTCTATCTATTTATATTGTTATAGACTCATTAAAACCTTTCTAAAACAAATTTTCATTGAATATATCACTCTATATAAATTTCATTAATCAATAAAAGTTTGCAAATTCATTATCCATCCCAAAGATCCTGTATCATGCTTTCTTAATTTTACAAATATTTAATCTTAAACTAACATATTCATTTACTATTCAGGTGCCCCAAATGTTTTTTTATTTAAGCATTATGAACTCCAAAAGTAAATTCTTCTCTTTCTCATCAATCTTCTATTGTTTTTCATTATTTCTCCAAATCTCCAATAATTAATTCCATCATTTCCCATATTTCAGTTCTTTTCTCATTATACCATCTCTAGTATCAAAACATATAAAGCCTTTTTAACAAAGTCCAAGTCCAAATCAATCCAGATCGCTATAAGGCCATTGCCACATTACTATAATCAGATTTAATATTTATATCTTATTCTGGGTTTCTTTCTAATCCAAACAGGTTTCTATAATCGGGCCTCCGCCTGCCACACTATACACTCCAAAAAAAAAGCTCCCATTGTGCATTTTGTTATGTTAATATAAAAGTTATAGTTAGTCTGAATGGCTCGTGGCAGAACATCATTTCCCCTTTCTTTTAACACTGAATAAATTTCACTTAAAGTCCCTTCTTTTATGTCGTCCTCTTTGATCACGTTTCTCTTCTTCCCATAATTTTTCAGATTGCAGATCAACTTGTCTTTCTGAAGTGAGATCATCTAGTTCCTTATCATAAGCCCTTTGTCCATTAATGTCAAATCTTTTTTCCAAAATCAATTGATTGTCCAACTGTGAGTTTACTTCTTCCACCTCAGTAAGCAAGGTACAAGCCTCTTGTGTATAAACTGATGTTTCACTTAGTCCTTGTCTTTTTCCTTGTTGATACCAAGAAATCTCTTTTGAACAAGCAATTATCTCATCCGTATTTTCCAAAATTTTAGCCAGAATATACTTGTAAAAGTCTACACCGGTTTCCTCCATCTTTATTATCTTTCAAGCCTTTATCCTTTTAGAGGAGACTATATTTAAAGAGTGATCACAATATCCATCTCCTCCCAGTTTCCTCGCCTTTTTCCTTTGTACAAAATGAAAGCCTTTCCAGCGAAGAAAAGATAGCAAGTACAATGAATAAGTTTATCAAAAGGTGTCCCCCAGAAAGTAATCAGATGTTCAATCCTTTCAGACACCATAAAGGTACAAGCAAACAATATTCTCCAAATATTATAAAAAACTTTCTTGAGGCTCCTAATATCCAAAAATAAAATCAGTCATTAAAACAAAAATAAGTTTAATCCTTTGTGCTTCTCTTCCCCCATTTAACAAGCCGCTTCAGTAATTCCAAGAGGAAAAAAAAAACTTTTCACAGGCATAAAGAAAGTAGAGGTAAAAGGAAAGTCTCACCAAGTTCTCCATGGTGGGTCCATTTGCTTAGCTGATCTTGTGGTTTGTGGTTGGTGCAGCTAAATGATCGGCCATTTTACTGGCCGATCTTTACCCTGTCGGCTCAAAGGAGATACTCGGTGTACAGAGGATGCCGCCGCTCCTCTGCAACTACCGAGAAGCCTCCTCAACAGTAGACGCTCCTCCAGAGCATCTTTTCAACCCTCTAAGGGGTCTACCGGCAGGGGAAACTCGATCGGCAAAGGGATGACTCCCTTTGCTCGACCGCACCGCCGCCAACCGGAACCGGAAGCCTAGGCCTTGCCAGTTTTTCACTGGGACTCAAAAATTTCACTTTAGTGACTTTGAGATCACTCTGGTTTTATCTCCAGTAGAATCAGATGTAATACATCCCGCCCTGGAGAGCTGGATTCATTTAAAATTAATGAAATGCTATGTTACTCTCTCCTTGTCTATCTTCAGCTGCAACTTTTTCTTCCCACTATTGGTACAGAAAAGTGTGAGAGTGAGTCTAGGACTGAAAGACCTTACACACATAGACACAGACACACACAGCTGCAGATTTTCCCCTTATCAATGGAGAAAGTTGCCTCCTAGCCAATGCACCACAGTGCTTTGAGGGAGAGTCTCAATAAATTTCTATCCTAATGTACATTCATTCATTCATTAAGATCATTGTAATTCTAAATTAAAGAGCTCATATGCTGAGTTCCTTGTATTACTATTTCTTTCACCTTAACTTTTTCCCCTAAAGACAACTGGCTATCTAGAGTTCTTTTTCATTACTGAGAGAGGATAAATATAAAACATAAGTATTTCATCTTTTTGCTATCTCCTATTATTAATTCTTATCTTTTTCTTTGCAATAGTCTTACGGCTTCTTTGCCTTTTTATTCCTGACAGAGCAGAAAGAGCCTTTTATGTTGTTTGGGGTATTTTTCACAAGCCTCAGCTCCTTCTGAACTTTAAGCTTTCTGGCAACTGCTTTATATCCTTTTTTGGTTATACAATCTTCCTTCCATTGCCTATAGATATCCTTTTGCTTTTTAGCATTTCGGGAAGCTGTGTATATCCACACTGATCTTTCTAACAGTCTATTACTAGCTTGTGATTATACTTTTTTTTTTCCCCTTCTACTAGCAATTGTTTGTGATTGTGCCTTTAATTGTTTCACAAGATTTCCCATCCTTCTCAGTCATTATTCTCTGTCAGATTTTTTAAACAATTTGATCTAAAATAGCTCTCATCTGAGTTCCCCGAGTCCCTGGTGTGTTATAATCCAGAAAATAGTTTGGGCTCTCTTCAGGCAAGAAGTCAAACAATGCACATGACCACGTAGATTACCATTAAATGCCCTTTGCTATCCACATTTCTCAGAATCTTCTGTAACATGGACCCTGTCAAACTCTCACCAAAACTCCTGTTATGTTCACTGTTCAGATACTTGAGTTGGTCTTCCAAATGCTGCTTTTCTAGATGTGCTCTCACCTGGACTAAGACTTTTTCCCATTGCAAAGAATATAGCCTTATATCCAGTAGTGTGCTGGTCAATGCTTAAGAACTGGTTCTTCAAGCTCCTTTGCCACTGTCATTTTCTGCTGGTACCCGCAGAATAGCTGATCAGTATAGTGGCTCAGTTCTGCTTGCGACTGGCTTGAAAAAAATCCAGAAAATTTAACAATTCATTCTCATGAGCTGGTATGAGCTAACGCCAGCATACCACTTCTTACATGTAGCCTTAGAAAATGTCTTGAATGTCAGGCTAAAGTACATTTATTTTACAATATTTATTAGTTTTCTATACAGTTCTTTCAGCAAAAACTATCTTGCCTTCAAATTTCTTTCTGAATAATTAAAGGAGAGTCATTCTTATTTTACTTGCAGAAAATAAGCCAGTTGTTCCTGATGATTCAGTACTAGAAAGGCATTGACCTGGATCAGTATTAAAAGATTACAATGTGATCAGCACAAATACTGCAAAAATAATTTTACTACGTTTGCTGTTTCTTAGGAAGCTATTTTTCGCCTAATAAAGGCTGTATACATAAGCATGCTTATGACTAAGAAGTTTTTTAACCAAGGTTTTCTATTAATACAGTAAGATAATACACAAATGGAAAAAATCTTCAGAATGAGAAATCCTGAAGGTCATCCTAACTCTAAAATGTATTCATCTGCCATTCCATTTTACTTAGGAAAATATCAGCTATTCTTTTGGTCATGCATACTCCAAATTAACATTATTAAAGGTTGTAGAATTTATCTTTGATGTACATTAGTAAGAGCTGGGTTATAACATGCTTTATACTCAGTTCTGAAGAAACTAAACCTTAGACAATAATTATAATCATAAATACTAATTTGAAGATACTTTATTTAACTATCAAGTTTTAAAAGTTACTGTATCCTATATATTTCTAGAATAGGTATTCCAAAATTGTCATACCTTGTTCCAAGCACATTATGAAGCAAAAAAAAATAATAATAATAATTAAAAATACCCAACTGAAAGTGGCATATATAATGGATAGGTGCTAAACAATATTTCTAGTCTTAAAAAATTGAGATGGCAAACCATCCATGGCAAAATTAGATAAAAATAATTATTCTCACATATTTCTTAGAGTCCTTGTTTATTTTCAGACTGGGTCTCATATACAAGGCTACTGCAGCCTAACATGTCTTTGAGGTGCTCTTCATGACCAAGGTTTTTGTAATTATTAGTAAGTGAGGCATTATTAGTCTGGATCAGAACATTCATCACAATTCTAGTTCACTATCAATACCACCTAAACCTGTTATCTGATGAAATCCATAGACATTCCTGCACTGAATATTATGTACTGAAAACCATTATATTTTAAACAGCATCGTATGAACTAATTATAAATAAAAGTCAAGTGACTCTCCAAATATGGGAAGTATTTCAGGAATACATAAATGTCAGGGTTATTTCCATAACACTGAGAGAAGGATTAAGGCTAAAAATATGGAACCTAGAATTGTTAATAATGTAATAATAGATACTAAAATTAAAATATGCAGCCTCAGTTTCAAATATAAATTACTGGTGTTGTAACTAAAATGAAATAGAAAGTCTCTGCTGTAGACACTCTATTTGTGGCACCGTTACTGTATTTTACTTTCAAAATTTCTAATTGTGCAACATGGTTAAGGAAATAGGAATATTGATGCTAGTAGTGGACAACGTGGTGGGAGCAGAGACAGAGGTCTACATTAGTTTAAATCAGCACTGGGTGAAATTAAAAATGATATACCAAAACCCTATAGTGAAAAAATACATTAAAAGAAAACCATATTGGATCACTCTTCTGTAGGATACTCCTGAAATTTAGAACTGAAGGAGTGAAAAAAATCTCTGAAATCAAACCATTTTTTCTCAGTAAAACTCAGAATTCCCGAGGTGTACTGTGGAAACCGACCACCCACCAGAGTTGCAAAGAAAGGTCTACATTTAGTTTTGCTTCACGTTTGCCACAGCTAGGTCCAAAATAAATCATTTAAATTTTCAAACATAGCTGAGTGAGATCACTGAAGTATGGAGCTACTTCCAGTTTTGCACAGAATTCTTATGTAAAAGTGCTTTAATTTATTGCACAATTGTGGATAAGATACTTTGCAACTGCTTGCAATGTCTAGTCTATGATTGCTTTTAAAACTATACCTAATTATACAAAACACTAATGGTAAATTGAATTATTTGTCCTTTTTTCTGCCCCTCCCCCCCATTTCCTTGCATCTTCTTTGGAGAAGAATTGGAGGTACCTAGGAATCTATTTGCATGACATGGGTTTAGTGCATTATATAGGAAATGAGGAGACAAGATCTCATAAAAAGCATGTTCTATTCCCTATTTAATTCTCCTTGTGTGTGTGTGTGTGTATGTGTGTATGTATGTGTATATATATATATATATATATATATATATGATAAAATAATACAGTTAAGATTTCAGAACAGCAGGATAACAAAAGAACAGAGCTAATAGCAACAGAAATAACAATAATAACAGAAGCAACTTAAGCCAACTAACAACAACAACAACAACAACAATAGAGCTGGAAGGCACCTTGGAGGTCTTCTAGTCCAACTTCCTGCTCAGGCAGGAAACCCTACCATTTCAGATAAAGGGCTGTCTAGTCTCTTCTTAAAAACTTCCAGAGTTTGGAGAATTCACAACTTCTGGAGGCATGTTGTTCCACTGATTAATTGTTCTAACGGTCAGGAAGTTTCTCCTTAGTTCTAGGTTGCTTCTCTCTTTGATTAGTTTCCATCCATTGCTTCTTGTCGTGCCTTCAGGTGCTTTGGAGAAATAGCTTGACTCCCTCTTCTTTGTGGCAGCCACTCAAATATTGGAACACTGCTATCATGTCCCCCCTTGTCCTTCTCTTCATTAAACTAGACATACCCAATTCCAGCAACCATTCTTTATATGTTTTAGCGTTCAGTCTGTTGCTCTTCTCTGTACTCATTCTAGAGTCTCAACATCTTTTTTACATTGTGGTGACCAAAACTGGATGCAGTATTCCAAGTGTGGCCTTATCAAGGCATAGTTGTTGTTGTTGTTAGTTGTGAAGTAGGTGTCTGATCCATCACGATCCCATCGACAACGTTTCTCCAGGCCTTCCTGTCCTCTACCATCTTTTGGAGTCCATTTAAGCTCACGCCTACTGCTTCAGTGACTCCATCCAGCTACCTCATTCTCTGTCGTCCCTTTCTTCTATTGCCCTCAATCTTTCCCAGCATTAGGCTCTTCTCCAGTGAGTCCTTCCTTCTCATTAGGTGGCCAAAGTACTTGAGTTTCAACTTCAGGATCTGGCCTTCTAAAGAGCAGTCAGGTTTGATCTCTTTTAGGACTAACCGGTTTGATCGCCTTGCAGCCCAGGGGACTCGCAGGAGTCTCCTCCAGCACCATAGTTCAAAGGCCTCAATTCTTTTGCGCTCAGCCTTTCTTATGGTCCAACTTTCACAGTCATACAGTGCAACTGGGAAAACCATGGCCTTGACTATACATACTACCAAGGTATTATAAAGTGGTATTATAAAGTGGTATTAACACTTCATGTATTTCTCCTTCAAGAGATTTACATTTTCTATATGCTCATCCTAGTTTAGCCTAGTGTTTGGTGGAGGAGCTGTGTTTAGGGAGCCTGTGGAAGGACAGAAAGGTCAAGGTTGACTCAGCCTTCCATCCTTCTGAGGTCAGTAAAATGAGGACCCAGATTATTGGAGGCAATATGTTGACTCTGTAAACCGCTTAGAGAGGGTTGTAAAGCACTGTGAAGGGATATATAAGTCTAAGTGTTATTGCTATCATGAAAAAAATCTATATGGTCACTAAGAGTTGACACTGATGGCACAATTAATTATATTATAAAACAATATTAATAGACAATTATCAATACAATTAGATAATATAGCCAATCTTAATGAAAAGTGGATTAGTTGTAAGGAAAGGAAAGCGTATATGGAAGTTTCTTAGAACAGAATGAAAACGAACATCATAAAGAGCATGCAACAGAAGTATGATGAGTTATGTTAAGTTGTCTGAAAAAGGATGCTTCATGGAAATATTAATTCAATAGAAACTACAGATGATGGAAGAATGCACATAAGAATGATTGCTGCCAAAAATAATAAAATATATTGCATAATGTGAACATAAAGCTGCAAAGACAGCAAGAAACAGTGAAGAACAGGACAGAACATGCAGGAAAAACTGCAACTTTGATGAAGAAATTTGGATTAAGGCAGATCCTCCAGCAGAGCGTATGCTATTAAAACTAAAGTATAAAATGATTTGGATTGAAATTGAAGTAAGAGAATACTAGAAAGAATAAAGATTGATATGAGAATAATAACAATAAGTTGAAGATTGGAATTGAAATAATTGCTGTTGTGCCCAAGAAAACACCAAGAGAATGATGAAGAATGTAAGGATGAAGAAGTAGATAGTATTGGAGCAGAAATGTTAAAATAAGGGATATGACTTGCTTTTGGAGTGGCTCTGTGATTTGTTTGTAAATACGCATCTGTGCCTGAAGATTGGAAGAATGCTGTTATTGTTCACTTGCACAAAAGGAAATTTAACAAGAGTAAATGTGAGATAAACAAACTAGAATTTGTTAAGTGTGCCTAGAAAGTGGCAATGTACAACATCTGGAAAGTGCAGTGTAACTTTAATCTAGGAGACGTCATCACAGATCAGATTTTTGCTGTTGATTAAGTAATTGAGAAACATGAATATGAAAAAGAAAAATTACTGTTGTAAAATTATTATATTCATTGTGACAAAAGTGTGTGATAAAATGAATAGGTATGAATTATGGGTTTTTTTGTGCTGGAGTTGAAACTTGGAAGCTGAATATAGCAAGGATGGTACAGGATGGAACTAAATTGTGCGAGAATAGATTGAATGCTTAGCTAATGGTGTAATGTTGAGTAAGGAGTAAGTGTAGTATCCCCTTGTTTGTTTAAGGTTACTGGACAGCTTTCTGTTTAACATTTGAATTAGGCTTCATTTCCCATATTTTTTCAAATTGCCAAAAGTATGAATTCTCTTCCCAATATGGCTATATGAGCAAAGAACTATAATCTTATTCATGATTTGCAAAGTAGGTAAACTCTCCTTTCAATGAAGCTTGGTTTCTTAAATAGGCTTGTGATGTCAAAATTGTTTTTAACTACCTCAGCAGGAAGCTGGCATACGTAGAGCTTCTCCAAGACAAGCAATGCTAAGAAAATTTATTAGTCAAGGTAGGAACTGCTATTATGAAAGAATTCTAATCACATTCAAATCCTTGCACTTCTCTTTCCCACCCATAAAATATAACAGTTTGAACCCACTCTTTTGGACACAAAGGATGTGTCAACGTTCAAACAATCTTGGCTGCAGCCATCTTCACTTCATTTTCGGTTGCCACAGCAATGGGAGGGGGAGATGTATTCTTTTAGTTTAGACATAACAATGACTGTTCTGTGGGAACCAAGGTCAAGCTACCTAGGTTTTGGTGGGCTGAAGCTTCCACTAGAAAGCCTGCCAAAGTAGTTAATTGGGGATTGTGATTTATGACATATTGCAGAGGTGGGAAGTTCATCTTGTTACTTTCTAACCTGGGGTGGGGGGTGAAACTTTCAGTCTTGATTTCACCTTTGTTCGAGCGATACTACGTAGCCATTAAATGTGTTCTTTGAGGAAAGCAATTGCCTGGAGTTCTTATTTCTACTGGTCTCATCTATCAGAACCATGACAGGATGATTTTTGCTGCTGTATCTCTGTTTTATTAGAGTAGCCTAATTTCAGGCTGTTTTACTTGCAACCTTCAGAGAACTGATTCTGACATTTTTCTTGGTAGCACTGAGGAAGTCTACCATTCAATTCTTTCAATTTTTTTGTTTTAATTTCCCAATTTACTCTATAAACATGCGGTTACCTGATGAACTCTCATTTAACTACTAATCAGATCTTACCTCTTTAACTTTACTGAGAACAAAGCTGTTGGTGGTGGTACCTATATGGAAATGCCCTTGGAAGTACTCCCCATATACAGAACTAGTCTCAAAAAAGGGCTAGGGAGCGACAATTATACAGGTAGCCCGCAACTTACAGGGATGGCCCAGTGACTTAGCCATTAAGACACAAGGCTTGTGGGCTGGAAAGCCGGCAGCCCAGGTTCGAGACCCAAGCACCATGCAATGAGGAGAGCTTCCCTTACTTGTTCCAGCTCTTGCCTACCTAGCAGTTTGAAAGCATGCAAATGCAAGTAGATAAATAGGTATCACTTTAGTGGGAAGTTAACAGTGCTCCATGACGTCATGCTGGCCACAAGAATCCAAAAATGTCTTCGGACAGCACTGGCTCAATGGCCTTGAAACGGAGATGAGCACCGCCCCCTATATTTGGCAATAACTAGTGGAGTAAAATTTGCAGGGATCTCTTTACCTCTACCTTGACTTATGATTGCAATTAAGCCCAAAATTTCCATTGCTAAGTAAGACAATTAAGTGAGTTTTGACCCATTTTACAATCTTTCTTGACATAATTGTTAGGTGAATTGTTGCAATTGTTCAGTTAGTAACATGGCTTTTAAATGAATCTGGCTTCCCCATTGACTTTGATTGTCAGAAGGTCACAAAAGGCAATCACATGACCCTGAAACACTGCAACTACATGCCAGTTGCCAAGCAGATGATGGAACAATAAAAAGAAGTGCCAGTTATTTGATTGGCTAAGTCAATATAAGTTTCACATTCAATCCTTCGCATTGATTTTTGGAAGGGAAAGTGAGTTTACAGCAAGCTACCATCTATCTCTCTTCCTTCACTTCCTGGTACTTCCAGCACTGAGCTTCTCCTGTCCTGTTCAAAGTGCTGTGGGTCAGAAGTAACCAATCTCTAATAAAGGTCAGTAGAATAATACCATGAATAGATGGGAAAACTAACAGATGAACTCTGGCAAGACTATCATTTACGTTTTTGAAATATCCAATCAAAATTACTTAAGCATGATAGATAGAATTGTTCTTCAAGATCAAACCTATGTACATAAAGGACCCAATTCTCAGATAGGCCAACTCAGATTTTTTTTTTTTAATCCCACTACCAGAGCCTTGCTGAATGATAACAAAAAATAGTACAAGACACCCTTGCTCATGCCCCAAATTTGATAGTGACAGTCCTAGGCTGCATTAACAAAGGGACAGAATCAAGATCACATAAAGTGTTAATACAATGTTATAATGCCTTGGTAAGACCACACTTGAAATGCTGCATCCAGTTTTGGTCGCCACAATATAAAAAAAAAAATGTTGAGACTCTGGAAAGACTACAGAGAAGAGCAACAAAGATGATTAGGGGATTGAAGGCTAAAACATATAAGGAACGGTTGCTGGAATTGGGTATGTCTAGTTTAATGAAGAGAAGGACGAGAGGTGACAGGATAGCAGTGTTCCAATATCTCAGGGGTTGCCACAAACAAGAGGGAGTCAAGCTATTATCCAAAGCACCTGAAGGCAGGACAAGAAGAAACAGATGAAACTAATCAAGGAAAGAACCAACCTAGAACTAAGGAGAAAATTCCTGTCAGTTAGAACAATTAACCAGTAGAACAACTTGTCTCCTGAAGTTGTGGGTGCTACAACACTGGAGGTTTTAAAGAAGACCTCTAAAATCCCTTCCAATTCTGTTATTCTGTATACTATTTTTCAAAATTGATCATGTGGACTTCAACTCCCAGAATTTAGCATGCTGGCTGGAGAATTCTGCGAGTTGAAGTCCACATGGCTTAAAGTGGTCAAGTTTGAGAAACGCTGAAACATTCTATCAATGCTGCTCTTCATGAGATGGCAAACGTTGTATTCTAGGAATGTAGTTCAACATCACACTGGGATCTTTAACTCTATTTCTTCTCAAGATTATATTACCATATGAGATATTTTTAACCCCCCACAAGAGTATAACAGAAGATCAAATATATATGACCTAAAAAATGTTCAAATTTCTTACAATGCCATCATAAAAAATAATATCCCTTTTTTAAAACATTCTTTAAGCGGCAGAATTTCATTTTGTATCCTAAGAAGTATATTTCACATTTTGAAAAAAGGCCTGGATCTAGTGATTTCCCAAAAATAAATATTCTAACCTCATTTCATAGTTCATATATATAAGCAATACTTAATTTTACTTTTTACTATCTTTCCAGCTAGCTGGTGGGCACGCCTTGCCTACTGGTTCTGTCTCTGCCTCCTTTACCATTTCTTACAAAACTGCTCAGTTGTTTGAGACAAAAGAGTGGATCTTTGGGGGAGGCGGTGTTGCTTATTTTATTTTTAACAGGTTGGTATAAAAGGCTTTCCATTATGTTTGTTTTAACTGGTGAAATTTTTTTAAAAGTTCCACCAAGTTTTCCTTTGTAGACCAAATAACCAGATATAAAACTGTAGTATTGGGATATATAACTCGATGAACTCTAAAATTGTAGTGGGGGGGAAAGGCGTTAAACAGGTGGCAGTGGTGGAAATGCTGGCCCTTTATTTCTTTCTGGGTGAAATTAACAAATATTCTAACAATTATTCACTTTCTAGTTTCGGGGAGAACTATAACATACTTTTATTCCACTAGTCCTTAAAAAAGATGAAAAAAAAATTAGAAGGGAATCCACCAACCAGGGCTGTGTTATCTGTCATTGTAATCAAAGCAGAGCACAGGGTTGAAATGTGGAGCAGGATTTCTTAAACTGGTCATTTCCAGCTTGTTTATATGCAGGAGAGAAGCAGAAAACCCAAAGATTCTAAAACTGATCTGCAGAGGCAGACATAGCACATCATCTTGTTATCTGGGATAATAGAGGTCATGCCAAATCATCTATTGCAGCAAAATCAATTTTGTGAAAAGTGATGCCTTTCCTGTAAATAATGACTTTAATTTCAGGTTTTGAAAAGCTACAAATTAACCCTCGGAAGAACAGGTGGCAGAAAAAGTGTTTTTTCATCTGCTATTGTGTCCTGCTCAGATTTCTTTAGAATAAAGGTTGCTATTTGAGGCAAAATGTAGTTGAATTGTCAAAGTTCTTTACAGTAGAAACAGCTTTGAACATTCATTTTAGAGGATGTTACAGTTTCTTGTTTTTTCCCTCCTTTCCCTCTTAAAAATGGTTCTTTAAAATGACAACGTTAAACAAACAAAGCTGGCTAACTAACCAACCAACCCACCTTGTGACAATAGATTTGTTTACTACTCTACAGTCTGAAAGTAAAATATTTTCAGACTGTAGAATAGTAAACAAATCTACTGTCACAAGTTTGTTATGCCACATATTAAATGGCCTTTAGAGAAGAAAATTCTTTGAACAGGACCTCTGACCCTTGTTTCTCAGAAAACGTGATTGATCTCTTTGCTATAACTTATAGTATTTTCCAATGAAATATTTAAATATTTGTTGTTGTTAGTTGCGAAGTCGTGTCCAACCCATCGCGACCCCATGGACAACGTTCCTCCAGGTCTTATTTAAATATTAAGTAAGATCAAATTACAGTATAATTTAAACAAGATTTACTTCAGAAAAAAAAAGAGGCAGACTCCTAATTGAAACCCTAATCTGAATCTGCTACATACCGTACTAATTACCTCTAAGTCTTAGAGATGCAGACTGCTTCTAGACAAATCTGATATTTCACACCGATTCATTAACTTCAAAATGTTTCTCATGCTAATCCTTCACCAACCAACCTCTCAACTGTCTCCCTCTCAGTATCTTCCTCAGAACCTATTTCTTTCTATCCAACCCACACCCCACCAGTTTGTGTCTGAGACCCCTCTCTATGTCTCCCAAGTGGCCTAATTGGAACAATATATTCCAGTCTGCCTTATGCTTAAAACTCACATTGCTGCCACAGGGAGGCGTTATGCTCCTCCAGAATCAGATCTGCGGGTGTGCAATCTCAAGCACAGTACAGTACGTATGTTGGGCAGATGAGTTGATTTATTTTTGGCTCAGGTGTGGTCTAACCCAAACCTTGGGCGGATGGGGTGGGGGGAGATAGTTTTTCCATTTGCATCACTGAACTACTGCAGAGCTTCTGGGTGATCTGTTTTCCTGTAACTCTTGCCTCAGCCCACCTCCCCGGCTCCTGGGATTCAGCTGATGTGTTCATAAGTCCTTAAAAGAAAAGGGCAGCCTGACAGATTCCCCTCATGACAACCTTTCAGAAGCACATCATCCTGCAGAATCCACCTTAGACCACAGCCAAGACTCTCAGTTCTGCTTTGGCTGCTTTCAGGTTCTTGGAATTGTTCCAGACAGCACAGTAACCCCAGCAAAGGAAATGGGGATGATCTTGACAACAGCCTTGTCTGCTTCCCATTGTTTCTGGCATAAAGCCAGCTAGCCTGCTACAGACCAGGCTGCTCTTTTGTTTAACTACTTTCAGGTGGATAGTCAAAGAAGGAAGAGTTTAGCCATTTCTTTTCCTTCCTTGCTTTTGGTTGGAGAAGGTAAAGATCTTTACGGTACTTGATCTTAAAACATTTTCACAATGTTTTGGTCTTTGCTCAACCAAACCTGTTTCTTCTAGCTTGGTGATTGGAATTGTTCAAATTACAATCTTATAATTACAGAATTACAAATTGTGATGCTGTGAAGGTCTTGCAGATAGTTTTCCATCATCAACATCTACAAAGTTTTATATAAAGTGCACAATTATTATTTTTGTTTTTAAAAACTCCTTAATGGCTGATTAACAAATCTCTTAACAGTGATCCAATTACTGATTTTGATGTTATTGCAGTAAAAAAAAAATGTCTGTTTCAGGTTAAATTCAGTTCCTTCTGATTTCATGGATATGTCCATGTTATTCTTTTAGCAGCAATTTCCAAGTGTTTTTCTATTTTATATTGTAGGATTTTTTTTTCACCTTTCGTGTCTGGTTCTGGAATTCCTTGGAGATTTCCCATCAAAAGTTAAGCAGGTTTACTATACTTATGTTAAATGCAGAAAGTATTAATATATAGGTCATTTAGAACCTTTATTTATCTGTATTTGCATCCCAGTTCTTATTTAAAAACAGGATGGTAATAAGATAAAAAACATACAAATTCATTGCTTTAAGTAGCATTCAGTCTCCTTTGATGTCCACAACTGACACTCCCTAAGTATGAACTCACAGAGTTGAAACTTACTATCATTATGAAACTAGGTTACAGTGTATAAAATGGTTCTTCTTTTCAGTCTTTATCCCATTACATTACAGTTCAAAATTCTTGATTTTAGATGGATTCACAAAACTTAAAAATTGTGAAATTATATATATATATATATATATATATATATATATATATATATATATATATATTATTACTTTCCCAGTATTTAGTTTAGTAATAACATGCAGAATCTTATATGTTATGAAAAAGCTTTGTGCCCATTTTAATGAAATCTACTGACTAAATTAGTACATATACTAATAAAGACAATGGAAGCAGTTCACCACTATACATCTGTCCACTTCATTTTGAGATGTAATTTCTATAACTGATATTTGTAACCAAAATTTCCAACATTAACTAATAACAAAAATCTTAGATATCAAAATAAAAAGAAAAGCTGTGCAATTAAATGGACAATCAAAACTACCCTTCCTTACCAAAATATCCTAAAAGTTTAGAAAAGTGTCTTGAACTGGACCTCAGTATTCTTTTCTAAACTCTACAATATTATAGAAGTTGGATGGAACCATTAATCTAATCTGTAAAACAGACTAGGAGAACTACATCTTCAACTATGCATCTCTCAACCCAACAAAAATCAGATGACTTAGCAAGCTCAGCAAGAAAGGTAATTTACTTACAAGCTGAGCTGTCACAGACTGAATTCTTAAGCAATTCTTGGCTTGTACAGCTTTTAACACCACTGTTTGTTATTGTTTTTTAAAATTTTACAAAATGAAGTAGCTCTTTCTGGAACTCAAAACTACAATAAAATTATAATAAGATATTGCTTTCTTTGGATGTTCTCATGGGGTCACATTTATATTTACCCCATTTCCCTTCCATTTCAGGTGTATCTGCAACTGAAACCATTCTTGAATAATTTAACTACACAATGCAAAATTTCTTATGCAAGCCTATAGCCATTAGTTTTGCTGGTAAGCCTTACTCCTAGGAATGGGCAAAATTTGTTCCCGCAAATTTGAACATATGCCTAATGATGGTATGTTATATACTGTACTTTACAATATTTTTCAATATTGTAATTATAATTTTCATATATTGATATTTACACGATTTCTCCAAAGTACCAACTTGTATGGAGAATGTAAGATCTACAGTACTCTCATAATAAAATCAAAAATATCATTTAAGAATAAATGTACATGAATTCACAGAACCTGTAATATAGTCTTTACTTCACTAACATTTTTCAGCTACAGTATATACATAATCTCAATCAGTTTCAAATACTCATGGCAAATGAGAGAGTGATATTTTCAGACATTTAGCTTCTTTCTTTAATAATCTAGAAATTTTTAAAACAACTTAATGTGTTCCAATAGTTACAGAGGGAAAGAAAGTAACCAGGAGAAACCAGGAGACTGTGAGTTCTAGTCCCACCTTAGCCATGAAATCTAACTGGGTGACTGACTTTAGACCAATCCTCCTCTCTCAGCCCAACTCCACAGGGCTGCTGTTGTGGGGAAAATGGGAGCGGAAGGAGTATTAGGTATGTCTGCTGCCTTGAGTTACTTAGAAAGTAATAAAGGCAAGTTAAAAATCAAAATCAAATCAATAAATAAACTGGTACTAATTTATCTTATATCATAGATGATTTTGATCAAATTTGGATAATCACAATTAAATACAAATGTGCATTATTCATATTCTTGCATGTAATCACTTTGCTCTTTCCTTTTTGCAATGAATAAACTGTGAAGTTTTTGTAGACCAACATTTGCTTTATGTTCCAACAGGGAATGTATTAATAGTCTCCAACTTCAAATCGTGGTTCCATTTTCTTGTTTGTTGGAAACCATAAAAAATAGTTTCCCACTTAGAGCATAATGGAAAGCTATAATTAACCATTTCCTGGCTCACCTGCACAAAGAATGAACTGAAACAACTGCCTGTGAAATACAGGAAGCGTGTTCTTATTTTAGACTACAAAATGGAGATTTGTAAGCTATGTGGATACCATACCTTTTTTATATTTTCAAAAAGGGGTTTTATCTATGCATTTATTTAAGAGAAGACATCACTTTTCCATTATATACAGCTTATCTAAATACTGAAATACAAAAATCACATCTGCAGGACTCATCATCTAAATGTACAAAATGTAATTTTGAACCCCAAGCGTCAAAATTATTATTCTTGCAAAAATCAGATTTTTTTTTTACAGCTACATATGGAACAATTACAGCTTCTTTAAAGCATGCATGTTAAAAACTATTTTTAACTAATTCAAAGAAGTCAATTCTGGAAGCTTATATTCCATTCAACTATGCATCAAAGACAGTACAACAATGTAATATTCTGCTTATTAAAATATAAGAAAATGCAAAGTACTTTGCAAAGTAATATATTTTATAAGACATAATGTTAAAATACAAAGCTGATATTTAAAATTGTCAAAAAGTTATGAGATGAATCAAGTTAACATACGGTAAATAATGTTAAAAAGTTGGAGAAACTACTTCCATAGGAAATTATCATAGAATTACATACATTCAGCACTATGTATTCAACTTTATTGTTCATTCCTTCATCCTTCTTGTTTGCTAGTAGTGCTGCCAGATTATAATAGCTTGCTTAAAAAGTCAATATTAACATCCTTAAGAATTTTAAGTATATAGTAATGATTTATAACAATATTTGCCTTTTCTGTCTATGAAAAATACCACTGTGCATTTTACCAAATCAAATCACTATGCATTTCACCAAATCAAAACAACTAATATTAGACAATTAAACACACATTAATAATCTCAACCATTTACTGCAGCACTTAATCCTGTTTTAAGAAAGTATATTCTAACTGTGTTATGAGTGCGCATCAGTGTATTGTTTCACTTGTATAAGCACTGTCAGTGCAAAATATGAGATCAATATCCATCTCTGAGGTTCTGAATCATTGTTTTCCCCAGCTAATGTAGATTCTTTTGATTCGAAAACTACTATTTGAAATTTAAATATTTCAAATGTTTAAAAAACATACCTCTAGCTCTCGTGCTGAGATGCTTGCTGTTTGTACTTCCAAGCCACAATTTGCTCTCTTGGCTGTAAAATAAAAGGGATAATCCTTTGCCACCATGGTGGCTGAAGTAGGAGCAGTTTCAGAGATCACTGCTGATTCTGCAGTCTACCGAATACTGAAAGGAAAGCCAAGTCTTCTGTTTACAGCCTCTGAGGCGTTTAGCAGCTTGACGTTTGAACCTCCTCCTGCTGCATTATTCAAGACAACTCTTTATCCCACAGAAACAGGAAGCAGAACAGCTCTTGAGTATGTCAAGAAAGTGTAACAGAATATGGCTTATTCCTGAGACCCACCCACTGACACTGGATGGGAGGAGAATGGGTGACATATATCAGTTTACATCAGCAATATACAGCAAATTACTCAAAGCATATTCAGAAGTCAGTGAAAAAAACTGCACTAAAACCATATATATATATTCAGAAAGCAAGGAAAAACAACACACACTGCTCATAGCCCTCAGCTGTTTAAAAATACTATGTGAATAATGGACATTTACATTTAAAGTGTAATATCCAGGAATATTAGCATATACACACACACACAAAAAAGAAGGGTGGAATTCTGTATGCTTAGTTCTACATTTTTATAAAACATCTTTCATATATACAATTCCACCTCCATCCCTACCCACATATTCTAAAATGGTACTCTTCTCAATCATAAGTTGTCTTATGAAAACAGATTCTGAAAATGGCATATAAAATGTTTACATACATAGACACCTGCACACACTCATTCAAACATACATAGACACAAACTATATTTATGTGAGTAGTTAATTATGGAAATAAATGCACTTAAAGAAATTAAATGTCTTTACAATTAAGCTCCTTCAATATTACTTTCTGAACTGTACTTATTGAGGTAGTGCTCTACGAGGGAAAAAACTGAATCAAATGCTTGTTTATCTACCATTGTTGCCTTTTCTCATTGGATAGCAGAAATGTCTGTTTAGACAGTTAAACTGCACTTCAGTTTAAACAGACAGGTTCTACTTCTCCAATGCAAATCAAGCAAAAAAAAATTATGGCCCAATGGATTCTAAAATGTTTGAATCCATGTTGTCTATCAAAGTATAAAAGGAGGGGATAAGAGTTTTGGAGACACCTTAATGCAAGAGATATATGGCAAAATATTCTATATATATACTTTGTATTTTGTTTCTATTAACTTTGCCTATTAGCTGTTTAAAGTGCAATTGCAAAACAACATATTTGGGATGCAAGAAAAACAACTATGATTAGAACAATGAGAAAAGGAAAAAAATATTTTCAGAAATATTACAGAGGAAATTGCAAAAGTTGCACAAGTTATCCACCATAAGGTATGATTTACTAAATATATGGACAGTTGTATATTTTTTAAAAAAATGTAATTAAATTACAGCACTTAATTCTTATAATTTTTGTAAATGAATGTTTTAAGGAGGCTTCAAACCTAAAATAAACTTTGCATTTTCAGATATTTTTTCCATTGGAAATATTGTCTTTTTAACTAGCATTTTTCTTAAAGGTAACTAGTTTTAAAGTACAAAATCACTTCTTCAGGATTATGTTTTAACTTGTTATTAATCAATCTAGAATTCCCCAAAAAATTGAGAAAAAAATGTAAATATATTCTGTTATCAGGCAAGACTACATATTGTTATAACAATCTACCTTTTCAAACGTCTTAAATCATTTAGCACTGAGTATTTTTTTTTTCATCTCCTGGGATCTGGATGCTAAACACTTTTTCCTCTGCAAACTCTAAGCATGCCCAATAGTGTAATGCCTTCTTCCCGCAGTGGAAAATAACACTGATAAAATCCGATATAAGATCATTTTTGAGAATTAGAGAATTATACAATATTTATTTCCGAATTTGAATGCGGGTCTTGAAGAAACTCCAAATTATGAAACATAAGAGACACTCAGAGCATTCATGGAGGAAAACCTCATCTAAGTACTGTATAGGTAAGAGCATTTCTTAAGAATTATCTATTAGCAATAAGGCCAACAAAATTATTATATCTGCACAAAGATGGCTGGTAGCCCTGATCATCTTGAGTAAGAGGGGTTCAGGACGGCTGGGAAGATTATTCTCCACGTCTATCAAATAAAGTTGCTTGGATTCAGTTGGAGTTGGAATCTGAATATACACATCTTTTGGATTTGCATCACCAAATAATTTGATGATCCAGATGAAGCAGATCTTTGGAATTATTAGTCCAGCTCTCTGTTTTTCAAATTAAGATCCCTCCTTATTGATTAAGGACTCTCAAGAGATAGAGAATGCTTACTTGAGACAGGTGTTGTTTCCACTTGTGTTGAAGAGAAAGTTGTCCAGTTTCTCAAGAAACCATCAATGGATCAACAAAACTGCCCAATTTTTATTCATTTGAAGGAAGGTAGTTGGCTTACAGTTCCAGAAGGCCTTGGAGGAAGCAGATTATCTGGATCTCTTTCAGTTGGGATTAAGGAAACCCTACTCATGATAACTCACATAATCTCCCATTTGGATTAGCGTAATGCACGCTACATAGCTTTCTCTGAAGAGACTCCAGAGGCTGCAACAGGTCCAGAATGCTGCAGCACAAGCAATCTTGAGAGTTTTATAGCACTCATATAAGATCACTTCCCCATTAGCTGTACTGACTTCCAATGAACTTCAGCATGTGATTCAAAGTCCTGGTTATCACCTACAAAGCCCCATGTGGTAAAGAGCCAGGCTATTTGTGGGGAAGGCACCTATTCCCAATTATTTTTGCTCACTCCACCAGAACTAACAGGGAGGGCATCCAGCATGACTCTTTTATCGTGGAGATAAACCCCATAGGCATAATCTCTTTGTTGCATCATCTGCTCTATGGAACAGCATCCCACCAGAGATTTGAATGGCTTTGACCTTGTTGGCCTTTTTCAAGGCCATTAAAGATCTGGCTGTTCCTGCAGGCATCTGGGCTGGAAAGTTAAGCGGGCTTTGCTGGTTGATCTGGTTGGCTGTTGTTTTACTGCTTGTGAACTGGAATTATTTTTAGATCTCAAAGATACACTATCTTGAGTATTCAAGTTATTTTTACTGCTTTTGGTTTTAATCCTTTGTACACTGCCCAGACCAATTGCTATGAGATGGGTAGCCATTAGATTACTCAAATTAATAAGCGAGTGGATAACTTTGATCCTAGTTAATACCGGCCCAGGAAAATAAACTTTTAAGGGGAGGCAGATCTCAGGAGCAAATGTTAAAAAATTGTTTTCAGAGAGAATGGAAGGGAGGGAGAAGGAAAATTCTAAAAAAAAAAATTATAAAAAGTAAGGAAGGAGTGCTTTTGTGGAAAAAAAATGGAAACTTGTTTGGGAGAGGAACAATGTTCTCTATTTCTTTGAAGGAAAGATCCAAACACCATTATATCTGATAGGCTGGACCATGGATCCATCTGATCAATAGCTCTAGGGGGCAGGCAAGAATAGGAGACTGGCAGAGTAGAAGTCAGGATAGAAGCAAGGAACTGTAATATCCTTTTGTGCTGTATGAGATCCTAGTTCCTTTCAATTTGAACAGCCTGGCAAGATTTAACAGAATTTACATGACAGATAAGCACAGATTTAATATATGAATCAAATTTATATGCCGCCCATCTCATTAATGACTCTTTAAAAACAACAATAGGTAAACCACGAGTACTTTTCTGCTTTCCATCACTGTTTCCTACTCTGTCAGAATTGTATCTTCAGAAAAATCAGACCTCCCTTACAGTTTCGGTAGGGCCTGACATTTGCTTTCTACAGGTTTCTAAGTGATCCTTTTCTGCTCTGTTTTAAGGGAAGACCTTTGAGTCTTCCCATGGCTGTGCCATGTTCTTTTTCAACTTCTTCCATGTATTTCTCTATTCATGAGTTTCTTCTTCTGGGATTGCTCTCTCCTCTTATTATTCAAGGAATCTGTTTCTTCCCTGATTCTGGTGCTTCTAGCTAGGTTTACCAGAAAACAACTGACATTAAACACAAACCAGACAGGTCAGAGGGTTAATACAATTGTTAAAGAAGTGGAGGGGAATGCACTGATGCAAAATCAACATGGTTTTTCTATGCAGAATTTATCTAATAAACCTTGGATTTTTAATTCCCACCTCAATCATTAATATGAATTTACCGTTATCATCTGACACTGTTACATGCCACTCCTAGTTTATATTGCAGGTAATCCTTCAGTTATGACAGCAGTTGGGATTGGCACTAAGTGATGCAAATATAAAGCACAATGTCGCATGACTTTAGACTTAGATAATTCTTAGCAATGTCTTGGTCATCCAGGCACTTGCGAACATCATAAGCTTAAGGTGTGTGGGTAGTTAAGTGGGCACTGCTAGGACTCCCAGGTGAGGAACAAGGGGGGGTATCACAGGGGATTGTGGGAGGCCTTGGGAAGTCCACTGAAGACCACATGCAATTTGAGGGAAAGGGTGGTGTGGTGCAGTGTGAAAGCACAGGAAGTGAGAGAGAAGGCAGAAGTAAATTTGTGTGAGTGGCAGAAGGCCAAGGGAAGAAGAGTGCAGGTTGGCATGAGTATAGGGAAGCTAAACAAAGGAAGGAGCGGGTTGGTGGAAGTGCCCAGAACTGAGGGAAGGAGGGCACAACATGGTGCACAAGAAGGCCAGGGGAGTATATAACAGAGTGATTTGCAACCTTCTCTGCTGGCTTCTCCAGCAACTTTGGTTTTGGGAAGCTCACAGAGGAGGTCTCAAATGGTGATCACATGACCACAAGATGCTGCAACTGTCTTAAGTGTGAGCTATTGGCAAATGCCTGAATCACAATCTATAACCATGGGAGTACTGTGACAGCCAGATCTTTGAGAACTGGTCATAAATATTACTTGTTCGGCACCACTACAACTTTGACAATTGCTGAACAAGTGATTGGTAAGCGAGGACTATCTGTACAGTAAATGTAAATGTAGGTCACAACTGATTAATAATTAAGTTTTACTTAAATGATACTTTGTTCAAGGTTAGTATACGTCATATACACATACAGTGTAAGTTATATATGACATCCTAACCACAGAATGTTGAACCAAATGAAACAAACATTGAGCTAAATTAGGTTTTGTAAATTAGAACAAAGGTTTTCAAGTTTTTTTACCTTTAAGTGTCAAGGAATCTGTTCTTACCATGATAGAAATATTTGTTTGCTTATTAAAGTGCCAGCAGACCCTAGACTGACTCTGGGACGCTCAAAATAAAAGAAACAATTTTATCAAAGGCAAATATTTACATATTTGTAAATTTACATCATTCTTTTATTTATCATTTATGGTAAGTTTTAAAGACTTAAGCAAAACATCAAAATAACTCTGAAATGCCCGGGAACCGATGACAAGGTTCCATACTGCCTTAGGTCTAATTTAAGTATTCCAATTTAAATGAAACTTTAAAAGAACTATAGAAATCACTCACATGTGCATACATTGGTGTTATTTTAAATATATGCATATATAAGCACCCAGCATAAAAAAAAAAATGCTGATATCCCTGCAAAGAATGAAATACCATAAGATAGCACACTCTAAACAGGCCATTTTAAAAGTCTGTAAAGAAGCTGCAGCTGATACAGAATGCAGCCACTACATTACTGTACTAGATAAAACAAGGCCTTGAGAAATATTCAACAGAAAAGGTTTGAAAAAAGTACCCTTCTCTACCTATGACACAATGAATTATAACTTGGACCATCCTGAAGTAATTCCAAACTCTGCTGCTTTTCTCTATGTGCAGAGTGCTTGAATAAATAATAAATTAATGTTTCCTTTTTCTAAAACAGCCCTTCTGGGAAGCTGAGTTTTTCATGAGCTTCCTTGTTTGTTCAACTTCTTTCTGTCCCCTATCAAAGGGAGACAAATAAGCCCGGTTGCTACTGAAAATCAAAATTAGCAGTCAGACAAACAATCCAACAAATGTCATCCTCCCTGACAATGCCATGCAAACTCTTGCAAAGTAGTTTCAGAAATAATTGCAAAGTGCAAGTAACAGGATCAAGTTTTGAGCCACATGTAACTTCATGCCTGCAGTGGATCTCTCAAGGCTGACCTAATGAACCTGTCCTTCTCCCCTTTGCAAGCTGACACTCGTTTAAGCTCTGGTAGGACAGCCACATCCTGTTAAACTACAAGCAAAGGGTCATGGTTCTGTCGCAACAGAACAAGGACCTTTAATCTAAATTCATGTTCCACATTCAGAACTCAAGTTTAGAGAAATTATTACTGCCTTTCATGAACAACCTTTACAGACTGATAATGAATAAATTAAATTGTTCCTATTGATTTTGACACAAGTCACCAGTTTTCAAAGACTTGTGAAAACTTGTAGATGACATTCTAGTTGTTAGCCAAACAAATATTATATGTATGCGTGTGAGTGTGCGTGCGTGTGTGTGGGTGTGTAGATGGACAGATACACAGACAGATATCCTCTTGCTTCCCTCTCCATTTTTATATACCTATATGGAACACAAGTCTGTGCCTACTAGGGTAGCAGTGTAATTGATTATAAACAAAAGATCAAGTCTAAAATATTATCAAATTAAAACATTGACACTAAATATTTCTCTTCATGGAACAGAAATTTTATCTTTTCCTACAGACTTCTTTGTAAAATAAAACAGTCTCCTTTAGACTAGACACAGCCATATGGTGATGCATGCTTCAAAAATGAGTCAGAAATATTCACCTTCACATAAATGCAGCACCTCTCCGCTATGCAATAGCCTATTTTCTTCAAATTTCTGTGTGAGCCTCAGAAAAGGATTCTGCTCCTTTAAGTGTCTTAATTAGTTTTAATGATTGGATTTCTTAAAGCAGCAGTGCCTTTTCTAATAAACTCATAACTTCTGAATCACTTTCAGATACACACAGCCCTTCAATGTTTCATGATTTTTCTATTCATTTCCAAAGTTCAATCCTTTCCAACACAATTGCCCTCATCTGGGTTTCCCTATTTGGAATCAAAATTTTACTTCTTCTCTATCTTGTCTGTGGCACATGTCTCCGTTTCCCCCTTCTCATTATCTGTTATCATTCTCTTCTTTCAACCTTCCAGTATAGTAGTTCAGGAGTCTAGATTTTATGATTTTTCTTGTAATATTAACATAGCTGCAGAAATAACAGTAAATCAGAACAAGGGTCAAATGTTCTTGCTGCTAGCAAAACAAAGGACTGGACCCTCTTGCTTCTCTGAAATAATACAGCATTGCTTACAATTACCCAGACTGAGTGTTTTTCATTCTTCCCTGATTTTTAATTACAGTCATCCTCCACCCAGTTCTTATTATACCTGGAACCAAGTGTCTCTATCTGTGCATGGCTGCTTTCCAGGGATCTGTTTTATAGCATAGGGGATTCATGCAGTTGCCCCATGTAAGAATAGGCAGGGTAAGAAGCAGCTTTTCTTTAACTCTGGATGACTTCATTGCAGAGAAATTCATACATAAACTGGCCCAATCTGTCTTTGATATTCTACTAATATTGCTATTAGTAGAAAGATACCCTCAGTTGGCAAATCAGATTCCTGTCCGCTCCAGAGATTAATATAAAATTCATAGATATGTCAGTTGAAATGCTATTTCATTCATGTTTCCAGGGCCACTCCAAACTGAAGAAGTTATAAACAAGCTTGGAAGATTATAAACTTCTACAAATGAAGCTAAGCAGTAGGAACAGGAAACACAATTATAAAGAAAGGAACCAAGAATTCTGACTCATACAAGGGACTCAACTTTCGACTAGTTTTTTTTAAAACACTATTTATTAGGTTTTAAAGGGGGAGGGGAGGGGGAGGGTCAATATGGGTATTAGGGTTCAGGGTAAGGTTCGGGAGTGGGGTTGGGATAAGGGTAGGTATAACAGTGGGGTTGCCCCCAGTAACAATTCCAGGCTTTAGCAAGCAGACTATTGTCCGGATACAAATATTCAATAACAATAATTAATATAACAGTAAATAGCTATAATCAATAAGAATAACAGTAATCGTAAAAAGTATTGATTAGTCAATAAATATCATTCATCGTATTAAATTTCACTGTCATTTCTCGCTAGTTCGTTTTTCTAACCATTGGTAGAAATTTTCCCATGTTTTAAAATAAACTGAGTCTTCTTTCTCTCTAATCTCTAGGGTTAGTCTATCCATTTCTGCACATTCTAAAATTTTCATAATTATAATCTGATCAGATTTTTATTTTTCATTTTGGGCAAATGCTATTCTCGCAGTTGTCAATACATGTAATATTAAATACTCATTCTCTTTCCCATAACTGGATCCTAGTATTCCTAGCAAAAATAGTTCTGGCTTGAATTCTATCTGTATTTTAGTCATCTTTTCCAGCCCTATATGAATCTTAGACCAAAATTTTTTTGCGCTAGGACATACCCACCAGATATGGTAATAAGTACCTGGCTTTTGATTGCTGAAAGTTTTTCTCAGCTTTCATCCTTTTTTACTGCCAAATACTAAAGGTAAGCCTTTTGACTCTAAAAAGTATTATCCAATCTTCTCCTTTAAGTTTTCAACAAACCCTGCCATGTTTTCAAACTTTTAGGTACATCCTCAAGAAGAGTACAGCATATTCTTATAACTTCCCCTCCCTGGCCCCAGCAATCTCATCCACAAACATTCACAAAATCAGGGAGTTAGAAGTAAAAGTTTAGATTCAGAGTTGTCCACACAGTTCAGGGATCCAAATTGAAACCTCTAAGATAAGTGTCTATCAGATGTTTATAATGCCTCCAGTGAAGGGGGACCCCCCCACACACACACCTTTGTAAATAATTGGTTCTGGTGTTAAACTGCTCTTACTGATCTGAAGGGTTTTTTTTCTACTATTTAATAATTTGTCTTCTTGTAACAAATCCATTATTCTACATCTAGCAATCTGCAAGAATGAGAACAGGTGTTCCTTAACTTTTTCGTATGAGGCACCTCTTTTTTTTTAACTCTTGGATACTTGAAAAATGATAATATTTTCCTTCTTATTCTGAAGACATTTTCAGATCCTCCTCATTGCCTTTTCTGTAAGAAGGCTAAATCCTTCTTGAAGAGAGATAGAAAAACTGGGGATACACTTCAGGTGAGATCTGATCAATCAATAGCAGAATGATTACTTCCCATAATTTGAAAATTATATATATGCATGTACAGAAGATGCAATAAAAAAATTTGCAGATCACAGTTAATTCATATTGTTTTTAATCACATATGAAATGCCAAACCAATTATCCCCCAGTCTGTACAAGTGAATATTATTTTTGTTTATAGGGACAAAACAAATTTTAATTTTATGTCTTCTAGGTTATTAGCATCATTATTTCCAAATTGGATGAATATTTTCCTGTTTTTATCCAGTTAATAAAATATTAATAAAAATTCTGAAGAGTGGAGGCCCAGAACTGAGAACTGTGACATCCCATTAGATATTTCCCTCCAATTTGATGAGGACTGTTGATGAGCAGTCTTTGATTATAATGTTTGAGCCAGCAATTTCTCCATTCTATTGTTATGTCAGACATATTTACTTAACTTGCTAATGAGAATGGAAAGAACACTAACAATTGTAAAAGTCATTAGAAGAGTAAAAACTATCTGAGTCACAACTATTTCCAAGATTAAAAGTCACAGAATTGTGGTGGGAGAAAAGATGATGTAAAACCAGCACATGCATTTTTAGTAGATACTCAACAAGATGTCAAATTACCAAGTACTTACTAAAATAGTGATAATAATAAAAAATGTGCACTATTTGTTATTTCAAACCAATCCTACATTTGAAGAGTTATTTTGAGAATTATTATTGTAAATTAACTATACATTTGGCCAATTATGTATGATTATTAACAAGTGAACTACAAAGTAAGCACAAAAATGCTTACATTTATGCTAGATATTAGATCAAATATTTGGGTGGAAATGGAATCTATTATTCACCTAGGAGCTTTTTATTGTTTCTTTAGTCATGGAAGCCTATCACATTTCCTAGTTACTTATCTTTTCTAAACCTGAAATGTTTAAATTTTGTATCATGCACGAAGTATACAACATAGGACAGACGTCTCTAAGATACTTGCCAGAACAGGCAAAAGTTTCTCCTGGCTGTTTTCCAGCATTTCTTTTTTCTAAATGATCCAGAAGAGAGAGAATGTTGTATGGCCTCCAAGCATATACATCTGCAGAAGGAGATGCACACTTCCATCCAAAAGATGTATACCTCCATCTAAGTCCACCTATCTCTGTAGCAGTGATAGCGAACCTTTTAGAGACCGAGTGCCCAAACCGCAACCCAAAACCCATTTATTTATTGCAAAGTGCCAGGGCTGCATCAGCATTGTGGTTCCCTCAGGGAGGGGTGTGTGGCCCAATGGGTGAGCAAGGCCAGGGTGGTCACAGCAGACTGGGTGGGTGTGGCCAAGTAGGCGTGGCCATCTCAATACTCTTAACATCTCTACCCGAGCTTGCTAGCCGGCCATTTTGCCTGCTTTGTGCTGGGCGGGGCTGTTGCTCCAGGCGGCGGCAGCCTAATGGACCTGCGTGAGCTGCTTAGTGGCCATGGTGTGCTTGCCCACAGAGAGGCCTCTGGGTGCCGCCTCTGGCACGCATGCCATAGGTTCGCCACCACTGCTCGATAGTATAAAAAACTACATGAATGGCCAAGCAATTTTATTGTAACAATTTTGAGCATCTTTAACAACAATAATAAGATAAGATAACCTTTATTGTCATTTTTTTTACTGTGGGCACAACTGCACATATCAAAAATGAAATTCAGTTGCCCACTCTCAAAGTGAAACATACATGACACACACCTAAACATACTATATACAAAATATGTATAAACTGACACCCCTACATATATAATATGGAAATGGGTGGATGGAGACTGAGATTTCTAGAAAGCTACAATAAACACAAACTTCATCAAATTTCCTATTATGATGCTTTTCAAACTACAACTACCATCTCCAGGTATCACAGTTGCTGGCACCATTGAGAGTACATCCAGCTAGAAAAGCCTGGGCTGATTTTATTGGATTTAGGAATTAGGCAAAAGGAAAACAACATTGAAGTGCTTATGAGTATAAAATTGTCACATTTTTATTCTCAATCAATCAGAATAGAGCTGGAAGGGAACTTGAAGGTCTTTTAGTCCAACTGCCTGCTCAAGCAGGAGACCCTATACCATTTCAGACAAGTGGCTGTCCAGTCTCTTCTTTAAAATCTCCAGTGATGAAGCATCCACTACTTCCGATGACAGCTGTTCCTCTGGTTAATTGTCCTCACTGTTAGGAAGTTTCTCCTTAATTCCAGGTTGCTTCTCTCCTTGATTAGTTTCCATCCATTGTTTCTTGTCCTATCCTCTGGTGCTTTGGAAAATAAATTAACTCCTTCCTCTTTGTGGCAGCCTCTCACATACTGGAATACTGCTGTTATGTCCCTAATCCTTCTTTTCTCTAGACTAGCCAAACCCAAATTCTGCAACCGTTCATCATGTTTTAGTCTCCTGGCCTTTAATCATCTTAGTTGCTCTTGTCTGCACTTTTTCTAAAGTCTCAACATCTTTTTTATAATGCGGTGACCAAATCTGGATGCAGTATTCCAAGTGTGGCCTTACCAAGGCTTTATAAAGTGGTACTAATACCTGTGATTTTGATTCTATATGACAGTGGTGGCGAACCTATGGCACGGGTGCCAGAGGCGGCACTCAGAGCCCTCTCTGTGGGCACACATGCCGTCGCCCCAGCAGAGTTCACCAGAGTAGCGAGCATGTGACGTTTGGAAGTGATGGCACAGGAAGTGAGTGAGCAAGCAGCGTTGGCCCCCAGGGGATGCTCTGGAGATGACGAGGGACTGGTCCCCACTTCCCCGGCCTGCCCACGCCCATCCAGTCTGCCATGAACACCGCAGCTATGCCCACCCAGTGGCCATGCCCACCCAGGGGCCACACACACATCCCGCTCCCCCTGAGAGCACCACAATGCTGATGCGGCCCTGGCACTTCGCGATAAATAAGTGGGTTTTGGGTTGCAGTTGGGCACTCAGTCTCTAAAAGGTTCGCCATCACTGCTATATGAGAACAATCCATTTTCTGACTTACCATTTCAGTTACTCATATTGGACTCACTCTGCTTTGGCTAAAAAGTTCTAGGAAGGTACCTTCTTAACTAGATGAACAAGCACTTGTAATATAGCTAAACAAACCAAACATCATTTTGGGGGACGTTTATACCAAATAGCATTCAAATGCATTTATTTATTTATTTATATTGCTTTTAAGCTGTAATCACAGGACTAAGCACTTTGACTATCTCATCTGAAAGTTTATTTCCTGAAACAGAAAAAACATTAGAATCATGGATTTTGAAGAAGACTGCTTAATGGCATTGTATAATGACTAAAGCAGACACTATGACTGGCTATAAAGTAATACTAAAAAATAATTTTAGCTTGAGTCTATAACATAAGAGCTATTTAGAATGTAAATAGAAAATCAACATTTAGAGTAATGAGTAAGCAGTTTTTTTCCTGAGTACTATGCTGATGTGAACCTTCAATCAAAATCAGAAAAAATGAGTGTAATTCTTTTTGGTTTTAAAAATCTAATTTGTTTAAATTTACAACATATAATATAAAAGAAAAATGCAGGTAACGAGAGTGAAGAGGAAAAAGATACAAGAAATCTCTTCTATCCATTCGTAATACTCCGTAAACAATATATATGTTTAGCTTCTATTACTTATTGGATTTGGTAACTGCATCTGTTAATTTTAACATCAATTATGAAACAGTGTCCTTTAAAGAAATATTGAGAAGATAAATATACTTTTCTATTACATACTTCTACATTTAGTACAAGGAAATCAGAAAATTATTGTACTGCACACTTTCAAATGATGTTGCCACAAAAACCTAAATTTACAGCAATACACTCACAATACACGACTACAGATATTTCAGGGCTGGGTTACTTCATCTCAGTGACATAGTTCATAGTTCATTGGAAAAAATTACTGACAGCTTCATGGTTCCCCTCCCACGTTACACAGAATCAGTACAAACTACTAACCATTAATGGCTCAAGAATTAGAAAGTACATGGAACTGTGTGTAACTTCAAAAGTATTACTTCTTGTAAAAATATTCTTCATTAAAAAATTATTGTCTGGAAAATAGTCCAAAAAATTCCACTGTTTATTGTGATTTCTTCCAAATCCTGAGATGAGGTCAAAGCAATTAATGAATATATTATGATTTCTAATTATTTGTCTAACAAGAGAATTTTGAAGTCAATTCTATGCCTGAATGTCACAATTTTTACTTATAGCTACTTAAAGCCAGAGGGCAGAGACAGGGAAAGGTTCCCCAAATAACCATATGCATCCTATTTTTTGTCTCCTGCTATATTTCCTTTCTCTTAGTGGCTTCATTCCAATGTCAAAAATCTCACCAAACCAGTCGCTGTCCATTAATCACTTGGAACTTAATAGATATTTGTAACATCATCCTTTTTAATGGAAAAAATTGACTTTCTGTACAATGTGTACAATGTGAAATGCCTACCCTCAATCCCATGGCTTCCTTTCCTATAACAATTATTTCAAAATATTGTTGGTTTCAGGGTTTTTTTGATATTGAAGCCCAAGGAAAAACCAAGGATAACGTGCAATTTTTCTGATCTAGATGCTCCCTGGCTGCTACAGACCCAATAAATTGCACATAAGAAGAAGATGGATTCCGATCAAAAGAATCTTGATCACAATAAATACATCTCCAGTGTTTGTTCTTTTCACAATTAACATAACCAGACGTTTCTCATTTGTTAGGAGTGAAAGTCAAAGTAGACAACAAAAATACCTTGTGGTGATGTACTTACTAGTCTCGTATCAAGGACGTGCTCTTAAAGACCACTGAGATACTAGTGAAGTAACGCTGCAATGAGATAATTGGCTGGTGACGCCAGTGCAGCATGACTGGAATGTAAGAAATTAGAACAGTTCTAAACAATATGCATCCAACCAAACAGCTTTGTGTTATTGACTACCAACTCAACTTCCTGCTGCCACCAGGAAGGATCTGCCATTACCAAAAAAGGAACACTGCCAAGTACCTCCAGGTCTCCCTGATACTACCAGCTCCAGTGCTGCCACCATCCACTAGCCACCCAACTGCTGTTCAGTTGGCTGGCTATTACTTTGCAGCCTGCAATTATTTTTAATGTATCATTGTGGCCCATTTTCCTCTACAAAAATTATGCAGATCTGAGTTATGTTAGTCTTCTGTGACAGGAGAAGAACCTATGACATTGGTATTTTAACATAAAAAGTTTTATGATTAAAATGCCATCATAATGAACTGTAATTGCATCAGACTTTAACATAGTGCTTATTTTCTCAGAAATGATTTAAAAAAACATTTTTGAATGTATTATGGAAATATGCTAGCTTTTAATTGTGCAGGTGCTTTGGATATCATGATACCAATCTAATTGTGCACATCATAAATCTGTTTTTGTATTGTTGCTGCAACAAGAAGTACATAAAATTAATGTCTCTAATCACATTTACATTCATAACGGGTACTACATTTAACAATGTTTATAATAAGCTGGTATTTTTGTCCATGCTCTGAAAAATGGGTCAAGCATTAACTAGCTATTACATATTTATTCTTATATGCTTTTAAAGCTAGGTTTACAAAAAGAACTATTAATTTTTGGTTAGGTTCCCAAAACATTTCAGCTCTTCAAAAAGTATATCCTGAATACTCTATGATCAAATGAAACAGGGCAACAAAGTTGGAACAAAAACTCATCTGTCACATCTAATCCATCTTTTAACTAAAAGGAATGGAAGCCTTTTTAATTATTCCAACAGCAGATGGAGAGTGGCCTCTTTCAAAAGTATTGCCTGAGGCCGGATCGAGTCCAGTCTACTATGTCATGAAAGGGAAAGCCCCTTTTACAAAGAAAAGGCAAGAGAAGGCAAGATCAAAGAAGCAGAAAGAATTTTGAAAGCATGTTTCCTTAGTTCAAAATATTCTTCTAAAAAGAGGAAGATTAATATCCCTTTGCTGCACCACTCACAATATCCCTATTATATAAATAAAAGAGAGGTAATAAAAATATAGCTCACTGAAAATAAAGTGGGGAAAAAACTTTATCTCTTTTTAACTCCTTGCGCACACATTTTCTTTTTTCTTTTGGTTTTCTCTTTTGACTTTTCAGTAACAAGGAACAATAATCTCCTAGAATTCAGGACCTATATTAATTTGTTAATGGTTATTCCCCTTTCTACATATTAAATAACACAAAACTTTTCTTATTTCTAAAACTTAAGAAAAGCTATAGCACCTGACTACTTTGGTCTGATAAAACCAGAATACCGTCCATAAACAAAGCACTTAATGATGAATATATGTCACGCATGCCTGAGCATATTTGAATTCAGATACCACCCAAGCTGATCCATTTATATCTAGCATTACCTTGACTGATGATCTGGAGACCTTTATGAATTCATTGCAACAATTCTGATACACTAGTCATTTTATGGCATTTGTTTATGCAAATGAGTATGACCACCCATCTTAATCAAATAATTCTAATGGCTAACAAAACATAATAGGGTTTTCATGTGTGGGTGGAAATGATTATTTATAACCTAAGTTGTTAAAGCTATGTTATACCTTTGTAATATCTCATCTATACTATTGCTCTAGCTAGTGCTCTTCAGAAGGTTTGAAATTCAAATCAACAATTCTCACAATTTAGCCTGGATTAGACTTTTCTGTCATTGCATGTCGGAGAATGTACGCCTCTATCATTTGGAGATAGGCATAGGTGTTGCATTTATATGTCTGCAAAGTTTAACGTTCTGGCTAGGAGGCACTCAAACAGCAAAGCATGCAGGACATGGACCTCTCCACAATGCCCAGTTGGGGTATGGGAGGTATGCACATTGGCCCATTGCCGCCATCTGCAATGTACACTTACCCATCAACCCCTTCGCAGCATAGGTATGCAGCAATGCTTACATATACTTGTGGGCAACTCTAAATCAAGCTTTACTAGAGTTCTAGCCCACCTCTGGTGTTCCCCAGTTTGGAAAATTATTCTCATGAAGTTTTGTTTCATTCCAGAACCTTGTTATTCCATTCAGCTATCCATGTCTGGCTACTTGTCTATGTCATAGTAATCTCAAGGTCTGTAATTTCAATATTAAATTACTCAGTCTGTTCTCAAAGATTTTTGCTCATTTATTCTTGGTATTAATAATTCATATCTAGATTGCAGTTCATCCTGCTTAACTTAAACAAGCTTTAGTTTAATCCTTCTATTACAGTGATCTTCATTATGGATCCTGGAAGAAAAACACCCATCTATACTTGACAATGCTGAACAACTGCCTGAAAAGGCATTTCTTCCTTTATCTAGCTTCAAAATTGGTCTAACTGCTAATTTTGAGCAAAAATCCTACTCCAAAAGGAAGATATTGATTAATGGTTATTGATTTGTTATATTACAGTTAATTCAGCTGATTATGATTTAACATAATCTGGCATGAAGTAACAGTTAACCTGCGTCAGTATAATATTTTCACCTTGATACATATAATTAACATGTAAATGTTATAATTTTATTTAATATTCATCCTGGTCACATCAGACTGCACTATTTTCTCTCAAAGGATGACCCAATGGGTCAAAGTATTGTCTACAGTACTTTAATTATACATTCATCTATCTATCTACCTAGCTATCTATTATTTATCTGTCTGTCTGTCTATCTATCTATCTATCTATCTATCTATCTATCTATCTATCTATCTACCTATCCCTCCATCTACTTGTTTTATTTGTATTTGATTTGTGGCTTTATAGCTATAATAATACAAGTAGACTATTCTCATTTTGTTTACCGATTCTGTATTTTAACCTATGGGAAGTATAAGCTGCTTAGCTAGTTCTTTTTAAAATGAAGTAGTATATAAGCCCTTATTTAATATGTAAACAAATGTTTAGATGCAATTGCCTACCTTTCTTGACAATGAAGAGCTATGAAGTCTGATTCAGCTCTATGATGCAATATTCTGTCACAGCTTGCCAAATCTGAAAAGGCAAAGGGCAGCCAGCAAACCAGAAAAACAATTACAACCTAGTAATATGAAAAAGAGAATACTATATACCCAAACTCTGTCTCTCCAAAAGGAGCCTAAACTCATAATCTTCAGGTTATAATGCTTCCAAAACCTAGCAAATTGTCAGTGCAGAAAAAAAATGCAGCTAGAAGGTTTTACTATTTGAATCTTTTTGCTTAGACAATATAGATGTCTCTTGGACTTTTACCACTCATTCTTTGTGGAAATGTTTATAGAAAATAACATTAAAAAGAAAATAATTAATATGGAAAACTATGGGATTAAACATCCTTTCCCCTCCTAATCTTCCTTTTTTCCTTATTGCATCTAACTTAAAAATATATTAAAAATCCAAAATATGATGATACAGAATTCCATGTAATGTGCAAGTTGATATGAAAAGTTCATCTGACAAAATAGGTTACAAGTGCAGGAGACCAGCATTCCAAGCTACTCTAACCTAGCATTCTAATCTCAGACAGAAGCTCATATTAGTTGTGAGACATGAATGACGAAGAACCCAAAGTTATCCAATAACAAGATCCCAAAACTACTGTGTGTCCACATGCCTTGTCAAGTACACTATCCACCTTCTGTTGATCAGCTTCAGTCAGTTTGCTTGCATCCATGCATGTACTATCAGTTATTTGGATTGGTGACATCTTGCCTTCGGCTAGTCCAGTCTCTTTTACCCTTACATTTCCTTTCAATAACCTGTCTAAAGCTATCTGATTCATATGTGTATTCAAAATGTCTCAAACAGAATCACATACCATACAAAGGCAACATTTCAGTTACTAATTCAACCAGAATGTCAGGTTCATGAATCCTGTCAGGCCTATGTATTCAGTGACTCATCACTAAAGCCTCAACTTCTGCTGCTTTTCCCCTTGATCTGCTTTGACCCGTCGGCACCAGTTGCCTTCTGTTATAGGAGTCCTGGTGTACCTGTCATATTTTAAAGAAGGATTGCTTCCATTATACCAGACATCTCCTTCTTATCTATCATATCAGAGTTCTGTCAGTTCAACAAATGTTTTGTTGAAAAAGGATATGCTGAATGTTTTGGGGAAGGCAAGCCAGCCAGTAAGTTGTTTGTGTTCTGGAAATTTCTATGATTTAATTTTATCTCTACTTGCAAATGTCTTCAGAGAAATGTCTTTGTCTCCCGACCATACACTAAAAATTCATACATGTGCACGCACAGGATGAATAAACAATAAAATAATGCATACAACTACCAAAAGAGGAAATGCCAAATAGGCAGATAAGCTACCCATAGATAGCAACAGAGAGAGACACAGTTGCCAGGGGAAAATTGCAAATTGTCCAATACAAAAAGTAATAGGGCAGGTCCCTCAAACTAAGTAACCAAGAAACTCTATCATTAAACAGGGCTCTATGGTTGAACCCATGGGGAAAGAGGTTAGAAATATGCCTGGCTTAGAATAAATCAGTCATGCCATCCCAGCAAATGCAGTATAGTTAAACAACATACTTCAAAATGAAGCCTTGTTTCCAAATACTACACTATGGAGCAGATGGTAAGATCTATCAGCATCATCAGTGATGCCCATGTAACCTACCCTCCACCTCCTAGTAGAGGTTGTTGTTTTATCAGCCAAGCATTACAGCATTAAGCAGACTGAGGCAAAGTGAGTTTCTGTCTAGGTTCCCTTGCTACCAGCTATGTCCCTTTGGAATTCTGCATCAGCTACTGACTTGTACAAGATGATGCAATCAGCTTACAGCTTCTGTCTATAACATCAAAAGATCTCCAACGCTCAGCAATTCCCTTGGCTTTCTGATATCTTCCTAGTGTATGTGCCAACAGATGTGGAGGCAAAAAGAAAAAAGTACACTCTAAGTTAATTTTGCTTTTCAAAACTGACATTAATAAAGGCCTAGATTGTGTGTGTGTGTGTGTGTGTGTGTGTGTGAAAAAGTAAATATATAATATCTAGGGCTTTATTAACATCAGTTGTTAATCTATAGAACTGATATTATTTGGTACAAGAATCATCTTGTTGCATAACAGGAAAAAGACCAGCTGGTTTTTTCCAAAGTATGAAAATACCCTACTGAATCAATCATAGACACATCAAACCAGCATGCCATCTCTCACAGTGAGCCAAAACATACATCTAGGAAGCTTGCAGACAGACAGTTCTCCTCTTCTATTATTGCTCTTGTACTCCTAGCATGTTTTGATAGGCTGTTCCCATGCCTGGAAGCTGTTCCCAAGCAGCTATACATAAAATCGTCCTTTAGGAATTTGTCTAGACCTCTTCTGAAGCCATTTAACCTAGCAGCCAATGCATCTTGTGGCAGCACATTGTACATGTTAACCTCTATCATATGTTCCTGTGTCTTTTCTCTAAAAAACAGCTCCAACCACTGTATCTTATCCTCATATGGAACATAAGTTCAAGTCTCTTGATCATCTTGGTTGCTCTTTTCTGTACTTTCTGCAGCTCCACAATTTCTCTCTCAGATGTGGCTGCACAATAAATTTGGATGGGGCATGTAAGATCAGCTGAACTACTATGCCTCATCACTTTTCTGATGACCTAGCAGAAAATTTGCTTTCTTAACCACTATTGCATATTGCATAGATAACTTCACTTAACCATCTACAACTACAAGATCTTTTTCTAGTTGACCATTGACAGTTCAGTCCCCATCCTTTTATAAGTGAAACATGGATTCCTAGCTGCAAACAGGCACAACACTGTGCTTGTTGACACTGAATTGCATTTGCCATTTAGTAATCTCGTAACCACTGAATTGCACTTGCCATTAAGTAACCCTTTGGAGCTCTTCATGGTCTATTTATGCATTTTATTCTATTAAATCATTTCACAGAACAGAATTAACAGAACAGCAGAGTTGGAAGGGACCTTGGATGTACTGGGTCCAGAATAGATTCTTGCGAGAACCAACTTATCTTCTTCAATTGTGAAAATTGTCCATCTATCCTACGCTTTGTTTTTTTATTATTCAACTAGTCATCAGTCCATCAGATAACCTCCCCTGCTATCACATTACTCAAGTTATTTAAGAGTCTTTGATAAGGTGATAAGGTACATCACCTTCATCCATATGCTTAACACTTTTAAAGAACTCAAGCAAGTTAATGAGACAGCATCCTCAACGTGCCCAAGTTGCAATCATTGCTCCTGCCTGGGCAATATTTTCATTTCTATTTTTTGCCTATTTGCTTGGAAATGTTTAAGCTAATATAGTTCTAGTTTCTAGAATCCCCTTGGATTTCTTTTTATACATTATATTTTATACATTAGAGTTACACCGGCTACCTTCCAATCCTAAGACACAATGCAAGATTTTAAGAACATATTTTTCCCAATACTGTACATCATCAATGCTATTTTTTTAGTTCCTTAAGGACTTGTTGAAGGATACTATCTGGATTTTGGAATATTTTTATTTTGAATTTTTCAATATGTTCTAGAAAATGTTATCTTGTTATACCTGGTTGCCTCAACTGCCTGGATGGACTATAGTAGACTTAACATATATTATTCCTATTTCTTCAAATTACAGAGTAAGCAGATTAATGAAATTCTAGCTATAGGAGATTAAGCTATAATTAAATATTAAGCTACATTTAAATTGGAAAGTACATTCAAAAGATCAGTTCCCTTAACATTTTTTCAATCAAGCTTCAGTGAAGTATGTATCTGGTTTCCTATGCAGCTAGACAGAGCTTCACATTTATACCATATAATGTTTTGTGTGAATAAGTTGTGTTACGAAAAAGCATTACGAAAAAGCACTAGTGACATGACTTGATTTCTCACTCCCACATTTCAGAAGTAGATTATAGCAAGAAAGGAGTGACATTCATTTGATTGTCTTAATTACAATCTATATAGGATAAATTGTTTGCAAAACAGTACTGTATGTGCAATGAGAAATTTCATGTTTATATTTTTAAATGAGTTTATTTGGAAAATGATTACATACATCACAACAAAGTGACAATTTATTTACTTAAATAATTTAAGTCATCCTTGATTTTAAAAGAGAATTGGGGTAAGAAGTAGGTGTGAGTATCTTACCATCAAGCCAAAATATATTTTAATAATATGTTTATTCCCATGCAATTACCACCCACCTTAAACTTAGGGCTAGTTTATCAGAACTTATTAAATTACAGTTTACAAAATGCTGGCTCCTTTCCATGTCCTCTTCTCACCTCATTAGCAACAAAGACTTTTATAAAAGCAAATGACGTGTTGTGATGTGCATATACTGATGTAGCTAATCCTTGAGAGAGTACGGAGCTTCTGTTTTCAGATGAATCATAATTAATGGAAGAGGCTGAAACTGTTTTAATCACTCAGTTGAGGATGAAATAATCCAGATACATACAGCAGAATATGGGACCAAAGAGGCCATAGAGCCATAGAAGGAAATGTAAACGCCAAATAGATTAGGAACAGGACACACCAAGATAGATGAACTAAAAGTGCTTAATTTTAAATGAAAACATAGGTAGGGAATTGTAAATAGCTGGTGGAATGCAGAGGGCCAGCTATGTCTTGCTACCAACTATTTAGATTATACCAGATAGAAAAAGGATTATTGGGCACAAGGTGGCTCTACAAGTATACATCAAACATAATATACAGTAACAACAAAAGCTAGAAGCTTCCAAGAAGGAAGTTATATCCACAGAATCCCTGCTGGATATGGTACTTAGCTCCCAAAAGAACCTTAATACTAGAAGCATATTACACTCACCCCACCCCCTAACAAAAATATTTAGGTCAATCATGATAGAGAATAAAATCAAGAAAGCGTCCAAAGCAATCTGTATGATAGCAAAACAGTTTTTTTCAAATTGTGGGTCCAAGCTTCTGGGGAATTGTGCGCAAATCTGAAAAATATCACACATTTTGGGGCTTGACCGTACAAGCTGTGAAAACTTGGTTCTGTTCTGCCCAAACAAACTATGTTCTTAAGTACATATCATACATATTTAGAATACAAAAAAATTAACATTATCCATTACATTTACATTTCTATCTTAAACAAAATAAAGCAATGAAGAACAATGTTTAGTTTAATTGTTAAATGACTAATTAATAAAAGAGCGAAGATCTTTTATTAATTAATGAGAATTTCATAATACTAGGAAAATCGTAAGTATCATCAACAAAATTAAAAAGCTAACAACAGGTTATATGGCTTATCTGTTGAAGTAATTACTAATTTTTTTACAAAAACAGTAATCTTTACAATGCTATTTAGAATACATACATTCATACCACACGCTCTGGGAATGTTCCATTATTAATATATCTGCTGCTATTTAATTAGTTTCTGTAATAATTATTCAGTTAATCGAATTGTGATACCTAATGATTTTGGGTGGGGAGATGGGTTACTGTTGTTGTGAACCGCCCAAGGTTATGGCACATAAAATGGCTAATGTATAAATCAATCAATCAATCAACCTCAGAAAAAATTATTTATATTTTTGCCATAAACCATGGCAGATAATGTAAATAATGATTCTAGTTAATCAAAGAAATGTCATATGCTTAATATTCCATATCTTAACTCATAAAACTTTATGTATTACTTCAGTGATAGAATAAGATAGGAAAGTAGTTAATAAACCAATTTGTCCGTCAAATATAATTTTGAAGAAATGTTTTGGAATATGCAGGAACATGAATGCAGGGTCTCTTTAAAATTGCATCATTAAAGCAGCTGCATTTTTGTTGTTGTTAATGCAGAAACTTAAAAAGATACTATATGGCTCTTTTAAAAAGGTATTGTGCTCCCACATCTTCAAAGAAATTCTGAGTAATTTTCAAAGCCTACACGGTTCTAAAATGCATCAATTTTACAGACAGGCCTAAATCTTAACATTTTATTCTAGATCACATTTTAAACAGTTTGATCACCACTAAGATAACTTATTAGCTTGCTCTTTATTACTCGATCCGATGGTATGAACTCTGAGTTTATACTTGATCATTAATATAGTAATGACTAGTTCATATTTAATAAATGTTCTGAGACTAAATAGAAGTGGTCAGCAAGTATAAAACTGCTTAATTGTCAGAGGCTGAAGTCAGTAAGGCAGCAAGTGCAATTCAGGTTGGAAATTATTACCTATAAATGCCTACAATGATATGGGCACAGTATATTTGAAGGATCACCTTACTTCTATTGCTTCTACCATTAGGTTAAGCAGAAGGGACAATTTTATGGGTCTCCATCAATCAGAGATTGTCACCTAATGGGATCCAGGAAGTAAGTGTGCCTGTTGTGTAGCTGCCCTACCCCCCTGGAACATATAGCTTGAGGTTTTGATAGTCCTGACTTTACTTACTTATCAGAAAGCTTGAAGACCTGCTGTTTTCCAGGTCTGGAGAAAAGGAGAGTAACTCAGCCCACACTACTGGTCAATGGTGTTTTCAGGAGCCACAAGGTGCTAGTTGGGGCTGGGGAATGAAACTATCAGTCCTATGCAACTTAAGAATGGGAGGGGGAGGGAAAGCAGGAGTTAAACTTGCATTATGCTATCTATATATGCCTGAACTCTTTAGTTTGGCAGAAGTTGATCTTTGTCTAATTTAGGTTCTGCATCTGTAATAAAGGAATGTAATATGTTCAAGTTGAAACCTGTGACTGCCCTGAGTTCCTTATAGAATTACTGCAGACATCTGAAGGCAACCTTTACATTTATTTTTTCACTTAGCAATTAGACATGATAAAGTATTAAAATATACTAGATAAAAAAGGCAGTAGTATTATGACAGTCCTTATGTAAACAGACCAAAAGTTGTGTGGAAATTCTACACTTCCAGCCCTGTAACAGTTGGCCTACAGATTTAGGATCTCTAAGAGAAGGAGGCTCAGCCAGTTGATCAACATCAGAGCATCTTCATGGTTCCATTTGCTGCCTTACCTTTCTTTTTGGAGATAGAGTTCTCCAGTAAAAGTACAACACTCTGCCTAACATGCAAAGACAAAGCCTAGATGCTCTGCATCAGACCTGCAATTCATGTTTGAAATCCAAAATCTGTTTCAAAAAGATAATACGTCATTGGTCAAACTGACTATTTGGAATTCTTTTTCTTGCTCTATTATTCTCTTTTTATACTTTTTCAATAAGCTCCTTTTTATCTTTTGAGCACTGACTATATTTTTTCAAAAATAGACTTTATATTAAAACCCAACTCACATGTAAAGAAAAAAGTTCACCCTTTCTATTCCACCACAACACCTGGCAAGTAAAGACTCAGAGGGATCATCTTGGGGAAGTAGAAGTGTGATTGATTTTTTTTCACAATGGTGGACTGTCCCCTCTCTACTCCGTCTATCATACGGGGGCTGGATCCGCGCCCCTCTCACCAATCCTCACTGCCAGACACAAGCTGCGACTGCTTTGCTTAGCTATTGACAGTTATCAATATTGTGATAAGATGCAATTGACAGACTGGTACGAAAGGGGAGGTGGTATTGACCTACTTTAATGAGCAACATCTTTCTAATGGGGGAACAAAAGAGGGGAGAGAGTGGGACATTTTGGTTTCGTCTGCCTTGATAGAGAGATGTTGACATATGATTGAAGATGATGGTAGACTCTCTCCACAGGATGAGAATTTAAGGATTTTTTATTAATCAAATAGCAATACCTTCTCTATAAAGGAAATAAAGTAAAACAAGAAATGCTGAAATTCAAGCCACCTGTGAGGTTGAGCATAAACAAACTTGGAGATGTTTAGTATTTCTTAAAATCTCAGATTATTTTGAAGGGATCCCAATTGGGATGGTAGCCAGACACTCGTGGTGCACGACATCCTCAAATTCTCATCCTAGGGAGAGTCTCCCATAGTTTTCTCCTCTCTGCAAGTTGTCACCACATCCCATCAGCTGGGAAGTGCCTCTTCCCCTTACCACTTTGTCCTCATTGTCCCACAGTAGTGAGTTGTCCCCGCATCAGTTTGCCTGGGCAACTTATTTCACATCCAGTCAGCTGGGGCAAGCTGCTGCCGGCAACCTGGCTAGGAGAATCTGACGGTGAGTTGTCCTATTCTGGATCATGGCAAGGTCCCAGTGGTCATGAGATAAAACTTCAGGCATTCCACTGCTGTGACTATGCAAACCTCCATCCCCAGCTTACCTTTGTCATCCTTGCCTGCCTCCCCTGCACCAGGCTCACCATCCTAACCACACATAGGAGTTGCCATGGAAACATCCCATAGACCACCGGGTGAGAGTTACAGATGGAAGCTGGATGCCACAGGCAAGCATTAAGGAGCATGGATAAATGGATGTCTGGTTCTGCCATATTTCTTTTCCTTTTCACCCATCCTAATTGCACGCTGGTGACATTAAGCCAGGGAACAAGGACTGCGCTAGAAAGCATGGCTCTTGTAAGATTGCTCCTACATGGTCCTTATTTAAGTACTGCTTGGAATTTGCTTAACAACAGCAACAGGGACGTCTGGAACTGCTGTCATTAAACAAAGCTGTTATGTGATGTTTTGCTTGACAACCACTTTGCTTAGCAATTAGGATTGTTAAGTGAGGACTACATGTAATTAACTTTGGATAGATCCTCATACCTGACTCTTGATCACTTATGAATCTTGGGAAATATGATTTCTTTCAATTTTCAAATATGACTATTCATTGATTACTACACTCTAATTTCTAGTTTAAAACAAGTTATACTTCCAGATTGTTATAAAGATTTGAAGGGGGAAAGAATAAACATATACAATCTTGTTTTCAGTTTCAGCATTTCAGCTGAAGTACTAAAAGGCCATATTCTTTTGATATATAAGTGACAGAAGGTAATATTAACAAAGTAGATTGTCCTCAGACAGGATTACAAATAGATTAGATACATTGACTTTATTATACATTCTGAATCCAGATTAACATTGGTCTGCTCTATTGGAACTAGACTGGCATGTATAATTCATGAACATACAGCGCTACAGCTTCATGTCTACATCCTTTCTATCCATACTGGGTATCAACATTAAATTAAAATCAAATAATAAAAGCAGCAACAATATATTTTTCATTATCTCAAGTCCAGTAATCACAGCTGTAGTTAATCCCTTCTTATCTTCTGAATATAAGCTTCCTAGAATTTGGCAATTAAGTTTTATTAGCTTTAATTAGATATAAAGAATAGTCAGCAAAATTGATTTTCTCATAGCCTCTCCAAATTCAGGTTTAGACTTTAAAGCTATCAAAATCCATGCAGACCTCCATGCTTTCAACAGTACTGATGAAATGTATATGATCCAGAATAATTCCATACACAAAACTTATCAACCCAAACTAATAACATTTCTAATTACATAATATTACTACACCAGGTCATAATAAAACATTAAGAGTATCAGTTGTTCAATGTCTGCTACAACAGGCATTTATGATATATTGTCAAGATTTGTGGTGCAAAAATACACATTTAGAATGACATTCCTTATCTTATGTCACAGAGAATCATATTACATATTCACTGAAGAGAAATGTATTTAAGTGTTTTAACGTTTGTTAATAAAACCATTCTGGCTAGTAGAACAAAGGTTCAAATTTGCTACCATGTTTCCTATACCCACAATTGATGTATAAACATAGTCTAAATACTGCATGTTCATTTTCAAAACAGATACAACAGACTTTAATTGTATTCAATTCAATTTTAGCATGTTTAATTAAATAGAGAATTAATTTATACAGGTTTCTAACTCAGTCTCCACTGACACATAAATAGGAACAACACAAAAGAACACAATAACAATCTAATGAGGTAAAAGGAATATGTGACTAAGCATTAACTAGGAAGATAGTTTGGAAGACTATACAGATAGTCCTCATTTAGACCTTTAATTTAGCAATTGAAGTTATGACAATGTTGTAAAAATATATACAAATAAGAAAAATAAAGGCAGCTCTAATTTTTAAAAAGGCAAACTCATAGTGATGGACTCAGATAACCTTCAGACCAAGTGAATACCTAATTCTTCAAGTTGTGTTTCAAAAGGACAGACTTTTCTCTCTTTCTTATCCTGAAGAGATTCAGGGTAAGAATGCTACTGATTTGTCCCAGAGCTCTCTCACTCCCTTCCCCGCCATTAAAGTGCCCCTTCCACACATAAAGGGAGAAAATGCATACTGCTGCCCCTTCTTTCATGTAGCTAGGTAGTCCTTTGATAATCCTTGCACCTATAAAAAAAATGGAAGTTGGATTAAGATCCTTGATCCCTCAGACTTTTCCCATTGCCACCTTACGTGGACACATGGATCTGCAGCTGGCTAACAAACCGTACTCAATGAGTAGTCCTCAATGGACTACCTCTACATGGAGAGAAGAAAGCAGTGGGGTACCACAAGGTTCCATCTTAGGCCCAGTACTCTTCAATATCTTCATCAGTGACTTAGATGAGAGAATTGAAGGGGAACTCATCAAATTTTCAGATGACACCAAAATGGTAGGAGTAGCCAACACCCCAGAAGACAAACTCAGGATCCAAAAAGATCTTGACAAACTTGAACAATGGGCCTTATCCAACAAAATGAGTTTCAATGTGAAGAAAAGCAAAGCCTTACACTTAGGGAGGAAAAACCAAAGGCACAAATACAGATTGGGTGAGACCCGGCTTAAAAACAGTAACTGTGAGAGTTACTGGAGTCCCTGGAATCTTAGTGATCGATCACTTTTGTATGAGCCAGCAGTGTGCAGCAGCAACCAAAAAAGCTAAAACAATCCTGGGTTGTATAAGCAGAGGCATAGAATCAAGATCACGCAAAGTATTGTTATCGCTTTATAAAACCATAGTAAGACCATACCTGGAATACTGCAGCCAATTTTGGTCACCATATCATAAAAAAGATGTTGAGAGTTTGGAAAAAATTCAGAGAAGAGCAACTAAGATGATCAGAGGCCGGGAGACCAAAACATAAGAAGAATGGCTATGGGACTTGGGTTTGGCTAGTCCAGCGGTTCTCAACCTATGGGTCGCGACCCCATTTGGGGTCGATCAACCTCTTTTGTGGGGTCGCCAAACGCGGCGATCCGCCATTTTGTCGCCTCCGGGGGCGCGCCGCGCCTCCGGGGGGCGGCGGCGCGCCTCCGGGGGGCGGCGCCACGCATGCGCGTCGCACGTGGGGCGGTGCCGCGCATGCGTGCCGTGCATGAGGGTGGCGCGGCGCCTCCGGCGGGCGCCACCGCGCATGTGCGCCATGCGTAGAGGGCGGTGCCGCGCATGCGCGCCACGTGCGGGGCCCCACCCCCATGCGCGCCGCGTGCGGGGGTGGCGCCGCGCATGCGTGCCACGCGCGGGGGCCCCGCCCCCATGTGTGCCGCGCCGCGCATGCCCATAACGTTTGTGTGGCGGGGGTCGCCGTCACACAAACGTTGAGAACCGCTGGACTAGTCTAAAGAAAAGAAGAAATGGGGGAGACATGATAGCAGTGTTCCAGTATCTGAGGGGCTGCCACAAGGCAGAGGGGGTCACGTTATTCACCAAAGCACCAGAAGGAAGGACGAGAAACAATGGTTGGAAACTGATCAAAGAGAGAAGCAACCTGGAATTAAGGAGAAACTTCCTGACAGTGAGGACAATCAACCAGTGAAACAGCTTACCCCCAGAAATCGTGGGTGCTCCATCACTGGAGATTTTTAAGAAGAGACTAGACACTCACCTGTCTGTATTGGTATAGGTTCTCCTGCTTGAGCAGGGGGTTGGACTAGAAGACCTTCAAGGTTCTATTCTGTTCTATTCTATTCTATTCTATTCTATTCTATTCTATTCTATTCTATCCTATCCTATCTTATTTTAGTTTTATTTAAAACTGGTAACATCAATAGTAACCTATCTATTAAATGCATTCAATATTATCTGTCTCATTTTGGTCACTGTTTTAGCCTTAAGTGTATGCTTATGTGAGGATTCTTGCCTGCTAAATGGTAAGAATTCCTAATCATTACAGTACAGATTATGAAAAAATATTGCTGTCTTTATAGACGTAAACTGAATGTGTTGTTGAACTGTGGTAAATAGAATGCAAAAAAAAAAATGAAGAGGGATGTACACTCATTAAATTATGCATTTAATTTGTAACACAGCAGGATGGTATTCATCTGGATTCAGAGTTTATAATCAAGTCAATATAGCTAATCTACTTTTAATACATGCCAAATAAACAAGCATAATATTAAGGCACCATGAACCCTTTCATCAAACCAAGCAACCTCCACATGTACTGAGCTACCATTTCCGCAACTCCTCATCAAGAGAGCTATAAGGGTAGTAGGTTGAGCCCTCAAGATCTTAAATTATTTAAATTTGCATTTAAGGGAACAAAGAAAACTTTAAAATTTGATATTTATGGTCTTTATGTTCATTATATCATGTATATATTGCTTTAATGTACTTTTATACTTTAAATAATGACTTTTGAGAGCCTCACAGAGAATAATCAAGAAAAAAACAGTAACTAAAATAAAAAGAATTTAAAATACTAAATATTTACCTGTGTGATATTTCCATTACTAAATATTTACCTGTGTGATATTTCCAGACAATGTGGCATGGTTCAGTATATTTATTTGGAACAGTATAAAACTGGAAAACTATTCTCTAAGAACAGCAGCTAACAACTTCAGGGGCAGAGCACCCCCGTTAAAGTTGTAGTCCACATAGGAGCAGAAATACTCCTTTTTAGTATATAAAATAATGAAACAATCCATGTCTGTGTTCTGCACTGACACTGTAGGGAAAGGCAACTATGAGACATAGTATAGGCTTTGCATAAGAATTCATCTTTAATGAACTGTTGCTTTTTAGAAAACTAATACTGACACATTTAAATACAGAGGGAGTGAGCAATATTTATTCTGTGGACAGAATAATCACAGAAGAAATTAGTGAGTAAATGAAATACCCCACAGAGTTTCGAATAGTTAGTGGGCTAACTTACATCAACTCAGATTCTAGGAGGCTACAGTTTTAAAACCAGAAATGCAATATGGCTACTACAAATATTGACCACCAATCAAACCACCACTACCCCAAAAAACCCCAAATTCAAAGCAATTGCAGAGGAAACATATGAGAATCTTTGCTCACAAAACTGGATTTATATCCTTCATACATTTCCTTTCCTTTCAAAATGCAAATACCACAATCTCTTACCAAATTATATTTAGTAGTCGACTAGAAAAACTTTTTGTTAAATTATATCTGCAAGAACAAATGTTATATATGCATGTCAATCACATGAAGGAATGTCCATGACAAGATTTTTTTTGAAAATGAACATTTCCCGAACAGAAATCCAGAACAAGAATATTTTAAATGCTGTGTCCAAAGCAGTACTAACAATACAATCTCTCTCTTTTTTTAAAAAATGAGTAACTGAAGAAAAATTGAGATGTGTTGAGAAATCAGTCTTCAAATTAAGACAAGAGTGTGCAACTTCTGTTGACATAATGACACTCCAGATTCAAGCTTAAAGGTCGGACTTCCAAAATAAGTGAGGCCTGTGGAGAACAGTTTAAGAGATGATATGGTTGTGAGCCTGTCCTCACTGTTGCAAAGCATAATGAATCCTTTTTGCACCTGTACCTATCTGAATTCTAATAAATGCCCCCCTAAAACCTGGACATTTTGCCCCTACCCAATCAGAGGACTGCAAAAAGGACTCTGGGCTGACGGCTGACATTTTGCATCCCTAAACTGAGATAATACCTTAGTATAAATAATGCCTTTAATGAAAACATAAATATTCTAAACATTTTTAACATTCTCCTTTATATTAGTCTGTTTAAGCATTTCCACTCATAGTTTATCAAAATTTTCCAATACTTACAAAATCTTTTGTCTTTTCTGCTGATCATCAATGTTTTATTTATCCTTCTCTCAATTTTATAAGCACACAAAGCAGAAAATAATTCCCACAATGAAGAAAGCGTTCAACACAAGTATTGCTCTGATTACTTAACAGATTTAATTAAAAACTAATTATGAGACAGTAGTGTATTACTTAATCAACCCAACAAAATTCATTTCAAGGTTGTATATGGAGAATACAACACAAACTAAATATAGGTTATTCATATAAATACTTCTCAATGTTTATTTGCTACTTGTAGGTCATCTCAAAAAATATTGTAGACTCCAACTAGTAAATTGTATCTATGTACTATTTGTTTAATCAATTTGCAATATTATGCAGCAGATCTCAGTGATAAACTCTTTCTCAATTAAAATGAGTTCTAATTTATCAGAAATATCAATTATAAGCACCTCCTTTTACAATCTAGTTCTATGTGCATATTTAATTTTTATTTCCTTATCTCTTATTTTCAGTAGGTTATATTTTAGCTTATGTCTACTCTACAGTATAAGATACAATAACTCTTACATCTTTCAAGGATAGATAGAATAATATTGTAGAGCTTATATAAGATATCTAAAAAAATTAGAAATCTGATAAATACACAAAATAGGAATTGTGGATGGCAGCTGTACCTTCTACAAATTAAGAATTTTATTATTAAAGATTTTCACACAAAATCTTCTGGAGCACCTTACAAATTACTTGTATTGGTTAACTGTACTTTCAACTATCAATTTAGTTAGACTAGTATTTGGATTTAAATCAAAGTAGTGCCCCAAAAACCACACAGACTCAGTTTCACCTGACTAAATTATAGTTTGTCATCTCAAAACTCCTATTTTCCAGAATATAGGGATTTCATGATTCAGTCTGCCTGCCTGTATACACCATGCCACAGTTTAATACATCATGAAAAAACTTCATGCTCACACCACTTCTTCTTCCTTTACAATTTAGCAGAAAATAATAGACTAGCAATAAAATAAAAGCCTTAGTTTATTTGATTAAATTGCTAAGGCAAACTTACTAGATCAGTGGTTCTCAACCTGTGGGTCAGGACCCCATTTGGGGTCAAATGACCATTTCAAGGGGGTCGCCAAACAACGCAGTCCGCCATTTTTTCCCCTTTTTCCTTAGCTGTGCTACTCCCTCTTATTCTACTGGCTTTTGAAAGCCAATAGAATAGACTCTCTTGAATAGAGTCTAATTCTATTGGCTTTCAAAAGCCAATAGGAATTGTCCAGGCTGTCTCTGCCTGCTGAGCCCGCCAAAAGTCCCATTCTGCAAACGGTGCTGCACCAGTTGAGTAGTCCTCGACTTATGACCGGTTGAGTAGTCCTTGACTTACGACCAGTTGGGGGTCGCGGCATTAAAAAGGTTGAGAACCACTGTACTAGAGTCTCTGGTAAATCAGAAGTGAGAGGCAGAAATTACTGATTGAAAAGAAAGAACAGGGGGGGGGAATACTGGGTTTACTTAGGTACAAGAAAATACATTTATCAAAATTCTTAAGAAGTTTATTAAATCTAATATGTTTCTCAGATTAGATAATGGCTTCCAACAGCAAACTGGTAGGAAAAAAATTGCTCTTGTCTGGAAACAAACTGCTTCTTACAGAGTTTTGATCAATACTTGAGTAGAACTTATGTACTTATGTGTTTGTGTATTTTATTTATACACAATAAACTGATTTTTAAATTGTTTGATTACTATTATATGGTGATGAAGTTATTCATTCAATCCAACTCTTGGTGATTAGCAATTAAGTTACAATAAAAACAATTTCATTCTCATGTCCATTAAGCCAGAAACCTTGCTTAGCATCAATGTGCTCACTTACGGCTGTTGTTCCTCATCTCAAGTGGTATGGTTAGTGAACCAGCCATCTATAACAGATTTTGAATTATATTCTGAATTCCTTTGAATGCAGGCTATTTCTGGCCATTCCAAATTGGAAAATATTGTGATAAAGAGATCTAAAACAGGACATGTTTACATTCTCTAGCTAGTTCTGATTTTAATATATTTGTTCTGCACTCTTAAGAGATGCTTGGCTTGAATAAATAAAAATGAATGGTGATGGTGGTTGGTGATTAACCATTACACTCAGAAGTTGCCAAAAATTAAAATCACTTTAACAAAGCATTATTACTGAGTGTGATGCATAAATTAGAAAACTGTTTCTTATATATAGTCAACAACTTAACTTCCTTTTCAGGGATTCTCGTCTTCCTTCTTTTTAGGTTTCCCTGCTTTAAGCAGCTGTTTTTCCTTCAGATGCTACAAAGCAGCCTATCCTGACCTGATTGCTATCCCGATATGTGGACCCCTACTGTTACAATTATCAGTTATTGTTAAAATTTACAGCATCCATATATCTGGAGGCTGGGAATATTATAACACTGTCATGCAAGCACAAGCAATGATAAACAAAGAAACAATCTATTTCCCAACCCTATCATCTTAGCCTTATGTTTGCATTAGCATATAAAGACATAGCTTTGCAATTTAAATATAATCAACATAGAGCTTCTATGCTGGTTTCAAGCTGGACCATACAACTAGAACACCCAACAAATGAAATACAATTTCACTGTGTTTGAACTGAGATATCAAGCAATACATTGTATTAACAAAACAAATTGAACTTCATTAAATGATTCCATGTTCCAAATACTTACACTTGAATCAAAGCTACACACACTGATTGCATCTTCATCTTGGGTACTCTGCTTGCGTTTCTTCTATAAAATTAGAATACAAAGGAGTTCAGTAGCAGAATACAGAGAAGTAATGGTAATATAAATATTTTTTCAATTAAAGAATATGTTTCTTATTTACAACTGCTCACACACTGTGCATGCTCTCAATTTTCTTTCTTACTAAACCCTTTCAAGAAATATCTGCACACCTACACACACACATGCATTCCTGAAAGAGTTTGGAAAAAGTACATGTAAAAGAGGATGTTGTGTTAAGTAACATACATAATTTTAATAAAGTGGGTGGCTGTATAAATTTTAATAACAACAACAATAATAGAGTTGGAAGGGACCTTGGAGGTCTTCTAGTCCAACCTCCTGCTCAGGCAGGAAACCCAATACCATTTCAGACAAATGGCTGTCCAGTCTCTTCTTAAAAACTTCCACTGTTGGAGCATTCACAACTTCTGGAGGCAGGTTGTTCCACTGATTAATTGTTCTGACAGTTAATTATACTTATAACCACTTATACTTATAATACTTGTAATATTCTCCATTTCATAGTAAATTCCATTAATATTTTAAAACTACAAACTGATTATAAAATTTTAAGTGCAGAAGATCAGTATTAAATCAAAATTGAACAATTATTTACATATAAAACCCATAAATATATAAACACTATAAAAATATCTATCCTATTAGATATTCTTAATTTTGTTTGTTGGGAAAAAAGACACTGGTAAATAGATTCTTTTTCCCCTTTCATTTTTCCACACCCAAAATATGTTTCAAAATATTGGGGACAATCTTGACTTGACTGGAGAGAAACTGCAAAGAGGCTATAAAAGGAAACTGTTGTGTGAACACCATAGTACTAGATGTGGCCCGTATATTTACTTCTTATTTACAGTTTCAGATTACTACAGCTATAACATAAACACACACACAGACACACACACAAAAATCTGCAGTGAAAGTATGGAAACAAACATACAAATTCAGCAAATCAATGACGTTATCCTCTGAACTAAGCTAAAGAGCTATTTGGAAGAGTTCTGTCTTAATCATTTTCCAGAAGACAATAATACAAAAATCTCAACCTTCCAACTCCATATATTAATCCATCTACCATATGTACCAAACACCTGGATACAAGCATCACCTCTCTTTATAACATGATCCTCCTGAAGTGCAATGTTAGCTGATTAAGTCCAAATTCAGGAACAAGAACTGTATTTTATTCAAATTAACAGCAATGTTTATTTCTAAGTTTTACTCTAGCTTTTAAGCCACAACATAATTGGAGCTTATTTACCAGCAATGGGGTGGGTGCTGTTTCGCCATGACGCATGGGCCGGCAGTTTGACACTCCTGGTGTATGCAAACAAATCTTTTCAGACTAATGATTTGCACCTGAGTAAAACTAGATAAATGTAAAATCATTCATTTGGACTTTCTCATGTTATGACTACGTAGATACTCTAAACTGATGCTCTGCTTGACACCACCCCCTGGTTCTGCTAGTCTCCCTCCTACATCTATCAACATTAAAAACATTAGACATGTAAGTGATAAAGTTATTGGTGGAAGAAAAAAATAATCAAGACTGCAATTTTGCTAGTCAGATTACCCATGTGAACAATCATTTGTAAGGAAGGGCAACTGTAGAAGAATGTGCACCTCCAAGATAATTTTCGAAACATTTGTCTTAAATAGGTTTACTTACCTGTCTACATATCAAACTAGATGTTAAATGCAGTTTGATGTCTAACAAGTAGGCTTTTAACACTTTAGATTAGAATGCAAACAAAAGCAACTTCTTCTCTTTTCTTCCCTTTCCATATTATTTTCTTGTAAGCTGCTATTTGCTTTTAATGGGAACACTACCGGCATTAGCTCGAGCAGACAGACTCTCAAGAAAAAAATTAATTTCACCTTCACACTTTCTTTGTCCTTCTTAATTATTCATATATTTCCAAGCTGAACATTTTAAACATTTTATAAATTTCATATTTAATGCCTCCTCACATGGTCTGTCCTCCAATCAAAGCAGGATGACAATTGATCCTGAGACTTCTTAGATGATCACAGACTAGTCCTTATCTTTTAGCCTATCTTACCTGGCAAGGCTGCTATAACAGGAATGGAAAAAGAACCGCACACACTATCATGAAAGGTGGAAACTATAAAATCATCAATAAGTGCTGTGAAAATATAATAGATGAAATTCACCTGGAAGGTCAAAGGTTCCAACAAACCCTGACTCTAACTACTCCCTGAACATAAACATCTAAATAGATAGGTTCCATGGCATCTACCATTAAATCAAATAATTTGGCATTCCCCCAAATTATAAACAAGGAGGAGAAGGAGGAGGAGGAAAATTAGAAAGCAAACACACAGTTCTCACAGGGGCTGGAAATTAAAAAAAAGGTCAAGTTCATACGTTGTTCACAAAGAGCTGGCAACAGGACGACAAAGTAACACCCTGTACCAAGCTATAATTAACAATGGGAAATCTAAAATGTAACAGCATGGTATTTTCTAGGGCAAATTAAAAACAATTGAATTTTTACTCTTATATCAGATGCACTTTTAATGTTATATTTAGCTTGTGATATCTTTTATATACTGAAAAGCAAGGAAGTGACAGATTTCTAGTAAAATTTACCTTTTTTACTTTTAACAATAAGCTACACTTATAATGAGACTGAAGTCTAGTCAACATATCTTAAGAGATCTAGTAAGCAGTGGAGGGAGGTTAGTGAAAAATATTATTCATTTTCAGTCATTTAATCTTATATTTCAAGATTCAATGGATAATTCTGTTAAGGAACAATAAGTTATAATAACATTTACAATAAATTAACAACTTTAAACACTAAATTTCCCATAAATGCAAAATAAAGCTTCTCTTCTGTTCTCTTTACCCTAATTCAGTTTTCTTTTAAATTAAGTTGGATAAAAATACTGATTAACACTGATACAGAATTCAATTGTTCCTCAGTAGTCACTTTCCCAGCCAGAGAAGACACTACTCTCATTTTGAAGATGGGATGCTAAAACTGAAATCGAATGGCTGCCCTAGTAAGCATGACCGTGAGAGTTAAATGAAAATACTTATCTTACAATTTATACTGCTACTAACACACAGCGAAATCAATGCATTGAACTTTGAAAAGAGAATCAGAAGGCAACACCTAGCCAGACTCACTTTTATGTTCAAAAACCTATAAACTACTGTAAATTCAAAATCTATTATGAAAACTATGTTCATGAGTTTTAAATTGGAATAATAGGAAATGTTGAGACTATGTTTACTGACAATTATGTGACACCCTCATCATCAAATTATTTAATCAGGAATCTCAATTTCAGAACTTGTATGATGAATCATCCATTTACATGTACAGTATTTATGCTTCAGGCTGGTATAAACAGCAAGTTTGCACTTGTTAATGTTTTCTATTTCGCCTTCACATTTATACAAAAGAAAAAGCAGCAATTGTAACTTAACAATGTGACACAGGAAACCCCAAAAGAAACATCAGCATTTTCCTGTATAAGTTATACCCAGAAAGCTGCCTACAATGCTATCCAATAAAAAACTAGCACAGAGTGATTCATTCAGAGGGCTGGTCAGGCTAAAAAAAAAAACCCAAATATGACAGCTGAGTACACATCAATCTGAAAGTGTATATTTGGGCTAAGTGTTATAATCATCTTCAAATATTGTCTTAGATGAAAAAATAACTTGAGAAACGAAAGTCATCAAAGCCATAGTTTATATTACTTACAATGAAACTAGTCGGATAATTTGTGCACTGTGTGTGACATCCAGTGGTGGGATTCAAATATGTGAACAACCGGTTCTTTGTGTGGTTGCCGCTTCTGGAAGTCCATTCTGGGCCTGGGCAACAAAGAATTAGCTACCGGTTCTGCTGAAGTGGTGCGAACTGGCTGAATCCCACCACTGGTGACATCTATTTGAACTTCATATTCTGTTTAATTAGATAATTTTTTCACATATTTAATTCTTTATTAAATAAATTTATATGGCTGCCCAATTCACACAGGAGCCTCAAGATGGCATATAACAATTTGTTTTGTTTTGCAATACAGCCCATATGCTATTAATTAGATCAATTAACTTCTCTTAATTAAGATGACATTAAAATAAAGTCTCAAACTATCTAAAGCTATCTAAACATTTTAATTTTATTAAAAATTGGTCAATCCCATTTTAGAACAGGTATTTTTCTTAAAGATTTGTGCCTGCTGAAATACACATGTAAAAGTTATGTTTTTCTCAAAACTGTTGTTTATTGGTTCAGTTATAACCCTCTAAGTTATTACAATCAACCAATTACATCTCTAACAAAGTTCTCCGGTCCTGTGTTGCACTTAGCCTTTGAATGAGCAAATGAAATAGTGTTAAATTTTTCCTGCCCTGTTTTCAGTTTCAGACTTTGAAGGCTTTTGCTTTTGAGAGAGGAAAGGAGAAAAGTTCTTTTGAAACTTTTCTTTAAAAACTTGAATGTATCAATCTGGAACGAATAGGAATTTTCCTAAAATTAACATATCATATCATATATTATATATTATTATATTATATTATATTATATATTGTATTATATCATATCTTATATATTATATTATATTATATTATTTTTAAATTTTATTTGAAATAGGCTACAGGCATCTCTTAAACATCACACAATGAACTGCTGATAAGATCTCTACCTTCTTGCCAAAATAAACTCTCTTGTTCCAGCAGAAACAAATCTTTTGATTGTACTTAACAATAGACCTAACGGCCTGTTCATATAAACGAGATCAATAATAAATAATACCCACAGAATTCATATAACGAGCACTAAGAAGAGTAATAATAATCACCCATAAAGTGCAAATACTCCCTGAAAATAACTCAATTTGCAATCCTATATTCCAGGTGTGTTATCAGGTTGTGTAGATGTAAGATGTGCTATTTTTTCTTACATACTTCATGTTTAAGATTTATAATCTGCACTATTCTAAAAGCTCTATGGGGTATATACTGTAAGTAAGATAATATGATACCAAAATTATAAAATAAAATGCAATTACTCTAAAATAATAAAAATGTAACAGTAGCAATGACATAGTTCTTGTTGTACCTATTGACCTCCAAAAGCCTTCTGGGAATTGCCAGGTCTTAAATATTTTCCAGAATGCCATTAGAGGCATCAATTGTTCTATATAAGGCGACAGCCATCAAAAACGCCTCCCTTCATGTCCCTGCTGGTGCACCTCCTAATATAAATAATAATAATAATAATAATAATAATAATAATAATAATAATAATAATAATAATAATAATAATAATAATAATAATAATAGTAAGAACCACCCATTAAAATCGCCCCAGAAAGATTGCTTGCTGAATCTGAAGGCTAATAGTGTAAGTATGGTCTTCAACATCTGACTCAGATGATTCAGGCAAGATCACATCATCCTCTAGCTTGGAGATTAAATATGAACAATTTAATCTACAAAATGACCAGCCAGATACTCTGCTTTAGATAGGTCCTTCCCTAACTGTGAGCAATTCCATTTATCATGAAAGACAGATTCACATATTTTACACTCTAGAAAATGGCTTTCCAATCTTGGCAACTTTAAGATGCGTGGACTTTAACTCCCAGAATTTCTCAACCAGCCATGCTGGCTGTGGAATTCTGGGAATTGAAGTGCACATGTCTTAAAGTTGCCAAGATTGGGAACCCATGCTCTAGAGATGCTGGATCCATAGGATTCAACTCTCAGAACTCTTACAAAATTTGAGGTGATAATTTTTAATACAAGAGAAGAAAATTATTAAATGTAACACTGAAGTGTAACCTTATTAAATTAATTAAATGAAACCAAACCACATTTATTTTTTATCCTGGGCTAAACTACTTTATGGACTACATCTTCTCCATGCCACTCAAAGGCCATGTGCAACTCCCAATCTGGAGAAAGTTATACACTCCTATACTATACATATGGAGCCCTGGTGGTGCAGTGGTTAGAATGTAGTTTTGCAGGCTAACTGTGTCCACAGCCAGGAGTTTGATCCTGATAAACTCAAGGCTGATTCAGACTTCCATCCTTCTGAGATTGGTAAAATGAGGACCCAAATTGTTCGGGTAAATATGCTGACACTGAAAACAATTCAGAGAGTGTTGTAAAGTACTATGGGACAGTATATAAGTCTAAGCGCTATTGCTATGCATCCTCAGGACCTATTCGTCCCTTAGCAATACAATTTCTCTTTCCTTCGTTAACCACAGAGAAAGAATTGTACTAAATTATCCTGGTTTACCTCATAGGGATGAAACTTCCCATCAGGTGGGAAGAGGGCCACCTGAGTTCAAGAGGGCCTCCAGATTGTGCATCACTCTGCAAGTGGCCAGAGAGAGAGGGCTCATCTGTACATATTCACAATTGATACTGTCCCCTAATTCCTGGTCACCAATCCCCCCTTTCATGCTTCGAGCAGTGTGCAGGAGCATGACCACCTAACTGAAAAGACAGAGGATAAGCTTCTGCAGTATGTTGCCCACATCGTTTAGGACAACCAGAGGTGATTAGGGGCAAACAGTGAAGGACACAGCAGGAAACAAGAACAAAGGATACTATAAAGAGAAGACCAAGGAATAAGTCCCTAAACCATCCCCATCCTGGGAGCCAACTGGTAAGAAATGAGAATATACCATTGAAGACCTCCCATACAGTATCAGTAGAAATCTTCAGATTTTTAGGGTAATTCCTAATTCCCAGGGTACATGTACCAGACCAGTAAGCTGGCAAAGACTCATAGGTAAACTGATCACAAAGGAACCATCAGTCCAGATGGATAGAAAGATAAATGCTTGCTGTTAAATGGGTCCTGTTATTTTAAAAGAACTAAACTCTTCAGGTAGAGACAGTCAATCTTTCAGCATATCAGTTTAAATATATATTTTGCTTCACTACGTGTGCTTGGAAGCCTTCAGATCTATAATGTTTAAAAATAAAGTTTGAATGTGATTATGGTTATTAATGTCCTTAGGAGTGTTTGATTATATAAAAAGACAACCACCTGAATAAAAATAATCCCTTATGAAACAAGCTGAATATCTGTATAAATTTGGCTCCCATAAACACAAACTAAGTGACTGTTTTGAACTTGAATTTTGTAGAATTGCCTAATCTTACCTTAAGTTACATTGCAATTATGCTCTGGTAGATGGAAATAAGATCACCAGAAAGAAAACCTACATACATATTGTACACTAATCATTAAAATACAAGCACTTACCCCTCTGAAATTCCAGGCTTTTGTGGAAGGAAACAAGGAAAAGTTGTGCTGTTGTTGTTTAGGCCTGTAAGATGCAAAGAAGAACATATTTTTTATCCTTTTGTTTCTATCTTGATGGCCCCTGTGGATTTATATACACAATACTAATATGACAGGTAAATTAACTTTAAACTGTACAGAAGTATACTTATTTTACAGCTTTTAAACATACCAAGGGGCATAAAGTTAGTTATGTAATAAATGTTTATGCTCAGGTGGGAGCAGAGAAAACCTGCAGGAAATGGGGGAGGGGTGCAGCTTCATGATCCAAATCCTGTCCCTTTGATATGTGTCTTGAGGATTATGATTAGTCTCTGTTGACGCCATTGCTCACATGGTTTCATAACTAAAAGAACTGTGAATAGGAAACAAATTCTACTGTTCCAGGGAAGGATATAGCAATTGTTTTATTAGCATTTTGAACATAACAAGTAACAGGAACAAGAAAAAATGATATTTCCTAATAAATATAAATAATAATTATGAAATTAAAACAACAGAAAGAAGATGATGTTAACTACCTCTTTTTGTGCCATAGTCTATTTGGTCTAGTCTTTGGTGGTATGTTCTGTGTTTTTGCAGTCTCCCTCTTTTTTTTCTAGTTTAACATCTTCTTGATGCAAAGTGTTGGACTTTAATTCTTCTCAACCCCAGCCACTATTGATTATTGACTAAGGATATGATAGCTGAATACAAAATAATATCAACTGTTTCAACAGTTGAATTTTCACTGGAAAATATCATTATGGCAAACTTTTTATTTGTTAGCACCTCCATGGAACCTAAGTCATCATAACTGTACTAGAAGCTAGAAATTTCAAGAGCTTAGTTTAGAATAATTATGTCCTATTTCAATTAGTCATAGTATGGATCTAGGGGGTCTTTCTTTCCATAGAAATTCTTTCCACAGAAATTCTCTTCAATGATTTATAAGTTATCATTATTTTAAATCATAATAACCCACTTAATATCAGAAAGTCAACTGTGTTTTGTGCTGTGAAAGTTTTGTAAAAATATTCTCACAGGAAATAGAAAAAAATCTACCAAATTCACACTCCACGCCTCACTTTTAACAACTAATGAAGTAAAAGAAAAACTGGGGAGAATGACTCCCTTCTTGAGATATAGTTATGCCTGAGAGAGAAAGAAAGATTCTAAATCTCTTCTTGATATTTTCCCAGCTTGGTCCATTTTCTTATCATTATCAAACATGAGACTATAAGAAAAATGTTTTATACTTTCCACCAGGCATATTCTGCATTTCTTTACTTCCATCTAGGTCACGGGTGTCAAACTCGCAATGTCACATGACATGTCACAATGTATTGCGACTCTTTTTGCATTGCTGGTAATGGGGTGGGCGCAGCTTCAGTATGATGAAACCGGCCCGTGGGCCAGCAGTTTGACACCCCTGATCTAGGTGTTAGCCAGACTTTTGCAGCCCAGATAAATATAATCAGTCCCCAAGAAAGGTCCCCAATACTTTCATGATACAAAATTAATCTACAATTCTTCAAGCATTTGTTCATTTTCTAAAATCTACTAAACAGAATTAAGACACTATTAATTATTACGATTAGAAACAGATATTGTATTTATGGCCAGGAAAGGCAAAAATTAGCAAACCATAGATAGTGTAATATAAACTAACATATAAAGGTAGTCCTTGTTTAGCAAGCGCCTTGGACAGTGACCATTTGCAGTTATTACAGTGATGAAAGAGTAACTTTGCAACCAATGCCTGCTTTACTACTTCTACAGCATCTCTCTCTCTCAATCATGTGTTTGTCATTTTAGTCAATTAGTACATATTGCTCTATGCTTGACCATTTTTTTTTCTTTCTCTCCTCTTGGAAAATGAAATGACTGCCTAAACAATCTATCTCTTCCTGAGCTGCTTTTCTCCACAGCATAGCACATCCCTAAAGTATGCTAACCGTTAATTAACAAGGAAAGCTCTGTAACTTTAATTAGTTACAGCCCTCCTGCCAGCTTGCACTTCTGCCTGACACTGACAAGAACCTAATCAGTTTCATACTAAAAGCTTTTATTTACCCCCTAAGCAGCTCACAGTATGCAACTGCAAGCAGGCTAGGCAAATAGCCAGCTTCAGCACATTCCTTTCTACCTGTGCTCCCCATTGTATACCTGCTTACTCTCCTGTAAGCCCCTCTGCGCCAATGAATGTAAATACAAATATAAATTCTCTTTTAGCTAATTATCTCAGCACCTGGTGAATATTCCAAAGGATAGGAAAGTGGGGGGAAAGGGTTAAGATTTGCCCTTTTACCCAGCTTCCTGTGAGTCAAGTTCTGGAAACTCTCCTTGCTGTTTTGGAGATCAAATCCTTTTGATGCTGTAAAGCACAGTGTCAAATTCAATCATGTCACGTGACATATCGTGATGTTTTTTGCCTAGGCGGAGCCAGGGTGGACGTGGCTTGCGCATGATGCATCCAGCCTGCAGACTGCCAGTTTGACACCCCTGCTGTAAAGCAAAGGAAGTAAAACTGTAAATAGAGACATGGTCATGTGTTTTTCACTTAGTGACCAATTTATGCAATCACCAGACCCAATTATGGTCACTAAACAACAACTACCTGTAGTCGGAGACTAGACATGGTATAAATGAATCATATTATGACTCAATATTAATATTATAGGGCTGATTTTGTGCATTTTAAAAGCTAATATTATTTAATGCATCCATTAATTCTTGATAGTTTGTGAGAAGTATCATTCCTAATATTCAGAATGTTTGGAAACCAAAAGGATTTATTATTGATTTACATTAAGCATCTGACATGTTTAGAGCTATACTGTGAAGATTTAGAGCAGGGTTGTCAAACTCGCCCCGTCACATGACATGTCGCAACATATTGCGACCCTTTTTGCATTGCCGGCAAAGGGGTGGGCACGGTTTCATTATGATGAAATCAGCCGGGGGCCAGCAGTTTCAACACCCCTGTTTCAGAGGGTTTGAGGCTTTTTTTTCTCAGCTGACATTCTCACTGAGGTGTTACTCGTATGTACTAAATACATTTTTTTAGAAGTTACTACCACAACAGTGATGCAGCAAGACATATTCCTGGAAGATCTAGCAGTGTCAACCAAACATTTGCAAACATTTTATGTTGTTGAATTTTATATTGAGTCAATAAAGTGATCTTGCAGATATTTATTGAATAAATATGCAAAGTCACTGTTTTACCAGGAAATACGAATATGAATATAAGATACTTCAAAGGATGTAGTATTAGCCTGCAGCATAGTTCCTTAAAAGCTCCAGAAGTGAAATTAAGCCTCAGCCATTGAGTTAGTTTGTATACAGAGGAAATTTTAATCAAAGGAGTAGCCAGAAACCCCAGCACTGAGGTTCTCACATTATACTTGTGTTGCTCCCTCTCAACAATTATAAAAACAACAAGAAAAGAGAATATGTTTTCATTCTAAACAAGTAGGAAGTTCAGTCCCACCCAAAACCGCAATTCCAATCTAATTCATTACCTTCACCTACCATTCATAGTTGTTTTGGTCAAAAATGACCAGTCAATTTTACCTTTCAAACCATGCCTAGGTTGGTCTCAGGATAGGAGAAACATGAAAGCTTATCTTATAATCACCAATTTGCCTTAAATAATACAGAATAGACTACAGAATAACAGAGTTGGAAGGGACCTGGAAGTCTTCTAATCCAATCTCCTGCTCAAGCAAGAGACCCCATACAATTCAAGAAAATGGCTGTCCAGTCTCTTCTTAAAAACCTTCAGTGACGGAATGCCCACAGCTTCTGGAGGCAAGCCATTCCACTGATTAATTGTTCTTGCTGTCAGGAAATTTCTCCTTAGATTTAGGTTGGATCTCTCGATAAATTTCCATCCACTACTTCTTGTCTTGCTGGTGGGTGCTTTGGAGAGTGCTTATAGCCTTTACAGTTTGGCACATCCAAATATAATTTTTTGTAAACACAGGTGACACATATTAGAATGATAACTTTTTAAAACATACACTAACTTGAACAAAAAAGGATATGGCGTATATTACTAATATAACATGCCAACAGAAATCTAGGTAGATTATGATAACTGAAACAAGTAGTTGACCACAAAAGTATCTACAAACAGAATTTTTTAAAAAAAATACAAAAAAATAGCAAAAAAATTGTTTTCATAACAAAACTTCACCTAGATTAGGGACATGCCTGTAAGCTGCCCAGAGTAGCCCCACAGTTAGATGGGTGACAAATAAATTTAACAAATAAATAACAGTGGCTCAATGTTGGCACATGGTAGCCCCTAAATAATGTCCTAAAAAATAACCCCAGTGAGAGGTCAAAAAGGAAAAAAAAGTCCACATACATATTGGGAGGGGCTTGAATTTAGCACAGATTTAGCAATTAAAGTATCAATTTAGATAGGCATTGGCCTTTTCATTTATTTAGGTTTGTGCTGATTGGCATAAAAAATTTAGTAACATTATTTTGGTGAAGTAGCAGCTTAAGTTTCAACCAAATCCCAATAAACAAACATTCACACTTACATGTGAAAATTATTGGCATCAGATTCCATCAAAGTGGGCTGTTTCATTATTTATTTATTTAACGTACGGCATATCATATATAGAAGGGCTGTTTCAATTTTCATTCCTGTCTAAATTCATTATGTTTGGCCCATTTTTATTTCTAGAATAAGAATAATTCAGTTTTGGGAACTTATTTTGTTTCATCTTAAAATTTAAAAAAAGAACTGAAAAAATATGGGGTGGGGAACATCCACTTTGAGAAGACACATTTTCCATGCATACTAAAACAAGTTCTCCCTTTCTCAATAATAACCATGAACTAAAACATGCAAGGACGTGTTTTTACTTACTTCTTAAAATTTGAGTCATGATTTAAAGAAAAGTAAAGAAGAAACATAATAATGGCAATAGCACTTAGACTTATATACCGCCCCATAGTGCTTTACAGCACTCTGAATGGTTTACAAATATCAGCATATTGCCCTCAACAATCTGGGTCCTCATTTTATCAACCTCGGAAGGATGAAAGGCTGAGTGGCTGAGTAACCCTTGAGCTGGTCAGGACCAAACTCCTGACAGTGGGCAGAGTTAGTCTGCAATACTGCATTCTAATCACTGCACCACCAGAGCCCATAAATTTAAATATGACTCATGGAAAAAATAGAAAATTAATTTAATTTATACAGTTCATATATAGAGATGCTCATAATAGTAACTATTATCAAGAACTAATTAAAAGACAGGAATAGAAACTGGGATACATATTATGAAGCAGTTTTGGTTCTGGTTATCTTAAAATAGAATATTTTAAAAGTTCTTTGTTGTAAAAACACAAATACATTGGATTTCTAGAATTTCTCTCCCACAAGAAGTTTTATTTAACATAATTTCACTACCTTAGCTTTGTTATGAATTACATTACACCAGCAAATGTCATTTAGTTGCTAGATTTTATCTACACTCAAGATTCTTTTTGATAAACAATTGCAAGATAGTGCACTAAAGTTGTAATCCTAAATGCAGGAAGTATTTGGCTGAATTCACAAATTCTATATCTTAATAAATATGTTAAAAATCAAGGACATATAATCTGAGATTTCCCTACAACTGTTATGGTCAAGAAACCAAGTATCATTATATTTATTAGAAATGTATGTCAAAATCATTATAAGATTTAATTTCATAGAATGTTATACTAGATCACACAAATGTATATTTTTATGAACTTATCTTGCTATTATTACCAAAGGATAGAACATCAAGATTCAATGTCTACAAGCTATTAAAGGGAATGACTTGTCTAGATTTCCCAGGAGATAATATATAGGAAACAAATTACTAAAGCTCAAAAACAAATTTCATTTGAATATAGTGTCTTAAAAAAACTGTAAACAAGAAAAATATACACATACAGTATAATCACTTAAACCAGTACATAATCAAGCTACAGTTTGAAAGATCAAGAAAGCATATTTTATTTTTCTTACATTATCCCAAAAACCATAAAGACACATAATCATTCCTTCATTTCAACTTCATAATAATCTCACAAAGTAGTTAGGTCGAGTGACAATGACTCATTTAATGTTATACCATAAACTTCAGAGGTGTTTCTCATAATTTTAATGCAACATTCTAACTACTGTATAAATAGAGAACTGAACACTACAGTAATCCCTAGATCATAAAGAAAGGATAGAAAATAATTTGAAAGAGGAAATAATACTCAGTTTAGGGAAAGATAACATTTCAGTCGTACAATCAGCAGATATAGTGATTGTTTGCAAAATAATATCTTTTTATATATGAATAAAAGACCATCCAGATTTATATGGCGCGAATGGTATATAAATAATGTAAAACAAATAAAATAAAGGATATCTTGTCCTTAAGATATTAGCTGCTCTGAGCCCATGCTGATGCTTTAGTTTTTACTTGTGGACAATTTAAGATTTAACAATTTAAGGGGTGTGCTTTGTACATGGCAAGATCTTAAAGCCCATTACAAGCAATCAAGCTGACCTATGATCACCCCCCACAAAACATTATCACAGGCATTATCCTGCCCTGTGCTAAAGAGGATTTTACCCCAAAACTTCCATTCTGCAATAAAGTATTGCATCTTCCTGTTACCCTTGGCCTATGCAAAAAAAGAAAACAGCATCTTATAAAGTACAGGGTCCATATACAGGTAATCCTCGAGTTACAAATGTAATGGAGCCTGCCAATTACATTCATAACCCGAGGATTAATTTCACATAAAATGAATGTGAAAACTCCCTGCTTTCACCCACGCATTCGCTAATAGAATGTGCAGGTTGTTAAATGCACATGACGTATATCGGGGGGGGGGGCTAGTGATGGAACAAGCCACTTGCTTAAGAGCACCCAAGGCTTCCCCTGACCCACTGAGATACCTCATGCTCCCCACAATTGCTTCCCACCCTCATCCTGCCATGCTGGGTCTCCACAGGCACTGGGCCTGTGAGACTCACTCACCTTGCAAAGATCTAGCGAGTTGTCTCTTCTCCAGCCTCTCTGCTGAGGTTTCTGTGCCTGCTCCCAGCGTGCCAAAAGTGGAACAGGGAGGGCAGGATGAGCACAGCCTGCTCGATTTCTCTGACTCACCAAGGCTGCATGCCATTTTTGGAGCAGTGGGCAGCCTCGGTGAGTTTTCCTCAAAGGCTTTCAGTCTTGGCACGACAAGTGTTTGCACACTGACATTGCCTCAAAGCGTCCCATTGGCTTGCAAACCTTTTGAATAGAGACTGGAAGTTTCTGGGCACCCTGATCTCCTGGGACTTCAGGCACCCAGATACACTGGATCATCATTTCAGAGATATTTCTTTATCTAAACAGAGGAACAGAATGAGCACGAGTGGGCAAAAAAATCTTGACCTCCTGCTGGCTTCTCCATTGACCTTCCTTGTGGGAAGCTGGCAGTGAACATTAGAAATCTTTCTTTCTTTCTTTCTTTCTTTCTTTCTTTCTTTCTTTCTTTCTTTCTTTCTTTCTTCCCTCCCTCCCCTTCTCAGAGAGCAGGTAAACACGGGCTGACAGGTGAGGAGAGAAGGAACACGTGAGTGACCAGTTCAGTGGGATCTCAGAGGTACTGTTTAATCTGACTTTCTCCCTGCAAGCTTCCCACAAGCAAAAACTTTGCTAGTGGGAATGTGGCAAGGAATGTGGGAGTGTTGGCAATCATACTAGTTTATTCCAGGCTTGCCATTGACTTGTGGGAATCTATCAGGAAATGCTGAAAATGTGGATCACATGGTTGTGGTCAACTATGGCAGTGCAGTGGCAACATTGAAGTGGCAAAAAAAATCCCCCAATTTTGTTTCTTCAGGAGTAATGAGTCCCAGAATTCTATAAATTAGTACACTTGAAGTACCTTTGTTGACCATGTTTTGCCCTATAATGCAGCATTTTGCCCAAATGAACATATCAAACAGACACAAAACTATATAGACTTTTAGTAGTGTATGAATTTTACTAAAGTATACAAATTATGACATTTCTCTTTCACAGATAGTTTTATGGCCTAAGACATACCTGCATGAAATTCTTCTGTATGAAGACACAGACACACACACACACACACACACACAAATTTGTTTTGCCAAAGATACACTAGCAAACTACTAGCAAACTAGCAAACTAATAATGGGAGATTATTCAAACATTTCCTTAACTCAAATCCACAGCTTTTAGGCATCTCAGGAAAATGTGTAATGTGTTAAATGCCTCACCAAAAGCATGATGGCTAATATGACTTATGCTAACTGAAAGAGATTTCCAGCTGGGAACTCAACAGGTTTTCAACTCTTGCAGCTTCCTAACCACAACCCCACTACCCCACAAGAGTGGTTAAAAAGGGGCTGATATACCGCTGGACAAAAGAAGCATCTTGCATAAATTAACAGAAATACTTCAAACCTCCCCCTCTTTTAAAAGCAAGTATTTAAGATTAATAACTGAGGAAACATCACATCTTTTTTATGGAAATTATGAGCTGATTTACCCCAAAAGAGGCCAACTTTAAATGAATTTTGTAGGAGATGACCAGCTGAGCCCGAGGGAGAGGTAAAGCACTTCATCAGACTTGAGTCCCTTCAGGCCCACAAGAGATCTAAGTCCAGCCCACCTTGAATTCCACTGACTTTTATCTACTGCCAATTTGCTTTGATTGTTAATAGTTCAGATTCTTGTAGAGAATGTTAGCATGATATAAACCTGTATTATTTCAACAGCCTTGGCTCCTGATTTCCTGCGCTTCACAAATTTAAAATGATTCTCCTAAAGAAAATGATGCAAGAAAACTTTTTCAATCAGCAAATCTTAGGTAAGACATCCATTTTAAAATTAATTACTAGGGCAAAATCCTGGTCTTCCTTCCAAGTAAGAACAGTACTGCATTCAGAAAATTAATACATAGTATTATAAAAAGCTATTCTTGGTAAATACCACCCTCTGGTGTTCAAACTGCCTAGGTCTTCATTTTCACAAAGGATAGTCTCCTGAGAGAAAAAGAATGGCTCACAATGCCTTTTTTTTTTTAAATGCTTCTTTGTTGTGTTATTCTGAAGTATGTGCTTTGATGCCTCTATTTCAAATTTTTTATTTGTAATGTTGGCCAAAATTTGTTATTTCTGACACACACAAGTCTGCATATGCTATCTGCACTTTTATGACTGGTGACCAATGCAGAATACACAAGGAATTTCCTTCTTCTGAACAAGAAAGGACATTTTATAAAGGTTTGAAGCATGTGGGAACAATATTCTTTTTCAGAATACTGTATATTCAGTTTGAGGGGTTGAAATATTTTGGTCACATGTATTATACTTTGCAGAATTTTTGTTATCAAGCTAAGTTAATATGGCTTCTTTGTATCTTGTTTTTCAAAAACTGACTTTTTCTGTCCTTTTATCCTAATTTGTTATAAATTTAAGATACAGTGGTACCTTGGTCCTTGTCAGTAATTCATTCCAGAGGACATGCCAAATACTAAAACCGATGGGTACAGAGAAAAACCATGTGACTTACCACGTGACCTGCTATTTTGGCTGGAAGAAATAGCAAGTCATGGGGTAGCCATCATCAGCAACTTCTTCCTTATATGTCGACTACCAGGAGAAGGACAAGTGCCAGGATAGGATTTGTTTCAAAACGTGTCAAATATCAAATTTGACAAGCAGTCAAGTGCTGAGGTATGACTGTATTACGTTTATTAAACATTAAATTAGATTCAAATTCTGTTAAGAATTGAAATATGCTGGTATGTTGAGCAGTACACATTGTATTTTCACATTAATTGCAATTAAATTGCAACAGGAGCACGAGTACGAGTAAAATTATCACAAGGAAGCAATATATCTATATCTTAAAGATAATAGAAGCTAGACTTAGCAGGCAAATAGTAACTTTAATATTGTCGACCTCTCAAGGGAAGACCCTAATGATGCTTCGTCTAGAACCCTATCTTAAGTTATCTTTGCAACTTGATAATTATTTCAAAAATGACTCATACAACATCTGTCTATACCAGGGAAATACAGGTAGCCCTTGTTGAGCGATCACAATTGGAACTAGCAACTTGGTTGTTGAGTGAAACGGTTGCAAAGTGTGCTTCTGATCCTACTTTAGTTTGCCTTTGCTTTACAAACCTGTGAAGGTCATAAATGCGAGGAATGATCACAAAGTTACTTTTTCATCACTGCTATAACTGCATACAGTTGCTAAATGAGGCAATTACTAAACAAGGACCAACTATAGTTAACTATTCAAAATATGCACATTCTTCATGAAGGACCAGACAGAGAATGGAAGAAATGATTTGCTGCATTGATTTGATTTATATACAACTTCTGGACTGTTACTTCTGCCAAATAATATACTGAAAGCTAAAAAATACTGTTTCTCTAACACATCCCCAGATTTATGCCAATTACTGATGGGGCTGCTGACTCTTTCATTTTAGTACTTTATGCAGTTACCTGAGACTTTGTTTGGGTTAAGCCTCACAAAGCCTCACAACAGAAGATAAACTAATCTGTAAATATTTGGCATTTAGATCCTTTGGGGACACATTACCACTTATGGATATACAGTAGCTCAGTCTAGCCAGAAACCTTGAAATTGATTTTTTTAAATCAGAAGTAAATTTAGAGCACTTTACAGACTTTGTTCAATGACAGAGCATTAAGCATATATTAAAGCAAATATTATTCAAGATTGTTATTCCAAGCTTCCTGTTCTTGTTCCCATTCCTCAGTGTGTTTTAAACACATACAAAATCACAACATGATCAATATTTCATGATAATTTCTGCTTTAAAAGTATATTTAGCACAAATCAGAGCTGTGCTAAGCACACATTTAAACCAACAACTTGCTATGCCTGTGCAAATCTTTTGAGAGAAGTGAACAGTATGCATAACCTTTCTTTTCAAATAGCTCAGAAGACATTTTTTTATCTTTTATCTCTCAATTTGAATGGCTGCTTCAGAAATTGCTCCTCACTCCTGCCATACTTTGTGAAGTGCCCTAAGAAGCACAGCCCAGAATGCTGATTATTTGGAAGGCTATTTGCTGTTTTCCTCAACTGCTATTAATTCATATTCCAAAGAAATAGGCCCATTTCTCTATAATAAGGAAATTACACATTTATACTTGGGCATATAAATTGAGATTAGAGAATATATAGTTTTAAAATAAATTCCCACATTAGATAAAAGGCCAGAATGTTGCATTATACAATTAGGTAAAAGGTAATCATTCTAGAAGTCAGCATCTCCATACTCATGTAATTAATCTCAAATTGAACAAGAAATATTCTTATTAATCATTTAATACTTAAGAAGGATGTTTACTATGCTTAATTTCATGTCATTAATGAGGATGCTTTGGTGCTAATTAGAAGAATTTAGTGAGAATTCCCTTGCTCTCTTAAAAATGTTGAGAATGGAAAGAGTATATGAGAGCTGTGGATAGAATCTAAAGAACTACTTCCTGTGCATGAGTTACTTCATATATACCAAAGGTCTTGGTCATGCATAATAAAAATTGTGAATTTCTCTGCATAGAAAAACTTCATGTTAATTAGAAATCTGCTTTCAGACATTTTAGGAAATGATCAATATAATATCCAGGAACATTTAGACATACTGATGAGATTGATGCTCAGCACAGTTGGCTAGTTCCTTGGTATGCTCATGCCCCAAGGGCAATGAGGCAAGTGTGAAAACAGTTAGAACAGGGGTAGAGAAAAATTCATTACAAGTCTAAATTGACATGACTTATCAGCCCAATTACAAGATCTATTCTTTGGCAATTTTTCTCTCCTTGCTATTTCATCCTATTAGATGTATTGACCACTAGGAGGCACCACGTGACCCATTTTGTCCTATATCAGACTTATTAGGCATAGGCAATCAGATGTTATTCCTGGGAATTGAACTCAGGGACCTTTGCACTTCAGATGATTATAAATAGTGCCTCAGCTTTATCAGCTACTCAAATCCTAACAGTGAATGATATAGTAGTCCTCAGATGTTACATTATGTCATGTCCCTGTTACAGGTAGTAATCCCAAATACAGGTAGTCCTCGACTAAAACTATTAGTTTAATGACCATTTAAAATTACAATGGCATAGAAAATAGTGACTTATGACTGTTGCAACATCCTCATGGTCACATGATCAAAATTAAGAGGTTTGGTAACTGGAATGTATATATGACGACTGCAATGTCGCGGAATCATGTGATACCTTTTGTGACCTTCTGACAAGCAAAGACAATGGGGAAGCCAGATTCACTTAACAACTATGTTGCTATCTTAACAAGTGCAGTGATTCACTTAACAAGTGTGGCAAGAAAGATTGTAAAATGGGACAAAACTCAAATAACAACTGTCTTGCTTAGCAATGGAAATTTTGGGCTCAATTGTGGTCATACATCCAGGACTACCTGTAGAATGAAACGGATCATGTAATGCTTGTCTCCTGGTGGTTAGAGTAGTAGAAAGAACAATTAATCAGTGGAACAACCTGCCTCCAGAGGTTGTGAATGCTCCAACACTGGAAGTTCTTAAGACACTGGACAACCATTTGTCTGAAATGGTATAGGGTTTCCTGCCTGAGCAGGGGGTTGGACTAGAACAGAGGTACCCAACCTTTTGGGCACCAGGGACCAGTTACATGGAGAGAAATTTTTCCTCAGAAAGAGTGGGCGTGGTTTTGTGTGCTGCCTGCATCCTGTGGATGGGGCCTTCCTTGTTTGTGCAGACCAGTTGCTGGCATGCCGTGGCCCAGTACTGGTCCACGGACCAGGGATTGGAGACCCCTGGACTAGAAGACCTCAAAAGTCCTTCCAACTCAATTATTATTATTATAAAGCACCAGACAGGATATGCATTGTGTAAAAGAAGAGAAATTCCCACTCCCTCAAGATGAATGCTGATGGTGATAGAGGAAGCTTTATAAAATTCCTTATGTTGGGGGTAGGACATAGCATAACATGGAAACATACAGCAAGCATGCAATACCATGAAAAGATTCAATTTTTCTCAAGGAAGCCAATAAGAGCTAATCTAAACAGAATACTTACTTCCAACAATTTTTCCCAGTCAAAGTTGAATATTATTGTCACATAAGTGAGGGAAGTTAGCCCCCCCAGAAGGAAATATTAAAAAGGAAAATATATTTTTCACCCAAAGGAGTTTTTGCAAAGCAGAAACCAAACCTGGCCCCAAATTTCTTTGTTCCAAGCAAGAGCTAACCGCATAGAAATGCAGATATAAGACCATTAGGAAGGTTGGAGCCAGGGAACTCAAGACAAAGAAACTCTTAAGAGTCATTAGCCCAGCCCCAGGGAAGCAGGAGATGACTTTTGGGATATAATAGGACTAACCCATTACCATCAAGTATACCATAGAGGCACACCTAAAACTCAAGTCAGAATACGTGACACAGGAAATAGCCTCAAAGTTCATGCCACAGGAACAGGAAACTATTCCAAACAAAAGGCTAGAGGGAGTATAAAAAGCTACTACACCATGTGCTCACCCCTTCTCTGTTCTTTCCTGAAGAACCATCTTTCTGCTTCTTCAATAAACTGTAATCTTCTTCCCAAAGCAGTCTCCATGTTTGCTTATTTATTCCCGGCTTGGATGAACCAGGATGAAGACTTTACTTCTAACGTAAGTCTTAGATTTATTTCGGTTTCTATTTGCCTCTGGGACCTTGCATTTTCACACAAAGCCTGTTTTTCAGAGTATATATATATTGGTGTTGATCGGGCGAAACAGGGGTGCCCCTGGAGTGTCGAGGGTTAGCCAAAGTTCCATCTATCTGTTCAGGATGGAGGCCAGGTATCCTGTCACATTTACAGCTATACAAGCATTGTTCAGACCGCTTATAATGATTGGCATGGTGTTTAAAATCCCATTTCCTCAATGCTTGTTGCGCTGGATGTAAGTCAATGTGATTATTAACCGCGTCTTTGTTGGAATACCACGCCTCTTTCAATAGAGGGAACTTTGGCTAACCCTCAACACTCCAGGGGCACCCCAGTTTCGCCCGATCAACACCAATATCGCTCTAATGAACGTCTGGGGAAGCCACCACTGTTAAACACACGCAATCATCCACCGATGGAAGACCTCCCCCTTCTCCAATATCACCACGATAGACCCCCACCCCTGGAACTTAACAACAACTGTGGAGAGTGTGGAAGATCCAGCATGAGGAGTTTGCAGCCAGACGCTGTGGGGAACGTCGACCGAGATCAAAAGAAAAAAAGGGGGGGAGGAGAAGAACGAAAGCACGGCTCGATTGCCTAGGCATACGGTGAAAGGGAGAGACACGGTGTTCTGCCTGGACTCTTTGCAGACAAGGAATACCCCCACCAACGATCCAGCCCCCCCCCGGGACGAACACTTTGAAGTCCCCCCAAAGACGAGCACAGGAGAGGAGAGTGAGAATGCGGGTAATCAGAATGCAGAGATCCAGAGACCTGGCGTCCGCCTGAATGCCGTTCCTACCAACAATGGGGAAGAGCGTGTGATAGGGAGGAGGGGGGATGATGAATTGAGAGGCGGAGTAAGCACCCGATCACGCAGCAAACAAATGGAATGGTGGAGAACTGTCAACACGAAGATTGCCAGGACGGAGGAGGAGGGCATAGACCCCCAAATATACAACACCTGTATGAAAGTTACTCATGATAGTGGAGGAGTGAGAAGAAAGGGTGTGGAGCAGGGATTGAGAAAAGCGTGTGGGGGGGAGCGTCTGTGAGCCCAGAGAAGCCTGTAATACTGATAGAGGAGAAACAGATGCCCCCAGGGTGGAAAATGAAAACAAAAAGGAGATGAGGGTCAGTACTATGGAAGGAAATAAGGATAAATGTTTTGTATTCCTTTCTGGGCGTGCACTACAAAATCTGTTATGCTGTGTGACTCATCCTCTCCATGTGAAACCTCAAATCCACTGAGTCTTTGCCCATTTTAATTAAGCAATTAAGGTTTCCGTATCTAAGGCAACTGAATCAAATAGATCAAATCTATTCCTTCCAGGGATACAACACAAAGAGCAATACATTAAATAGAAAGTGAAGTTATCCTATAGAAGCTTTTTATATAAAGTGACAATTACTGCTCTACTGCGACATCCAGAAAGCATGAAGAACATGCTCTTTTATTAAATTTTCATTGGGAACTTTAGGAATTACATCCATAAGTAAAGCATTGGAGGCTTTTAAGAAGAGACTGGACAGCCACATGGTGTAGGGCAGGCATGTCAAACTGCCGGCCTGCAAGCCAGATGCGTCATGCCAAAACCGCACCCACCCCATTGCCGGCAATGGGGAAAAAGTCACGTGACGTCGTGAGTTTGACATGCCTGGTATAGGGTCTCCAGCTTGAGCAGGGAGTTAGACTAGAAGACCTCCAAGGTCCCTTCCAACTCTCCCATTCTGTTAAATCTAAATATTGGAATTTAGCCTGGAACATTAAAAGCTCCAGACCTGACATAATTTTTTTAAAAAAGTATTTAGGGGGTATAAGACTGAGTTGTTTTCAAGCAGGAGAGTATAAGACTCTGCAGACAAAGAAAAAATTGAGGAAATAAAATAAAAAGTATTACATATATTTTGTGGCAAGATAATAAAATACCTTGTACAGAAAGTATAGGTTGGTACTGCAAAAAAAAAAAAAAACCAAAACAAAATTGTATGTTTGTTTGATAAGACACAAGCCAGCCACTTTCCACAAACTTGGACTGAATCTCATAGGACTGTCAAAAAGGAAAAAAAAGCTATTATTAAAATATAATTATAATGTATAAAATACTTACAGTTTTCTGCTTCTGTATACAGTTTTAAAAGCCCTCCCACAGTCTTAAAAGCTATACATAAGAAAGACTACACAAAAGAAAGCATTACTTAGTAGGTTCTGAATGTACTTAGTATGTATATGAACTCTGTAGAAAAATTATATTGCCGCTTCTAGAAAGAGTACAGAGAAAAGTAACAAAGATGATTAGGCGACTGGAGGCTAAAACGTATAAAGAATGGTTGCTGGAATTGGGTATGTCTAGTTTAATGAAGAGAAGGGCGAGGGGTGATATGATAGCAGTATTCCAATATCTCAGGGGTTGCCACAAAGAAGAGGGAGTCAAGCCATTCTCCAAAGCACCAGAAGGCAGGATAAGAAGCAATGGATGGAAACTAATCAAGGAGAGAAACAGCCTATAACTAAGGAGAAATTTCCTGACAGAACAATTAATCAGTGGAACAACTTCCTTGCAGAAGTTGTGAATGCTCCAACACTGGAAGTTTTTAAGAAGAGACTGGACAGCCATTTGTGTGTGAAATGGTATAGGGCAGTGGTTCTCAACCTTTTTAACGCCGCGACCCTCAACCGGTCGTAATTCGAGGACTACTCAACCGGTCGTAATTCGAGGACTACTCAACTGGTGCAGCACCGTTTGCAGAATGGGACTTTTGGCGGGCTCAGCAGGGCAGAGACAGCCTGGACAATTCCTATTGGCTTTTGAAAGCCAATAGAATTAGACTCTGTTCAAGAGAGTCTAATTGGTGAAATGGTCATTCGACCCCAAATGGGGTCCCAACCCACAGGTTGAGAACCACTGGTATAGGGTTTCCTGTCTGAGCAGACCTCAGAAGACCTCCAAGGTCCCCTCCAATATTTATTATTGTTGTTGTTGTTGTTATTCTCTTGTCAACTCCCTGTGACTCAAAGCATCTTCTTATGAAATCTGTCAAGCCCTGAAGGCTTGCCATACACAAGGGGACAGGGGAGCAGATGGCAGTCCACCAAGCTCGGAAGCCACAGAGCAGCCCACCACCCCACCGCATCGCCGAACCTGGCATCACGTCCCGGACACGCCTCCACAGTCCAACATACCAGCGGCAACGAGCAACGCCGAGTTAACGAGCCCGGGACCACCCGAAAGCCATATGTTGCTAGCAAGCATGGAAGTCCCCGAGCCTCAGCTGATACCGGCAAGCCGGGTGGTGGCCGGCGCGGCGCCGCTGGAAAAGAACCTCATGCCTTCGCACACGGACCTAGAATGGACATGGGATGGGGGGGACATACCCATATGGGGGGACGCTAGACAGGGAGAGCTTGGCGGCGGGAGGCTGCTGCATGAATCAGACGCGCGGGAAGGGGGTTACGAGGGCAGGATTCCGTCGGTGAAAGGGAGAGCACAGGGAAAGGGTGGGGCACTTATACAATTTGACCGGATGCTGGTTTGGGACCAGGGGCAGGGATATAGGGTGGGGCGCACAATTATAATGCGCCGGGAGGAAGCCACTCCCAGCGCTGACTTTGCTTCACATTTGAAATAAAGAAGTCAACGAGTGCAGTGTGTACCGGCGTTCCTTACTTTGCTTTTCACCTAAGGACGACAACGGATGCATTGACAAAATCACCAATAAGCTCACAGGAAGACCACAGCCCTAAACTGAACAAACAAAAATAGATTGATAAAGCAAAGAAATAGCCAAATTTTTGCTTCAAAGTTGTTTTGCTGATTCAAAGGAGGAGGGCATTAATTTGCAATTCCAGTTTTTCCTGTTATTCCAAGTTAGATTTTATTAACATGAACTAAGCATAACTATTATTTCTAATACTCAATCCATGCTCAGGATATAAAGAGGATATTAATGGACAAAATATGATTAACTTGTTTTGAAATAATAGATGATACATGGACCTTTCAGCTTTTTCTCATCTGTATAGAAAATCTGTACCAAGGTTCATAGCTACTGTATATAAAACTTTCTACAACACTGGAGCTGTTAAAGAGAACAAAAACTATCTATACAAATATGGAGACTGTGCTGGCTGGAAAATTCTGGGAGTTGAAGTCCACACTATTTCACACAGTTGCCAAGGCTAAGAAACACTGATCTATGGTTAGGTCAGGTTTCTATAGGTCTAACATTCAATCCTAAATTGAGTGCTATACTTGTACAAAGGGACTCCCTGGTAAAAGGTCAGTATTAATTAGATGTTTATTCCATAGCTGCCTAACGGTCAACAAGACTTAGGCTTTGTATACATGTCCCTCGCAATGAGATGACCAAGTTACTATTCTAGTTTATAATGCCTTGGTAAGAGCATACTTGGAATATTGCACCCAGTTTTGGTTGCCACAATATAAAAAAATATATTGAGACTCTAGAAAGAGTGCAGAGAAGAGCAATAAAGATGATTAGGGTACTGGAGACTAAACCATATGAAGAACTGGATATGTCTAGTTTAATGAATAGAAAGACTAGGGATGACACGATAGCAGTGTTCCAATATCTAAGGGGCTGTTACAAAGAAGTAGATGGGAAGCAGAAACTCTAGATGAAGAATACATTTCCTGAAAAGAGCAAAACTATTTGTCTTTGCACTAACAGTAAGATAAGTGCTGAACCTTGGTTCAGAAACCAATAGGTACTAAAGCAGATATGCTCCTAAATCTTTAAAGGTTGTACTTGGGAGTCCAACATTAGTCAGGACCACCTACTGAAGAAAGTGACATTTTCAATCAGATTCCTTTAAGATATTTTAGTCTGCTTTGTGGAGTCTCCTATTTTGAATGCATCTATTAATTATTTCAAGGAATTTACCTCTCTTTTTTATTTCAAGTTTATTCATCATACAATGCTTATATGTTTTGTTCCATCTAATCTATCTGAACTTCAGATACTGTACTGCTCATCTAGATCTGGATCCAATGTCTCTATAGCAGTAGTTCTCAACCTTTTTAATGCCGCGACCCCCAACCGGTCGTAAGTTGAGGACTACTCAACCGGTCGAAGTCGAGGACTACTCAACTGGTGCAGCACCGTTTGCAGAATGGGACTTTTGGCGGGCTCAGCAGGGCAGAGACAGCCTGGACAATTCCTCAAAAGCCAATAGAATAAAAGGGAGTAGCACAGCTAAGGAAAAGGGGGGAAAAAATGGCGGACTGCGTTGTTTAGCGACCCCCGTGAAATGGTCGTTCGACCCCAAATGGGGTCCCGACCCACAGGTTGAGAACCACTGCTCTATAGCATTCTATGAGAGACTGATGTGTGATTTGTGATCTTATTGTTGCTTAATGATTTCTTCCACTCAGTTGTAAAGACTACCTCAAACCAGAAGATTTACTTTTACAATTTTTAATAAAGTTAATTCTTAAATAATAATGGAGCTTGTTTCAACTTGTCTGACCACACAAAGCTCCTAGGGTCAGGAAGTGAGTTTAGCTTTCCTTATTTATCATTGTCATCACTATCAACACTATCATGCCTAGTTTATTTGCAAGTAAGCTGCTTGGGTACAAGAGCTTCATCTCTTATGAAATTCAATATTAAAAGAAGAGCCATGGCAAAGCTTTTCCTTCCTCCTGGAAGATGGGTGCTGGCAGCAAAATGTACTACATAGCCAATAAGCAAAAACTGTAGTAATTCCTGCATGAATGAGGTCCAGATCCTGTATAGAGCCAAGAGTTAAATTAGATAATTTACCCTCTAACTCTACAATTTTATGATTCTGCAATTTAACAGTCACCATATATTTATCAAATTAAACCCTAACACATAAATGTGCAATACCTCCAGTGGATAAGAATCAAATTAAGGTGAAACATATTTTGATTTAATAAAAGATCTAAAACTTTATGAAGTTCCTAACCATAATTATCTGATGCACAGCCAAAATTAAAACTAGCTCATTATATCTATGCAAAATATCTGGAAAAATTATTAGTAATAGTAATTAATTTCATCATTACAAAGATCCTTTTTATAATTTATTTAATCAAAATTACTGTGTATCTACTTTATTACAGATAGACTGTGGTTTATAATCACACCTGGGACCAAAACCTCTGTTGGTAAACAAGATGATTGAGTTGCGCCTGATTTTATGTCCTTTTTTGCTACAGTTGTTAAGCAAATCAGTGCAATTAAGTTAATCATGTGGTCTAAGCCAGGGGCTGTGGACCAGCACTGGACCACGGCATGCCAGAAACAGGTCTGCACTAACAAATAAAACCCCATCTATGGGATACAGGAAGCACACAAAACCACATCCCCTCCAATTTGTGGAAAAATCTCTCTCCACAGAACTAGTCCCTGGTGCCTCAAAGATTAGGGACCACTGGTCTAAGCAAATCTGGCTTCCTCTCTATCTTTGCTTGTTGGAAGCTGGTAGGAAAGGTCACAAATGATGATTATGTGACCTCTGGATGCTGCAACTGTTGTAAATACATGCTGGTTGCCAAGTGTCTGAATTTTCATCATGTCACGGTGGAGATGCTGCACTAGTTGTAAGTGAAAAGACTGGTTACAAATCATTGTTTTCAGTGCCACTGTAACTTTGAACAGTTGCTAACTGAATGGTTGTAAATTGAGGACTACCTGTATGAATTTCTGTTTATGTATACTTGACTAATAGGTGTTTTTTCCCTGGTATATGAATATGAACTTATATTTAAAGAAAGTGACTTAACATTTTAAATTACTATTTGGCAATAATTTGAGAACAAATTCTTGACTTCCTCTTCATTTCATAAATATGTATTTTTCTTTTCCTAGTTTCATTCAGTAATTCATGTTCTGTACTATTTAGCTCTCTTACATTTCAATTTGTAATCTTGCACATCCTATCATTGTCTCCATGTGGAACCCTCAGAAACTGAATTCCATTGCTCATCACGCCTTTGATCAGTCAAAATCTTTACATAATTTTAACACCTAAATAAAAACTGCCTGTTTCTAATCTAACTTATCGAGTTGTACTTCATTTTTCTCATTCTTCCCTTTATTTTAATATTAATTAAAAATTAAAATCTAAAATATTGTCTTACCATGTTGTGTCTTCCTCCATTCCTCTTTTGGCATGGTGGCTTATTACTCTAGGACTATTTATACAGGTTGTGGGTCTGCTTGCATTCATTCCCCTTAAAAACATAGAAGTCTCTGTTGAGCATTTACAGGAAAAAAATACCCTGACAAACAAACTACAAAAATGCAAGCAGAAATGAAGTTCAGTAAAATTTACTGAAGTTTACTGATAAAAAATGTCACTATAACTACAATAAAAGAAGAAAACTACTGGGTAAATATATTCATACTTAGCAGTTGGTTTGATATATTGTTTATAAAACTTGTCAAATATTTTTTAGGTGTTTTCTATAGAAATGAAATATTATAGATTGCTATGTGGCCTGGAAAAAAATCTTAAACAGGTAAAAATGATGTGCATTACTTATTTTATTTATTTGATTTCTATAGCTGCACATCCCAACAAATGATTCTGCTCATTGGATTAGCCAACAAGATCGTGTATAGATAGTCCTCAACTTATAACCATTCATTTAGTGACCATTCCAAGTTATAATGGTACTGAAAAAAGTGACTTATGACTGGGTCCTCGCCCTTACAACTGACACAGCATCCCATGGTCATGTGATCAAAATTTGCAACTGACATGTATTTATGACAGCTGTAGTCCCAGGATCATGTGCTTGCCATTGGCAACTTTCCCAATCTGCCTCCAACAAGCAAAGTCAACAGGGGAAGCCAGATTCACTTTTCAACTATGTGATTATTTAATGACTATGGTGATTCTCTTAATGACCACAGCAAAAAAGTCATAAAACTGGGCATGATTCGCTTAACAACTGCCTCACTCAGCAATGAATTTCCAGTCCCAATTATGGTTGTGAGTTAAGGACTACCTGTAAATACGTGTAGAGGAGATACAGATGCAAGTATTTCCAGAATTTAATTTCCTGAGACACAACAATTTGAAATATGGCTAAATAGTTTAACTTAATGTGAGATTATGTTTTATAAATACAACATATCCTCTGCTTTATAACCAATATAAATCATTCTCAGTATTGAGAATATTTGCTTCTCAGTATTGAAAATATTTGCAGGAGCTCTATTTATGTATAAAAGATTATACAACCACCCAGCTTAATGCAACATAAACCTAGGCAACTTACAAATAATATGGTGGGTTGATTTCCATTTGCTAAGTTATTCAACAATACAATATTTCCTCAACTTCAATATCATTTCTGTATTAATTTTTTACTTTTTCATGAAATGAACAGGCTGCCCCAATCAATTATGATTCCTAGCTCACAAAATAAAGCACAAAGCATGAAAGCACGAAGATAACAAGTTGAAAAAAGAAGAATCTGGAGAAACAATGCCAACTTTAAAACACATATATATATACACACACATGAAAGTATATCACATATTCTGACCCAAGGGCAGAGGACACAGCCAGGTCTTGAGAGCTTGTTTAAATAAGGTCAGAATCTCAGGGGAAATGCATGTCCAGAGGGCAGGTACCGTTTTAGCCAGAACTGGACTTCAGTAATTCAGACTGCAATCTGTCTCTGAGGTACAAATATCAAAAGGCAGTTTTCCTACCTTCCTGACTGAATTAGCTGACCAGAAAGTAACTTTGCAAGCCATTTGCACATGCTGGATGTAACTAATCTAATCAGTGAAGGAAGCAGTTACAGTGTATTGCTTAATCTGTAGAAGAGGTACATAAACAAATGGGCTCATGTTCTCTGCGCTCTTAATAAAAGCAATTCTGGTTCCTAACAGACTCACAAGCATCTGGCTTTGTTGTTATGGCTACTTGAGCCAAAATGTTAGGATAAACATCAAAGAAAAAGTGCAAGACACAGGTAAATGTGAAAAGAGGACCAGCATATCTGATCACTTTTGGAATATATTTGCACATATATGGATGAGCTTTAATAGGATTTATTCGTAAATGCAAATGGAACTGGATAATAAAACAACATAAATTCAATTAGCTACCACAAAAACAAGACAGTATTTCCCACGTTTAAAGGTTCTTATTTGCTTCATTTGCCAGCAGCCTTTCATGCAACTGTAATTACAAAAGAAAAGGGAGAGAATGAAATAAGCCTTTAGATTATGAGTATTAACTTTGGAAAATTTCAGATCCAAAAGGCAAGTCTGAAGACATATCTTTTACAATCATACTACCCCAAAAAACAAATATATTGTCATATATTGTGCCATTATACCTAACAATTCCAATAGGGCAAAAGGGAAAAGGGGTTTTTGTTCCAGACACCTGTCATGAAGTCTTTGCAGGCTTTTGAGCTCTGCCATACCATTGGTCTTTCCATTTCTAACATCCAATGTAATTTAAAATCCAACATGCACTTGCATATCATCTTCACCATCTGCAATCTATGCTGCTTTCAGGCTGATGACTGTATCCTTGTGGGCTGCAGCATATAGAGATTTTCTTTCGCCAATAGTCTGATGTTCAAACTACCCAACAGCTGATCTGAAATTATTGGTGAACCAATCAATACTCACTTTTTTGGTTTCAAATGGTCAGCTACTGAATATACTGTTTTTAGAGATTGACGTGTATCATGAATTAAAAGTCCTTCCCTCTTCTCAAAAAGAGAAGCAAGTAAATTTCTAGTATCCCCATATAGAATCCCTTTTTCTGTTCACATGTGGTTGTAAATATCAACAATATTTATGCAGCAATGGTAAGAGAAATTGGCTTTTAACTTGTTAACTATTAACTGAGAAGCTTCAAAAGCCTTCTGGTTTTCTGCCAGATTAGTGTTGCAAAAAGCATTTTAGCAAGCCCTGCAAGGGTGTTGCGTGGCAGCAAATCCTGTTGAGAGTACCATGCCAGCAGAACTGGATCTGCTGATTTTCTTCCCTTAGTTGGGTAGCATAAATGCTACAAAGGAACTATGAAAAATGGGAGTTGGCAGGCAGAGCCTCCAATGGGAAATAAAACTACCCACTGATGTAAGATGAACTTGCTGAAATGTGAATTTCATCCTTCTTTGAAGCAAAGGAGAGAAAAGCAAGTGGCTTTTCCAGAGTGGCAAAAGGAAACAACTTTGAGAAATGTGTGTTTCATCAGCATTGTGCAGGCAACCAGTGCCTATTCAGTTCAAAAGGAAGTGAAAAAACAAAATATGAAAGCTTACAAAGTTGAAGTGCAGTATATTTCTAATCAATGTTAAAGGTAAAGAGAGAAAAAAGAATCTTGCTAGTATGATAAATGAAGGCACTGAAAAAAATAGCACTCTTCTATCAATTAATCTTCCCCAAAGCCAGCACAAATTGCCTTTGTTTGTATTTCTGAATGCGTGCCAGGGCAGTTGGTGTTACCATATTATGCCCCAAAGCCGTGCAAAGTAGAAAGAACTAGATTCAAAAGCAGGATTCAGAACTTAACTTCATAATTTATACACTATTAACCTTTAACTTCATAATATTATACACTACTAACATTTAACTTTACAACAATATACACTATTCACCTTTACAATTGTAAAGGTTAAGTCAGCAATACCCAGTTTTGTTTCTAGCTCTTTTAAGCAATATTGTAAGAATTTTTGTAAGATTTCCCTCTTTTCTAAAAGTATTACAGTAAGTTTAGACCAGGGGTGTCAAACTTGCAACATCACGTGATGGACACGGTTTTGGCATGATGCATCTGGCCCATGGGCTGGCAGTTTGACACCCCTGATCTAGACTAAATTTTCTTAGCATACTGACTGGGGAATTCTGGGATTTGATATCCACACATCTTAAAGTTGCTATAGGTGAGACGCACAGGTCTACAAAGTATTCAATATTTACTAGTAGTGCAGGATTGATCAATCTCCCATTTCTCAAAGTATACAATGTAAAATGCAAATTATTTGTTACTGTGAAAAGACTAATAATAAGATACTAAAGAAAGCCCTTTTCTATTGCAGCACCTGCCCTCTTGAAAATCATAGCCCCAAGATTTATGTTGCACTGCTGCTGGACTTGATGACAATTACAAGAGGGAAAAGCAGTTTTTTTTTTAATTTTTTATTCATAATACAATTAAAACAAAAATGGACAAACATGACATTCCAGAATGAATTTTCCTAACAGTTTGTTTCTCATGGTACAAAAACTTAATACATCGTTCTTAACCTCTGTATAAGCCTCATCCTTCTATACAATACAATTATATATACAATTATATGTACAGTTATATATATCTTTTCATTCTACCATTAACTTGAAGTCCGAGCAGTTCTGAGGGAAAAGCAGTTTTGATAAGCTTTTCAGTTCAATAAAATGAAATAAAAATCCTTTTGCACATACAAAAAGCAGTAGAGATGATCCAAAAAGCATTACTAGTGGAAAGAGGCTGATCTCCACCTATTATGTGTCTCTACATTTTTGAGTTATTTCAAAAGGCAACCTGCCAAGGATGGTTTGCTTCAGCATCTGCCTAATGGTACAGGAATATTTTCTGAGTTCACAGTGGATTCAATTTATTTTAATTCATTTCATTCCTGGACCATATTGTATAAAGTACATTTAGCATTTTTGTTGTGGGTTATTAAAGCAAAATCTGGAATAGTTAACATGGTGCTCAAATGCTCCACTGAAGACCACTGTGTTCATAGCCCCTCTCACTTTGTCTATAAAGTCTGATAAGATTTTATTTATTTGTTTGTTTGTTTGTTTAAATTTATTGTTCACCCAACTCCAATGGATTCTAGACAGTGAAAAAACTAGAAAAAAACGTTTAGAAAAACACCTTAAAAACACTGAATCCTAGAAGTAGCCCTGAGTAAAGAAATCTAATAGACAGCAAAAACAGCTACACAAAACAGGGGCCATCGAACAAACAATAAACAACAGCCCCAGACCTGGGACCAAACCCAGGTTTTCAAGGCTTTCTGGAATCCCATGAGAGAGGGTGTCATTCTTATTGGCGGGATGCTGTTCCAGAAGGTGGTGGCTGCAACAAAGAAGGTACACTTCCTCAGTCCCACAAGATGGCAATGTTTAATAGAGGGGATCTGGAGCACACCCACTCTTGTAGATCATACTGGGCAGGCAGAAGCAGTCAAAGACAAGCAATCTCTCAAATACTTAGGCCCTATTCTATTCAGGACTTTATAAGTAACAACCAGCACTTGAATTGCCCTCAGAAACCAACTGGCAATCAATACAGTTTGCATACTTATGGTGACACCAAGAGGCACCCATTATAGCTTATGTCGTTATATCAGCTGTAACTTCTGGGGGTTCTTTAAGGGCATACATTTGAGAACGATGTCCAAAAATGATATATCTAGACTTTAATGCAACCCCATTATCTCTAGGTTTATAAACAGAAAAGGGCTACTTGGTATATTCTAGCAGTAGAAAAAAAAGAAAACATTATGGGAAGCACTTATGATCGTGCGAAAGAGTTTTTAAAAAAAAAAAACATATGTGGATAGATCAAAATTTTATCTGCATTCAAATGATATATAAAGCAATAATTGATGTAATTGAACAAAAAACCTATGAAAAATTGACTCTGCAATCATTTATTCCACAAAACAACAACAGATATACCATTTCCTTCTGTGGAAAAAATAAGCACACCCTTGGCTCTAATAGCTGGCATTGCCCCCTTTCGCAGAAACAATCTCAAGGTCTAATTTGTGCAACTTCTTTCTAATGGTAGAGTCATGCACTTTGACCTCAGTCATGGCGAGACAGGCATCTATAACCTTCTTTCTGAATGCCTCAGAGAGCAATTTCAGTCTAGGTCTGGGAATACTGCATACATTAGCAATAAAGATAAAATCAAACCAAATATCTGAGGTTTCAGCAGGACAGGTTCATCTCAGATTCTCTCTAATGATGTTGTAATAATCTGCACCCAATCTGGTTCACCCAGTTCTAATTTTAACTATTTGAGATACCAATAAATGTAGGAATGATATAGATCAGTGGTTCTTAACCTGTGCGATATTGCCCCTCAGAGGGCGATTTCGTTTTTCAGGGGGACGATGGAATGAAAAGGAGCAACACGGGGGCAAAGGAATGAAAAGGGGGCGATATGGGGGCGATGGAGCAAGAGGTTTTGGGGACACTTTTGAGACTTTTTCGTACAGTGAATCGCTGTATATCTGTCGTACAAAAACATCAGATCGCTCGCTGTTAGTGGATTGAATTGTGTTTTCAAATGTTCCTCCAGCTAGCTTCAGTACAGAACGCCGTACATATGTGAATACGTATCGGCTTCGTTTTCTAATTGTTGTTGTGCTCTGTAAAACATTTTGTGTGTCTCTTTGTACTGTACTTTTTTAGCGTGCACTCCAGTTCGATATTATATTTTCTTTGTGTCTTTTTAATCCTTTTTACAGTGTACGTGACTATATATACTTTCCCCGAATCTTAATTTAATTTCAGAGTTTTCGTCTTGAAATTCTTAGTTCCTGCATTGCGGTTTGCTCTTATGCCCTTTTTATATTTCTTTTTGCATCTTAAATGTTACTTGTAATTCAATCATTAAATGTTACTGTTTTTCTTTTCGGGCATTTCACTTTCTTGCAATTGAATTTTGTTTTCAGTGGTCATTACCTTTAAGTGTCTTGAATAAATAAGATAATAATGAAATACATGTATCACAAAGTTTGGGAATAAAGTGACGGGTGGCACCAAAATTTTTCACACAGTTGAGATATGGGGAAAAGACTGGAAATAAATTATTTGCATCAATATGTCCTGATGACAACTTTAAAGAAAACAAAAAATGTGTTTGGATAAATTGAAGAATTATTTCCTATGTTGTGATTGAGAAGTTATGTTAGGGGAGGGGGGTGATGACAACTTCCTCATTGGCTCAAGGGGGCGATTCATTCAAAAAGGTTAAGAACCACTGATATAGATGGCCTCTTTAATGAAGATTTGATGAAGGCTCCCAAAACAGATCCAGCAGGAGCTCCTCCATAACAGAAGGGAAAAATAAACAAAGCAATGTTGTCAATTCATATGTTAAAGGAATATCTGAAAAGCTCAGGAGGATCTTCAGCCAACACAACATATGTGCACACTTTAAACCCAAAAATACACTAAGGCAGAAGCTTGTCCACTCCCAAGGATAAAACACCCAGACACAAACTAAGCAACATGGTATAAGCAGTACAATGCAGTGTGACATGTGCAGATCTGTACATTGGGGAAACAAAACAACCACTTCATAAACGAATGGCACAACATAGGAGAACAAACCCATGAAGACAAGATTCAGCAGTCCATCTGCATTTAAAAAGACAAAGCCAATCTTTTGAAGACAGCGAAGTCCACATTTTGGATAGAGAGGACTGCTGGTATGAAAGAGGGGTCAAAGAGGCCATCTATGTCAAAACTGAACAGCCCTCTCTCAATAGGGAGGGAGGGATATGACATCATCTATCTCCAGGCTATAACAGTCCTTTCAGCAGTTCCAAGAAGGCTCCCATTTGCATCACTCAGGTGACCTTGAGGACATAAACTCCAAGTAGCTTCAACGACTCTCTAAAAGAATGCAAATGACCAACTGTCTGCAAGGAATATAAATCCTTCCATTCCCCCACCATCCAATCAGAGCTGAAGAAGTTCTTGGATGAGAAGCGAAATGTCTTCAAAGAAAAACAAGAAAGTCCAGTTGCCTTGTGAAAAAGCATCTTTGGGACAACCATGACCTGGATGACTGAGAAACTCCATAGATATGTAGAAATTTAATTACTTTTTCCATATGTGAAATTTCCAGTTATTTTTATTTTAATTACCAAAAGGTCTACAAAATATAAATAATGCATGATATTTATTACATTCTATCCCCTTTATCTATCAATATTATTGAAATAAAGATTAAGTATCTCTATGTTTAAATATATTGAAAAAGTTAAAAAAAGTCAATAAGATACTTACTTTTTTACATGACTGTATATTCCCTTATGCAGAAGGACTGGTTGAGCCATAATCCTCAACTAATGTTTGGAATATATTTAAATATGTTTGTTACATGTGCCCTTAACTTAATTTCTAGCAAAAACAACACCAAGAATTTTTTTTCCTTTTCTGATATTAAAAGAAATAATTGTAGAAAAACCAATCAACTACTATTTTCAGAAGAATTAATATATAAGCAATGTCAGAAGGAATCAAAGCAGAGATTCTTTAAAAACTACAAAAATATTATATTGATTTAGATACAGAAATTGTGAAGCAATCCATTCATTTTTCATCCAGATACTTGATCGTTATTTTGCCTTGATCTTATATTGCCATAGCAGCTGGTGAAACTCAACGAACTTTCACTTATCTTGCAAAACCAATTAGGTCAGATCTTATTAAAATTTGTATTGGAGACCCCTTGGAAATCCCAAGGCTCTGGCTAGACTGGGAAGCTGAGAAAAACATGTCAGAATAAGTCAGTGGCAAACCACTTCCATATCTTGGCCAAGAAAACAACATGGACTGTGTAGTCGCCAGGAGTCAAGTTCAACTTAGCTCAAAGGACATTTACTTCTTTATTGCCAATATAATATTGTATTAAGAAAAGCACTCATTGGGGACCTGAATTATGAAGTTTCACTATACAACCATGAAAGTTTGCTGGCTTTAAATCCTATTATTGATTGCTTCCAGATGATCAACTCCTGAGCTAATGTTGCCATTCCAAAGGCATTTTGTAGAAAAGGCACTCTGCAGCATCAGGTTGAGTCCTACACACTCCAGTGGCATACTTAAGTCTACCATCAGCATCACTGTTACTTTTGGAGAAGGTGAGAAGATTAGCAAGGAACTGAACAGCATCCAAACCTCAAGATTTTACCATACTAACATCTCATCAACACAGATTTCTTACATGGTTGACCTTTTACAGTTACTAGTAACCTCTATATTTACCCTGCACGTGAAACCAGACAGAAATTTACTATTTCTTGCTATAGAAAAAAGAATTCTGGATTTTTCAATATAGTCTTTATTACTGGAAACACAGAAAAACCTCATACCAAATGAAACAAATGTGTGAATTCTGTTACTCAAATGCAATATGCATACTGGTGTCTATATTTAATTTTTATTAGATTTACAGTACAGTATATTCCATCTGGGTCACCATTTTTCAAATGCAGTTGTTGTTTGACTGAAACTTTTTATAATGTGATAAAGTGTCACACAATAATGCAAAGTGTTATCATTGCAGAAGAAACTGAAAGATGTTGAATATCATGTATTTTATTATCTGAACTTACAGGAACACTACATGCCATAGGGTTCTGCAATCCGGGAAAAGTTGAAGGCTACTTTAAGTTCCATTTTTAAAAAATATGGTAAAAGGATACATATGAAAGTATATGGATTTTAAAAAAAGATTGCACAATTTTTAATTACATGTGTGCTGAAAATTAAACGAAAGTGACGGCTGACCCTCAACACAAACATCTGTCTACAAATGTTGTCCTCAGACATAAGGTGAACATGGGAACATGGGAAGAAAATGTTATAAAACCAGTTCTGCTACTGTATTCTAAAGATACTTCCACTGATATGAATTACAGTACTACTTAATCAGAATATGCATTATTCAGCAGTACACGGAAACTGCAATCAACAGTGATAAAATTCCAATGATCACAATGGGGGGAGTATATTTAAAAAAAACCTAACATTTGCCATATTTCTCAATATTTTGGAATTCACTACTGTATTTCGTTTCAATTTTGTCAGCACTCAATTATAATTTGCAGATAACCCTTTAGAATGCTGTTAGATTATATTTGCATATTTTTTGTTAGGAAGATATAGATATGGTTTAAATAAGAGAATAGCAATAACCAGGGCATTTTTCTCATAGAACGCCCAGAGCGGAGTTCCAGCACCTTTTTTGGATGGAACCTTGTAGGGTAGGCAAGGCAGGTTGTATGATGTGTGTGAGTTCCGGCACCTTTTTTTTTTTTTTTTTTTTAGAAAAAAAGCACTGGCAATAACACTTAAACTTTATATACAATAGTGGCCAAAATTGTGGAAACCTTTTGGGGAAAGTGTATTTTTGAGGTATGATGGCGAATAACATCACTTTTTTTGGAGTAGTACCACAAAATTATATATCAATGGAAAGATAATTTAATCAACATAGTGTGTTCAATTATCTGTACTGTATTCTATGAAAAGTTATAGCCAAATAACCAGAAAAAGGAAGCACAACTTGCTTAGGTTAATATCAGGTAGTTTTCCTTTATCTGATTGTAGCCAATGAACATGACTGTTTAGAGAGCCAATCAGGTGTCATCTTGTTTTGGCAATGAGCCAATCAAATCACAGTAGGATTCAGTTATTAATGTCATTTATTGAAGCTGAGAGGAGGACATTTGTCAGTTTGTTATGTGATCACTATTAAGTTGGTTGGGTTTTTTTTTCCTTTCATTTAGTGAGCTTGTAAAACATAATAAAATTAAAGTAATGTAGCAAAGAGTTGACTGGTTGCCCAGAAAGCGATGTAAAATAGTATTAAGTGAACAAGGCTACAGTTATAAAGAAATTAGAAGAAAAATTGGTGGAAACTTAACCAAAGGTAGCATTTCTACCGTACACTTTTCCCAAAAGGTTTCCACAATTTTGGCAACTATTGTACAGGTCTAGCACTCTCTGAGTGATTTACAGTGTCAGCATATTGCTCCCAACAATCTGGGTTCCTCATTTTTACCAACCTCAGAATGATGGAAACCTGAGACAATCTTCAGTCAGTCAGGATCAAATTCCAGACTGTGGGCAGAATTGGCATGCAATACTGCATTCTAACCACTGCCTCACCAGGGCAAGAGACTTAAGCCTCTCAATACCTATGCTACTATTAGCAAACTCTGAAGTTAAAATGGAAAACATTATGGTCTCCAGTAACACCCTATAGTCAAACTCTCTTTGTGAGCATGTGGACACAATCATGAGATTTTCCTGACACCAATGTGAAATGGTTATCTTTTTCCATAATTTTTGACTTTCTAGTCTTATTGCTCTGAAATTTTCAGGAAGGTTCTATTCCACTATTAACCAAGTTTGACTCTATGTAGCTCTTGATCTAAGTGCTACCACCTACTGAGATATTCTAGATCAGTGGTTCTCAACCTGTGGGTCGGGACCCCATTTGGGGTCGAATGACCATTTCACGGGGGTCGCCAAACAACGCAGTCCGCCATTTTTTTTCCCTTTTCCTTAGCTGTGCTACTCCCTTTTATTCTATTGGCTTTCAAAAGCCAATAGGAATTGTCCAGGCTGTCTCTGCCCTGCTGAGCCCACCAAAAGTCCCATTCTGCAAACGGTGCTGCACCAGTTAAGTAGTCCTCAACTTACGACCAGTTGTGTAGTCGACTTACGACTGGCTGGGGGTCGCGGCATTAAAAAGGTTGAGAACCACTGTTCTAGATGCTACTCAACTACAGTATTTCAACCCTAGCCATGGTGGCTGAAGCTACTGGAATATCCCAACCCCATGAAAGTGCTAGATAATCAAGAAGGGGTACAAAATCTTTTGTGGCTAAAGGCTACTTAAAGAACAAAGCAAAATACACATGCATGGTCATGAAGAATTGCAGAGGGATGGCAATGACTTTTCTGAATACAGGTCAGAATTTCAGTCCTTTTCTTCCAGTGTTGGTTGCTGAGAATTTAGCAGAATAGACACACTATTGGAGGTTTAATATATCTACTTATTCATTAAAAATAGAAATTTGCACCAATTATTTTAGTGATTTCTCACCAAATTTCAGAAGTTTTAGGAGATTGTATGAACTGAAAAAGCTATGTGTAATCTTTGGTGCCCATGCCTGATTTAGACCCAACTTTGGCTATGCTAATGTATTAACAAAAGCAACTTTTTGCACAGACTAAGACATTCCCTTTTCATTTCATTTTGAAAACTTTAAACTATGACATATTACAGATCTATTTATCAGATTAGAAGGCACTTATCAACATAATATCACTGAAAGTATATGTTTGCCACATCTGTTAACACTTGTGATAAACTGTATCATTTGAAATACTGAGGTCCATCTTCAATCAGTTCCCAAGTGAAATCTTATGCTGACGAACTATCTTAAAAGAAGAGGCATCTCCAAAAGTTGATTATTGTCCTTCTATTTCATAAGAATGAATGTTATTTGGTTTTATGCACTGAAAAGTTTTTATTTGATTTTTAAAATATGCAAAGCTGTTTAAAAATAAGTAGTCTGATAAAATAATTGTATATATTTGCTTGGGAGTCTACTGAGGGCCATGCATTGTTACAATGAAGTAAACAGAGTTTGTCTACTAATATAAAAATAGGTTTTATTGTATGTTTTGGTAAAAATTAAACTATGATTGAGATTTGTTATAACTGATCATTGGATTGTGGTGCATATTGTCACATTAACCAATAGCTACTTTATTCTGTTATTATACTAAATGCTCTACAGAACAATCACAAACTTGTTTTCCTACAGAATGGGACACAGACTCTTGGCATTTTTATTAATTTTGAAATGCAAATATCTTTGCATTAAAAAGTTCTGAATGCTACTTTCTGTTCTTTAGAAATATTATTATACATCAGATGTGGACAATATTTGTTGGAGTCTACATTTAATGTCTGGAAGAGGCTGATAGCTACAGTGGGTGCAATTGTGATACAGGATGAACAGATCTGCATCACACACATTCCTACAGACAGGATTTTTCTGAGTTGGAATTTACTCTTTTTAAGACTGAATTAAGCCTACATACTTTTAGCTGGAGTTCTCCTGGCTTACAGAGATCAATACCAAAATAAAGATCACATTTTTGGCAGACGTTTCAGCTTGCACTCCAGCAAGCCTTCCTCAACTCAACAGCATAGAAGTGAAGATTGTTCTGCAGTATTTATAGTCTGTATGGAATTTGAATTCTTCGAGGTTAATAACTGCACACTTCTTGGAAAGTATTGGTTGATTGCTGGTTGGGGACGGTGCTAATTCTATTCTGTATTAAATCTATTTTTCATCTTAAAAAGAATGGAAATCATTTTAGCATTGCACCAAGCTGACAGTTTGCAATGATACAATTTAAGGGTACTCCAAGGCCTGCAATTGTGGGGCTGCATGTCTATCCTTGTTACAGCTAGGTATCTAGTTGCTAGACAGAGTAAAAATTCCAAGAGTTTTTGAGGCTGGCTACCCAATTTACAAGACTGTTCATATAAATTCTATTCTACTGCCATTTTCAGTATGTAATAGTTATCAAGATAGCTAATATTATTCAGATTTAAAAGATATACAAAGCAATTGTGATCATGGGGTTATCTTGTTAAAGGAGGGATTTGTGATTCTCTGGAACCTGCTTAATTCCCAACACAGCCTGTGGTGAAGGATTCCGGCAGTTGTAGTTCATCAACCACTGGAGATGAAGGCCTTCAAGCATCTGTAAAACATGGATCTAATAGAACAGATGGACACCATGTATATTCAGCTCCAGCCTCCCTGATAAATGTGTTGTATTATGCGGTACAAAAGGATGATGTGTAAAGATTTCTTAAGCAAGACAGTATTTTTTCTCTGTACCTTTTTGTTCTTTTCAAAGAAAGGCTGCAAAAATAAACAAGATAAGCCGGTAGGAGTATCTGTGCACCTTGAAATTTTCTCAGAGGGCCTCCCTAGGCAGCGGTAAGTTTTATCTGTTGCATGTAAACACTTTTTGTTTCAATCGTTTTACAAAGATAAGTCTAGTAGCATTTGCTGGTTCCCCGTCCAAAGGATTTTTTTTTTACTGTAGTAAGTGAGCGGCTCAGCTTCTGCAACCAGAAAACCGCTGGGATTATCCATTTCGAGGCCGGCTAAGGACTACGCTCAGGAGCATGTGAGCGTCTCTCCCAGACACATACTCTGTACTGAATGGGAAAAAACAAAACGGAGAGTTTCTGTGGCACAACAAATGCGGGGGGTGGGGAAATCACCCTCAACCTCAACCTTTAAAAAAAAAAAAAAGCCTCCAGGTCTGAGCTCAGGGTTTTTTTTTTAAACTTTCCAAGCTCGGGGAATGATTGAGGGAAATTCTGAGAACACAACTTCGCCTCTGTAGGGACACTAAAGATTTGGGTTTTCCAACGGCTGCTTTTCGGGAACTCCCATGCACTGGGGGCGAGAGTCTCTTCTGACAGGCGGGATCCGAGTCCCCGCCCCGGCCACAACGAAACTCGCCCCTTCCCCTTCACCACCAGCATCACCCCCCCCTCCAAATCTGCCCAGCGACCCTCCCTGTGCGCGGAAACCTCACCTGGTGCTTTCGGGCTCTTCCTCGCCCCCCTGCATGAGACCCTCAGCGCTGCGGGCTAAGGACGGAAAGGCGGCTCTAGGCACGATCCCGCTCCCGCAGCCACCTGGCAGCTAGACGCGGGGGAGACTCGGGTCGTGACGGGGGTCCACTTTCCCCCACAGAGAACTTTGCGTGCGGTGCGGAGGTTTGGCGAGAGGAGGAGGCGGCGGCGGCGCTGGCTCTATCCCAAAGGCAGCTCTCGCCCGGCATCGGCGCGCGCGCGCACCCACACAAACACCCACACGCACGCACACTCACCATCCCCACAGCGCGAGAATAACAGGCATAATAGTCTTCCCCCGCCACTAGCCTTGCGGTTGGGACTGTGTCCCCGCCCCTTGGCTCGGCTTCCCAGCAACTGACGCCCGCCTCACACTTTTGAAAGAGCGAGAGCGGCCCATGGAGTCGTTGAAGCGCGCCCGTTAAGAGGAAAAAAGCGTGTTATTATCGCAGCTACGAGAGCCTTTTTGGTGCGGGGAGGCTTAACTCCGGAGAATCGGCTTCCCGGGCAAAACCGTTTACATCTGGGCGACTGGAATCGTTTGCAAAAACGCTTTGCCCGCGCCACTTTTCCTCTTTGGCCCGGGTTGTTCGTATTGCTCGCTTCCCCCGTTGTGATTTCGTTTCGTGATATCCGCCCTTTTATTTATTTTGTTTAGGGAGTATTTAGAAGGAGTTCCCTCTTTAAGTATCTGTGGTTATTACGTGTCGAGGTTTAATTTCTGAAAAGGGGGAAGTTCTCGGTCGCTACTAATGGCGGAAATCCCGCCGTCGAGTCTCAGAGATCGTCTTTCTATCCCGGAATGTCTTTGATTCAGCGGCAAAGAAAAATAATTTTGCATTATTCTTGTTAATTAAGGACAGATCTCAATAAAAAAAGGTTCATTCTCCAGTATCTTACTCCACTGAGTCTACAGGTTGCACTATGCATTGTTTAAACATGTTTTGTTGAATAAACCACACCGATTACTTTTCCAGTCAAGCCAAAGCATATTATGCCCTGTTATTTATGAATCCAACCAGTTTGCTATATAGTCAGTGTTATCCTCCTATAATACAGTCCGTGCATAACAGAAACTAATATCTTGGCTTATTCACTTAGTCCCTATGTATGGAATAAGCAACATTTCTCCTTACATTGAAGTATATTATGGATTTACGTTTTTGTCTCGCCTTTTTCCCCCCTCTGGCAGACAGGTGTGCTTCAAAGCAGATGCTGGCCTCTAGCCACTGATATATTTAGTTCATAAATGCCACAAGAATCCAATCAGATACACAAAGACAAAAAATCTGATTACAGTAGTCTGTGCAACCCTTTTACCAAAGTTTTTGGCGCCGTGTGCAGGTCACATCTAGAGCAGCTGCCATTCTTGTCATGCTGTAATTTAAGACTTTGAGTTAGAGATCTCAATTTCTGCAAAAAAAAAAAAAACCTAAGTGCTGACTGTTGGCAAAGTACGTATCTGAAACTGACTTGGTTCCAAGCAGTTAGATGATGACATATTCACATTCTCTATTCAGATCAGGTAGGCACAGCTAGTCGTAAGAGACATTTGGATAATCATCCCTTGTTTTGGATCTTTCTAGGTTGTTGACTTAAAAAAAGGAAAGAAAGATAGGAGAAGCAGCACTACAGTTTGAGCAACTATAAATGGGAAAACAGAGTGATCAGGTGCGAAGATTAGGACTGGCATTGAGCCCTGAAGTAAACTGAGATAATATAAAATGAAGTAAGTATAGTGGAATGACTAGGATGGTAAAAGGAAGGGATTAGAAAAGCCAAGAGCACAACTTGATCTAGTTCTCAACTTACAATTTGTTTAATAATTGTCCAAAGTTATACCGGCACTGAAAAAAGTGACTTGCAACCAGACCTCACATTTAACAACTGTCACAATATACTCACACTCACATAAACAAAATGTGTATGCTTGGCAACCAGCATGTACTTACGATGGTTGCAATATCCCAGGCTTATGTGATTGCCATTTGTTACCTTTCCAGCTGGCTTCCAACAAGCATAGTCAATGAAGAAATCCGGATTCACTTAATGACTACTTGATTCACTTAACAACTGCAGTCATTCACATGGCAAAAAAGTCTTAAAATAAGGCACAATTCATTTAACTGGCTTGCTTAGCAATGGAATTTCTGGTTCCAATTGTGGTCATAAGTCGAGGACTACCTCTACTCTCTGCTGTTGTTATGTGATGTTGTTAAGGTCAAAGGAGCAGCACTCTACTCTGGAGCTAGAAACCCACTTTTCTTCATAGAGCTCCTCCTCATTTATAGTTTCCCTATTGTCTGCAAAATAACAGTTTTATAATTACTTACATGCTCCTCAGCAATCATTTTAGCCTTTTTGTTGCAGTACTTAACATTTCAAACTTGGTCTCTGGCTGCCAAATTTAAAGACCGCCTGACCTAAGACCCACTGTTTTCTTTTCTAAAAAGGGCCATCAATGGGAAGAGGAAGGCATTGAGGATAAAGTTACCATAAATACAATTGTTTGATTAACTTAGGGTAAAATAAATTACAGAGAGAATGGCAAGGAGATGAAGGAGGAGAGAGGAAAGAAGGGAAAAAGAAATTATTCATAATCATAAAGACTGAATAATTAGAAATGACATTTTTCTAAATTTAAATTGCACAGGCAATCTCCAAATACTAGTTAGACCATTAAGCAAATCCTAAAACTTGATAGGAAGATGCATTATAATATATATTTTAGACCAGTGGTTCTCAACCTTTTTAATGCCGTGACCCCCGACTGGTCGTAAGTCGAGGACTACTCAACTGGTGCAGCACCGTTTGCAGAATGGGACTTTTGGCGGGCTCAGCAGGGCAGAGACAGCCTGGACAATTTCTATTGGCTTTTGAAAGCCAATGGAATTAGACTCTATTCAAGAGAGTCTATTCTATTGGCTTTCAAAAGCCAATAGAATAAAAGGGAGTAGCACAGCTAAGGAAAAGGGGAAAAAAATGGCGGAATGCGTTGTTTGGCGACCCCCGTGAAATGGTCGTTCGACCCCAAATGGGGTCCCGACCCACAGGTTGAGAACCACTGTTTTAGACCAATAAATAATTTATGATTGCTGATCCTGTTTTAAAATTTAAGCCACTCTCTTCTAAACAATCAGGATATAAATATTTAGTATTTTTATATCCCACATCTAATTGCCACATATCTTTTAATGTGTGTGTGTGTGTGTGTGTGTGTGTGAGAGAGAGAGAGAGAGAGAGAGAGAGAGAGAGAGATAGAGAGGGAGAGAGAGAGAGAGAGAAAGAGAAAGAGAGAGACAGACTCAATGGCAAATGTATTTATATACCCAAAGTTTGCCAGAATAAGAATGCATTTTGGCAAAAAGATAATGGAAAGAGGGCTAGCCAGTTTGTCAGACAAGAAATCTGAGTCCAAAGTCTCAGACTAAGTATCAAGGTCCTTCTCCTGTGTTCCCACCAAATGCCTTCTAAAAGAAACTGAATGTTTCCCCGGCTGAGTGAATGAACAGAATATATCATATTCTAAAGAGTCGGATACTCAAATAATATATTGTTTTATAGTCATAAAATATACTTCAAATTTTGTTTTGATTAAAAACAGGAGGAGAAATCCACAATATAAATCTAACAAATAAATAAAATTTACTTTTACGTAAATGTATCTGCATAAAAACCTCATGTCAATATATATATAACACATGCATAATTACTATGTGCAATAAAAGTGTTATTCTGAAATTCATCATGACTTCCTCTTAATTCTCACTCAGCATTTTGGCATGTTTGCAAATATTTTAATGAAAGGTAGCTACCTTTCTTCTTTTATGACTCATGATGAATGTTTACTGAAACATTCACAAATGCTCAACAAATTATTAGATGCTATGCAGGGCAGTTCTAAATTCACTTGTTTGGAAGTACAGTATAACTTCTTTTAGTAGTTCTTACTTTTACACTCTGTGTGAGAACTAGCTTTATACTTCTTTAAAATATTTTCTGTTTTGCAGTTGTTCTTTAAAAGTAGATTAAAAAAACTACTTGTAAGATTTAAGGAATATTATTGAAAAACTTTCAGCCCAAACTTCATATGTCCATTAGTATTTAACAGAGCACTAAAATATGATTGTGGAATTGTAATAAAGATGGTATATAATGAGTTCTGATTTGTTTTGCTATAATAGTTAAAGGCACTGTACTAGAAACCAGGAGACCTGGATGTAATCCTGCCTTAAGCATGAAACTAGCTGTGCTGTGCTTACGAGGCAGTAACAAACCACTTCTGAAAATCTTGCCAAAAAAACTGCGTGGACTAGTTAATGTAATTGCCAGGAGTTAAGATTGATTGAAAGACACATATATAAATGAAATGTATAAATGTATAAATGAAAGAGGGCTTAATGCTAACAACGTATTTCTATTCTGTACTGCAAAATTGCAACCTGAATGCTACAATAGAAATGGAATAGAAAGAACAGTGCTCCCTCCCTCCCTCTTCCTCCCCTGTTTTACTGTGGTTTTCTTCCTTTTTGAATGGCTGGTGCCAGTATGGGATGCTGCTAAGGTTTGGAATAGCTCCTACCCATTCAACAACCACATAAAACTACAAGTGAGGTCATTTGTTGACATGAGAAAGATGTCATCAATATAGCAATAGCACTTAGATTTATATACTTCTTCATAGTGCTTTACAGCTCTCTCTAAGCGGTTTACAGTCATCATATTGTCCCCAACAATCTGGGTCCTCATTTTACTGACTTCAGAAGAATGAAAGACTGAATCAATCTTTGAGCATGTCAGGATAGAAGGAATCGAATGTGAGCAGAGTTAGCCTGCAACACTACATTCTAACCATTGCGCCACCACAGCTCCTATATGCCTAGGTTGACACCTCTGCTCTAGTCCAAACTGGTTGGCCATGCATTCATGACACCTACAGTGTATGGCTGCCAGTACAATCAGGCATAACTCTCAATGGCTCACAGCAACAGTGACAAGCAATATGTGTGCGTGTGCGTGTGTGTGTGTGAACCGCCCTGACCCGATGCCCTAAATGAACTCTCCAGATAAAAAAAATACCAGACACTCCCCAGTACATAAAAATCACAACCACTGGGCTCTAGCTTCACCCTCACAATAGTTGATTTACAGAGTTTGGACCCAAATAAGTTTCTTCTAGAGCTCTGAGAGCTAATTTATTCCATATACAGTATTCATTAAAATCATTGTAAACTAAAGTCCCTTGAATTTCATTAAAGGCAGAAGAACAGCTTCTGGATATTAAATTTTCATCATATGTTGTTTTATTTCAACCAATTTCAATTTATTAGCAATTTATGTTTTGTAGTAACAGCTGTAAAGAGATTTTATGCCAAGGACGTAATAACAATAGATAAAGAAGTACACAATTTTTATTCTTACTTTTGTTGTGAAGCTAATGTTTGAAAAAATACATGCTTACAAAAACAATCTAGCATAAAAACATAAGCAACTTAAAATTAATTTTATGACTTTTTATTTTGATGTTAATTTCTAAATTATGGCAACATAAAAATAAATTCACCCTAAGATCAGCTATTACCAAGAGCTTATATTTTTGTACATAAACACGAAAACCACTACATTTACTTAAGTATTGACCCATGTTGTTGTTTCTTACATATTTCAATTTAATTCACATAAGAATTATAAGCATTTAGAAAATATCTCCATATCTTCTGTAAAATCTAAAAAAATGCAGTGAATTATGTTACAATATTAAATTTGGCATCTAAAACAATACTAAAATAATCATGATCTAACCTCTAAAATGTATATTAACATTTTTGGCTTTCAAGAGGCTTTCCTGTTGTCCTAATAATGGACAGAAATACTGAACTATAGTGGTTTGAATCCAGAGCTTCATTAGAAACTTAAAGGATGGTTAGTTTTCTCCTACAATCTTTTGGTGAGCTACACAGGACGACTATGGCACTGCCTGGTCTACTAAGCAAATAGTGTGAGAGGATGCAAAACAAAAGGAAGTCAACAAAAAATTAATTACTTCAATCTCTTCTTTCAGTGGGCCTAGGTTTAAATTCCTTCATGAATGAAAGGGGCCCTTCTATTTGCACAAGGATATTGGATTACTCCAATTTTCTCAAGATCCTAATACCCAAGAGGCAAATACCAAATAGATTTTAGATACAAGTGTAATTTCAGTGTAAGCATGTTGAATCTATGTTATCCGATGTTTTCTGGGCTGCATAGAAACATGATTCATATTTCAATAGATTTCTCAATGGAATTTATCAGATAATCAAAGGAGCGCATATTCCAGTCAAGTTTGTATAGAACTTGTTCATGGCAAATTCTATCCTTTCTCAAAAATTCACCTTGATGATTGAGTCTCCTTCAGTATTGGAAAGGAAAAACATTTTCCTAAAGCATACAGAAATATTCTGTCTGAAAATTTCATTAAGTTAAAGTATTAAGTACTTTTAAGTTAAAAATAACCTGGGACTTATGTCTTTTAAGGAGAAAAATAGCAATAGCCAGTTTCTGTGGTGATTACTTAATCCAAACAAACCCAAATACATTATTTCTAGCTAGTACCATCTTATAATGGTACTACCTAAAAACTTACTTTTCTCATGGGCACGCTAGTATATATGGAGAAATGGGTCAAGTATATACCTAGCGCACAAACTCAATTGATCAGCAACTGTTTCTTTACTAGATTGTCTCTCTCTTTGAGGCTAGGTTTACTTTATGTCCCTGCAGACTGTTGCTCCAGTTACCATTATTCCTAACTAAATGAATCATGTTTAACTCTGCATAAGGTTATGGTCAGTTTATAAGTAACAATGTACAGAAAGCCCATTAAGCCTTCAGGCAGTTTAGCAACCTAAGATTTTTTCCTTCTCTGGATTTCTACATCAGAAGTGAACATAACAGAACTAATCCCTCTTGGAAAAAGGAATTACATTCCTACTTCAATTCAGGTTTTTTTTTTGTTTAAGTCTTCACAAAAACTGTAAAGGAATTGTATGCTTTTCCAATGCTCAAGTAAACTGAAAACATTTCAACCTATCTGTTATTCTTAAAAAGTTTAAGGAATTAACAATTTGAATCAGCATTTTATCTACTACATGACAAGAACTAACTAGCATTCTCATAAATGCCTGGTTTACTGATTTATCTTCTAAGCCTTTTTGAGTTTTACTCAAATTTATGAAGCACAATAAGTTCAATATCCACACAACCCTTTGTTGCGATTAATATAGTCTGCAATCTTTATCTCAGGACTGTGCCTAAAACAGTGTTTCTTAACCTCAGTAACTCTAAGATGAGTGGACTTCAACTAATAATGTTGGTTGAGGAATTCTGGGAGTTGAAGTCCACCCATCTTAAAGTTACTGAGATTGAGAAATAGTGGTTTAAACTATCAACTGTGTGCACCTACTCTCTGACCTATTTTTCTAAGATTCTTATTCCTCACCCCACCCCTCTTTTTTAAACAGCAAGTTTAAGAGACTTCATTTAATTTTTGCTCTATTTTGTAATGTATTGGTTGGACTTATAGAATGGAGAAAGACTAACTCCTATGTTCTCTCCAGAAGAGACTCTGTATGCATGCTTTTGGGGAAAACTTGGATTATTATTATTTTTCTGGGTGTTGGGCTAAGAGGGAGAGAATAGAAGTAACAATGTAAAAGCAGTTGGTCAGGAAAGAGGCCTCTATTCCTCTGCAGGAAAAAAGAATACCCACTTTTTATACCTTAATTTTAAAGCCATGAAGGAGGATGAACAGTTCCTTATTATGTATAATAAATAACATACCATAGAGATCTATTAATTTCTATGGCCATTAGTTCTCTTAAACAAAAAGTGATAAATTGTGGATTTAATTAACTGAAGATTGTTAAAAGCAAAGAAAGAATATGATTTATTTTATCAAGAGTAAAATAGAGATGTTATCTCTGCTAATCATTAATGAACATCATTAACTAGGACAACGTTATCTTTAAGGATTTGTTTATAGATAACAGATGAGATATGGGAAAAATAGATATTTTGTTGCATTGTTAGAGAAAGTGATAAGTTAAAATTGTTTATGCTTGTGATGAAGGAAAGTCATTTATTTCTTTTCTTTTGTTTCGTACATGATTACTTTTTTTCTGTTCTATTTTTCTTTTCTGCATTTTTATTCTTTTAGCTTGTATTAAACTGTTATCTTTTTAATTATAATGCTAAATTATAAAATATAATTAATCCAATAAGAAGTAATTGGTAACTAAGTTTCAGTGAATGGTATTAGAGCAAATAAGGAATCACAAGTAACTATTTTTTTCATTCTCTTTAGTTGGAAAATGATTTTGAAAAGAAGAAGAGAGCTCTGAAGCTGGCAGAAATTAAAAGAGTGATAGTATGCAGTACTGAGGCATTTCGTAAGTTGCACAACTACTTAAAACATGCAAGTGAAACATACGAATACAAAATATGCAAAAAATATCCCTGAGAAGCATTGCAAATACGACATCAATAAAGGAAACAGTTACCTATTCTGAGGAAGAGACAGCTGAGAGTAAGTGGAGGGAAGTGCTGATTTAGAAAAGTGGTATTTTTAGTGGTAATCTAATTATCACATTAGGTTAGCTGGGAAATCACTGATACAATTTTAGGATTGCTAATTCCTAAAATTGACAGTATTTTATCAAAATGTATTATGAATATAACTTGATATATCAAAAATCAAGTTATTTGATCACAATATGTTAGTTAAATAAAACTGAAATTGTGAAGATATGGTTGAGTACAAACTCAAAAATCACTGGAAATCCAGAGAATATAGATGGATCGCTATAGCTGTTATCTATATGGTGCACTGAGGAAGTAAGAGATTTTAACTTCCATAATTCTTAGGCAGCATGAGTAAAGCAAGGCCACTTTAGATCCTCAAGAAATATAAAAGATATGGGAACCTTTCCATGACTAAATTTTCTTTTCTGGAAAATCCCGACAGGATTTCTTCACCAGTATGAATAGAAAAATATAGCATTTGGGGATGAAAATATGGTCTCAATTGTATCTATGTCCCTACTTCTAACATTTATTATTCTAACTGACCATTCATCCTTCCTTTAAACCTATGTGTTTTGCTATTTGAGGAATTTATCACATATGTTCCTTACTTTTAAAAAAATTAATTTTATTTTAAGGAAATCCTCCAGAATTGTTATGTGGACTTTCAAGTAATCAGGATACACAAGTAACATTTTCAAGTGGTCAGCAAATATACAGAAGGGACAGTGCAAGTTTTAACAATAATTATCATGATTATCATATATGTATCATTGTTTATGGAAATAATTCTTCCACAAAATTATTTTCCACATTAAAGTATTTAAGAAAGTTTAAATTCCTTTCTGGAATATTTTTTTTTAAAAAAACAAAGTTAAAACATAGTAAAATTGCTGCTATTAAAAATGACTCCACTTCAGCTAAAAAAAACAAGAAATTGGGAAAAGATATTAATCCTTACCTACAAGATTTATTCCTTAATAATGTTATATAACGGCTCAAAAATTGCATTATCTATATGAAATCTATTTGCTGATGTTGAGGCATATTTTTTGAAAAAAGCAAATGTATCTTAAAATTATTAAACAGCTGAAAAATGTCAGTGTAAGGTAAATCAGTTAACAACAACATCCTCAACAAAGCCAGGACAACAGTTTAAAGTAAATATTCTGGTCATAACTTTAGATTTCAAAGGTAGGGGCTAGAGAAGGGTTTATAGGATCCTAAGAACATTTTATCATTCACAGAAACAAATAATCAGTGATATATCAATTATTTATATTCCTGACCTTGACTTAATTGTTCAATTGAACTTTAATATGTTAGCTTCTAAAGTTAAAAACATTTATGGAGATGCTTAAACAATGAAATATTAAGACTAGCGTGAATGTTAGCAGACAACTAGGAAACATAACTGAGTTTAAATTTTTGAACTGGAACGGCAAACTAGCCATTAATATAAGTTTGCTCACAAGTAACATAAGACACAAAACATATTTTTTAAACTTTCTACTTAAACATGCTAAGTAGGCAGGTAAGCAGAATTCAACTACGATTTCTCTTTTAGTAAAGCCTATTTTTATAAGTCTTGTCTTTGGTATTTTAACACTGTGAATCCTGCTTTCCAATCTCCAAATATTACTGAACATTATATTATGATGTTCAGCTATTTCAGCATTCGCAGCCAGGAACCTGTTATAATGCAGAGCATCGGAGGATCAAACATTACTCATTTCCTCCAGTTAAATAGGCTGTTATACTAAATTGCAGTTAGTTCCATTATAAACTACTTTCAAACCATAATTTTATGATAATTTAAGTGTTAATCAGAATATCCATTTTGCATGGAAGGGGAAGCATAGATTAATTATAACCAAGCACTCACAGTGTCCTTCCTCTTGGATATAATAGAAGTAAGGATGGAAAAAGCATATACTTGTAAAGAGTCAGGGCTTACTGTTATAGAATGAAAATCAATATTGATTGCGGAATTCAAGGATTTGGTAATTTCCAAAAACAATATTTCAAATTAGAAAGTAGATGGATTTTTAACTCTTGTTATCCAAATTGTAAAATCTATCTTCCCAATCTTGAAAGTTTTCTTATCAAAACAGAAAACTATTTATATAAGAATGAAATATAAAACAAAATATACTGGCCATGAAATCCCCTAGGAAGCAAATCCTCCAGGAAAGTATATTTTCTTTCAAATAAGTTAAATGACAGTAATGATAGATTAATGTATAAACGGATACTGTTGATAAAGTGGCAATGCATAACAATCTTTCAATCCATTATAAAGGTGCAATTGCCTGCAGTTCTTCCGCATGGATACAGCAGTGAAGTTCTGCTTTACAAATTCCAGGCACAAGGGATTTGGTGGTAGCAAGCAAAGGCGGTTCATCTTCTCCTAGGAAGAAAGATGTTGGAAAGGTATTGTTAGTTAGTTTTTCTCCAAATCAATAATTTATTTATGCACATTCTAACATTTCTATGCCATTCTACTCTCAATAGCGGAGTTACAGCGTGTATAATATACTCAACATATACTACCATTTATTTTGGACCGGGAGGTTCTACTTACAGTTACTCATGCCCTTGTCACCTCAAGGCTGGATTACTGTAATGCGCTCTACATGGGGCTACCCTTGAAGAGCGTTCGGAGGCTGCAGTTGGTTCAGAATGCAGCCGCGAGAGCGATTGTGGGTGCACCAAGGTACACCCACGTGTCACCTATCCTCCGTGAGCTGCACTGGCTTCCTGTGGGTCTCCGGATGCAATTCAAGGTGTTGGTTATCACCTTTAAAGCCCTTCATGGCTTAGGACCAGGTTACTTACAGGACCGCATACTGCCGCATAGTTCCCAGAGACCGGTGAGGTCCCACAGATTGGGCCTCCTTCAGGTCCCGTCGGCCAGACAATGTTGGCTGGCGGGCCCTCGGGGAAGGGCCTTTTCTGTGGTGGCTCCGACATGGTGGAATCAACTTCCCCCCAAGATTCGAACTACTCCCACCTTGCCGGCCTTTAAGAAAGCCATTAAAACTCTCCTGTTCCGGCAGGCCTGGGGTTGATGTCCCCGGGGGGGGGCGGGATACGATTGGGACATGCTGTATGAATGTACTTATTTTTATTGTTATATTTATTGTTTTAATTTTGTATGCCGCCCTGAGTCCCTAGGGATTGGGCGGCATATAAATTTTATTAATAAATAAATAAAATAAATAAATTTTGTTACATACAAAACAAACCTCAAAACTACACAATAAAAATAGCAGCTTTTGTTAGCACTGAGCCATGGTGGCACAGTGGTTAGAATGCAGCATTGCAGGCTTAACTCTGCCCATAGCCAGGAGTTTGATCCTGACAAACTCAGCCTTCCATCCTTCTGAGGTTGGTAAAATGAGGACCCAGATTGTTGGGGGCAATATGCTGATTCTGTAAATCGTTTAGAGAGGGCTGTAAAGCACTACCGGGTGGCATATAAGTCTAAGTGCTATTCAAGCAAAACTTAAAAGTTCTATTTGTGCAACAGAATTTCTCTTCCAGCCACCATATTATTTCAAATCTAATATTATGTGACATTTCTAAACCCTGCAGCCTAGATTTTGGAAACACCTGATGAGCTGTGGACAGGAGGCTAAAACCTGATTAGAACACAGGAACTATTGGAATAAAACAAGCTTAAGAAAAAGTATTCTTGATGTCATGGAGTTTGAAAAACACGCTTCCTCTTATTGAAAAGCTTTGCCCACAGGTCATGGAATCATGCTGGGTGATGCTGGAGGAAAGTCCTGAAGCTATTGATACAAGGTAGAATTATCAAAGCAGAGGAAAATACTTTTCAGATCCAGGCTGTTTGTCATATCTATTCATTTCTACTGTTTTAAGGGAATATTTTCAGTTCTCTATATAACAACAACTTTGAAATATTTACAGTTATAAGGGAAATCTCAGAAGTTTCAAGATTTTACATACTACAGGCCATTCAGTTTTCTCTCTTACAACAAGTTAACCTAACTATAGATCTAACTGAAGCTGACCCAGTGCAGTGTTTTATGAGAAGATGGTTTCCAGTTCCATGTGATCAACTTAAAGCTATGCTGGAAGTGATCACCATCATCAGAATCAAAAGCAATGGTGGTTTGTCGAACTCTACTGACTTTGATATTATTTATATCATCTTGTAAAATTTAAAATCTGAACATGCAATTGTAGAGTGCAACTCTGTCTACGACATCTTACCTAGTCCTGATGAGGAGGAGACACTCTCTGTAATGGAAGATGTTTCGGTTTGATCTGTTAAGAGTCCATCCATTAAAGATAGTGACAGTTCAGATGAAGGAACAGAGGAATCATAAATTCCCGAATCTCGGGGCATGTCTGGTAGATTGGCAGCTTTTACAACATGCAGCAATGGCTGAAGAATGGAAGTAGTCTGAATGTCCTGAGATTCTCTATCCACCCCAAGATTCAAATGCTGTGTCACACAAAGAGAGTCTGAATGTAAAGGAGGAACAACATTTGCATCTACTTTTAGATAAAAATCTCCATCAGTCACTTGTTTATTGACTAAGTCATTAAATACTATGCCAGAGTCAAAAGTTTCTGTTACTGGATCCGGACAACGTAAAGGTGTTGGGAAGAAAGAAGCAAACTGCTTCTCAAACCAGTCAGGCTCCTGGTCAATATATTGATGCATGTTGCAAATTGCTACGTAGAGCGATCGTCCAGACTTGCTTCTGAAATAATTTCTTTTGCTAATATGTACAGGATACAATTCTGAATCATGAAAGCTAAGATCTTTGGATTTTAAATGAGCGTAAAGCTGAGGCAGGTTATCCATAAGCTTGTACTTTGTGGTTAAATCTAATACTCCAGGAATGTCACCTTCACAGGAATAATCAAAGTAAACAGCAATGAACTTGCAGAGGTCACGTGAATTTTGCTTTGCATGACGTAGCTGCTCTGCTATGGTAGCTATGGCAACCAGAAAGAGTTCTCCTTTCCCAGTATCCTTTTCTTTGGATCTCTTGTGCTTCCAGCTCCTTTTCTCTACAAAATATTTCATTCCTTTTGAACATACAATGATGATATATTGGGATTCATTGATTTTCCGATGAAGCCATTCTTTCTGACCTTCTTTACAGTTTTTCAGATCTTCCCATAAATCTAAAGAAACCTAGGAAAAAAGATTATAGCCTTTGTATAATGGTTTGACTTTCAACACTCAACTTATGTTTATGAATGTGCATTTATGGGCTGGCACTTATTACAGGAGTGTTTAAGTGAGCACCTACTTGGGAAATTGTTTTTTTAAAAAAGAATGTATATGTATTTGGATGTTTTATACGTGTGTGTGCGTGAGTGAGTGAGTGTGTATGTGCATAAAGCATATGAGACACTGTACATTTCATACATGCAGAGGGAGAGGGAGAGAAAGAGAGAGAGAAGAGTTGGAATTACAAATTAAGGGTAACAACCACATAATAGCTGATGGGGAATTCTCTTAATGCTGTAAGTCGATGCTGTGAACGCTACTCTGGGACAACCAGAGTAATATAGCAGTCAAGAACTGGAAAGACCCTGGGTCATATCTTCATTCAACTGTGGACTTCTTTGGGAGCTTTAAGCCAATCATGCTGTCTCACTCAGAATTTACAATGCTGTTGTTCTGAGATTAAAATAAGGGGATACTTTCATGTACCCTGTGCTCCCAAAGAAAACTTATATGATTATGCCAAAGATTTATTGAAGCTACTATATATGTTACAGGATCTGAGAGGTCCTTGGCACTCTTTGAGCTTGGATGTTTTCTTGCAAATGTTCCATTACTCAAACTATGTAACATCATCAGTGTCGGTAGGGAGTGGGGTATGCTCCCAATGGATATTCTAGTCAGTGGCTTGCCTTGTCAGGGGATCTATATGAGTTCTTATAGTATGAAGAAACTCATAATAGATAAAGAAACTATTTTGTTAAAATCACAGAATCGTAAGATTATCTATATATAAATAATAATGTTACCTATATATAGTTAGATTACCTATACTTAAAAAGAGTGGTAAGTTAGAAGCATATCAAATTAAAATAGATTGTAAAGAAGACAAAACCAGTTCTTAAAACATAATTTAAATGAAATTCTTGGCAAGATTATTCTCTGTTAGTCACCCCAAAATAATGTAATTGCAGACTTTGTATTTGTTTTTTTTAAATCAATTATACATAGAATTTCCCATTAATTTCTGAATCTTCAGAACTGCTTTTATGTGTGTGTGTATTTGTGTGTATAAATATGTATAATACAATATATATAATACACATACACACAAAGTTACATCTGTAATTGATTCTGACACTAGAACTCTTCTCTCCATTCTTGAACATTCTAGCTGTATTAGCACAGCAAATTAATTTGTGGAGTTAAAAGTCTAACATATCTGGACAGCATCCCATAAGGAAAGATTGGATTAGGATTATTTGTAATAGTTTTATTGTTAATGACATGAGCAACAGGATAAATATAATCATGCAAGTAATTTTGATTATATGTTCAGTAGTTCTAAGGTAGATTTCCATATTTTCTAAATACAAAAAGTTAACAGTGAGGCAGTCTTTCAAATTTATGCCCATTTCTAGCATTTTACTAATTTATGAGGTGCTTTATCAGCAAAAATATGTTTCACATTTGTATAAAGCTTCTGATACATAAATGGGTCAAGTGCTTCCCATTTTCTTCTGTATCAAGGATGGCTGGGTGGAGCTGTCCCCCATACTGAAGTGAACATTTAAAAGACGCTCCATATTTACTGGTGGAAAGAAGGATGTGTTAACCTACGCTTCCAGAATCAGGACATTTGAAAAACTCAGCTGAGCTTTTCTTCTAGGTCACATTAGAATATTCTCATATTTTTTTCTAGAACATTAGGCTTCTGAAAGAGCAAGTATTACACATCCTTGTTGCAAACATCTATCTGAAAAGTAACTACCAGGTAGTCCAAACAAAATAAGCAAGGATTACTTTTACTCAAAGCTACCACTAGAGGTCAGACATGCTATAAACATATTCAGACAAAAATAAAAAGTAAATCGAATGTTCAGATGGTAGTCATTTCAATTCAATTAATGCCTTAAAGAAATGTATTTAATATAGCACAAAGAAGACCTCAAATAAAACTTGCCCAAGAAAATGCGGGCAGGACCAATTTACCTCACAACCACAAAAGTCCTGAAGGAAAAAGGCAAAACACTGGATGACATTAATGTGCTTCTGGCAATCTTTACTGGAATAGCAGAGGAAGACTTTGGGCCGAGGCTGCTGCCTTTCCACATGGAGAGATGCAGAGTAGGTAGAAGATTCAGAACTCTCCTCATCTAAATGGGAATAGATATTTTCTAAATTGAAACAAAAAAATCAACAGTGAAGCATTTTACTATCTACATATGGAGAAGAACTGCAATATTTTCCCCTTTCAGCTTGCAAGATTCAAAATCTTGCTTTTTTTCTCTCCTAATTCCAAAAACAGTCCAGGTTCCTCATTCTGCATACCTTGACCAGAGGGATTTTTTTTTCATCTAGGTGAGGCTACACGCTAGATCTTGTACTAATCTTGTCAAATATGGACTATGAAGTCTTCTACAACTGCATACACTTAGAAATACAGCAGCCTACTCAGTGCAAGCACAGAGGCTCCTTCAAAACATTAAAATAAGGCAGGCACAAATCTGTAATGCCAAAGGAATTCTTGCTTCTTTCAGGACTCAGCAGAATGTGTGCCTGTAAACAGACCCCCCCAAAAAGCAGATCACCCAGATGGCTGCACTGCAAACAACTGATTCTCTAGGATATGTTAGATTAATTCTATCAGCCAAAAGACAAGATAAACTACAGGCCCCTAGCTGATCACAGCAATGCCACTACTTGCTTGATGCATAACAATATTCTGATCTCAAGAACTGTGGCTGCATTTTACTAAACAGAAGCATATTAACTCCAGTACCAAGTTGGAAATTCCAGAACAAATAAGGTTGGAGAAGGTGATTTCTGGCAACGGCATCCAACTTTTTAACAAATTAATTTCCCCATGACTAGTTTTGTGAGGGACTTCTACCCCTCAGGTCATTTAGAAGCAAAATGCCTACCTTGTTGCTTTTTGCGACACATCACTGTAAAAAGTGTTGCAAATGCAGAGATGACAACCAAGGGTACTGTAATGGCTACTGCTCTTATTGGACCTGCCCATGGGGAGTGCACTTGAAGAAAGCAGGGGAAAATACCTAAATTAGCTTTTCTTAAACTGAGATATTAGAATCATTGCATCTTCCCACCATTGAAACATGCAAGGCAAACTTATTTTAATTAAATTACATTTTGTGATACTACTCCACTAATTAGTATGAACCAAGGCCTTCTGAGATGAATTTCCAATAGCCACAGGCTTGGGAAGAAGTCTTAACTATAGTCTAGCACAGATCTGTGTAAGTTGCTCCCTCTTGAGGAGACAAACAATTTTGTTGGCTGCAAAAGGCCACTATCCATTACTTTGGGGGAAAGCTTTTCATTTTTATTGTCTTTTTACTTATGAATTATGATTTTAAACCTGGTGTTATACTTTCATTTAAAAATAAAGCATTGAGAGCCTGTGATACATGGTAGTGCAAGAAAGTTAAATAAATATACAATTACATAAAACAACAGAGATTCTCCCATTTCTGTATAATTTGAATGTCAGAGAGCCTGTGGCAAAGGGTCTCCATTCCGGAGCACTAACTTTATCCAACTTCCCTTCATATATTTTAAATTAAATAAAATAAAATGATCAAATTCAGTCTAAGAAAATTCACATGCATCACTCATCCACCTTCAGAATTGATTAGCACTATTTTGCCAATGCAGAACATTCATTATATGGGGAAGAATCAGTAATAAGAGCTGAAAGAATGACCAGATTAAATCTGAACAAGCTCTCAACTCTACTATTATGAAATCTAAAATTTCAAAGTATAGGCTTTTTATATGCATATATTCTACAGCATATATTCTACAGCTGTCTTACGAAATATTAAAAAAATGTTTCATTTAAAAAAACTTTTTAAAGATTTTTATACCTGGCTTTAACACATAGTGCATTGATTTTCTTGTTGTGTTGGTATCATCAATAAGCTTAAGGACAAAACAAAACAAAAACAAAAATTATATTGCAGTATTTATTTTAGAAACATGACAATCACTAATACCTAACTTTCAAGAAAAAAGTGAAATTTTCACTAAGAGATAAGTTAACTTACACATGAATTGTCTTGTAATAACTAACCTCTGCTTTTTGATTAAACTGGTTTAACACTGTGGTATTGATTACACAGAAAACAGTCAAAACTATGTGTGGGAGAACTTGTCCAAGTTTGATTCAGAAAGAATAGTTTCAAAATATCCGCGTACTGTACTTGGCATTCTCAATAAAGGAAGAAGAAAAAATAGTTTGGAGACAAGACAATAATTGTCCAAAATTATTAGATTTAGGGTGGCCTCTTAAGAAAGGGACTTGCCATTACATCTTTCATGGCTAAGGGCTCTGCCCTCTTTCTTCAAGAAGCCATACCGTTGCATGAATCCAACTGCAGGTCATCTTCCAAGCAAAGTTGTCGGCCCTAAATCCAATAAATAGGCAGCCTAAGACACAGTTTGGAAAAAGCTATTCACTTCATTGGAAGTCATGGAAGTCACTCAGCTCAATAAGCCACAAGGCTGAATCTCAGGCACAAGGCAGCCAGACTTGCCCAATTAGAGTCTAGCTACTCATGGGTCTGAATTTTATGTAACCGTCTATCCATTGAACAACCAATCCAGTTTCTAATTTTCCAGCAACATCATGTGCTGTATAAAGCAGCCATGCAAACAAGAATTCAATTACAATTTTACTTCAGTTCTGAAGAAGGATCAAGAAGGGGCGTTGACTTACCTGAACGCCTTTTCTCAGCACGGAGATGGATAATCCACGCAGTGGGTTGAGACTGTATTCCTGGCCAATCAGATCAGTCAGCCAAAGTTGCCACGCCCGTCCTGGACCATGATTCTCCAGTCTTGACACGAGCGCAGCCATTGACTGACAGTAAGACGTTTTGGCTCCACTAAATATACCCTATTATCCTAGTCTATAAGGGTGGGTGTGGATTATCCATCTCCGTGCTGAGAAAAGGCGTTCAGGTAAGTCAACGCCCCTTCTCCAGCACTGGAGATGGATAATCCACGCAGTGGGACATACCAAAGCCTATTGTCCCTTGGGTTGGGGAATAGACTGGTCCTGTGTGTAACTTTGGTCTAGAACCTGCTGGAGAACCCTCCTACCGAAGGAGGCCTCTGCAGAGGAGTGCTTGTCGATTTTGTAATGGCGAATGAATGGAGAGGGCGAGGCCCAAGTGGCTGCCCTGCATACCTCTTCAATAGAAGCCTGCATGGCCCATGCTGCTGAGGTGGCAGCACTCCTTGTGGAGTGGGCCGTGATATGCTTGGGGACTTGCAAGGACTCCGCCTGGTATGCCCCAGTGATGCATGCCCTAATCCACCTACCGATGGTAGAGGACGAGACCTTCCGGCCCCTAGTAGCGGGGTGGAAGGATATGAAAAGCGCTTCCGAGCGTCGGAATTCCGCTGTGCGCGAAATGTAATGTCTTAGTGCCCTTCGTACGTCCAAGGTGTGCCATTGTTGCTCCAGGGGATGAGCTGGGTTTGGACAGAAGTCTGGTAGGACTATTTCCTGTGATCTGTGAAAAAAGGAGTTGACCTTTGGAATGAAGGAAGGGTCTATTCTTAGGACTACCTTGTCCCTGTGAAAATGACACAGGTCCTTCCTCGTTGAGAGAGAAGCTAACTCGGATATCCGTCGAGCTGACGTGATAGCTACTAAGAATGCTACCTTATGGGTCAGGTAGCGAATGTCACATGTTTTGAGTGGTTCGAAGGGCGCTCTGGTAAGAGCTTGTAGTACTCGTGGTAGTTCCCACGATGGATACCTGTGCACGGTTGGCGGTCTGATGTTCGCAGCCCCCTTGAGGAAGGATCGTATTAAGGGATGCTTGCCCAAGGATTCACCGGGGCTGGCAGAAAGTATAGTTGAGAGGGCGGCAATTTGCCTGCGCAGCGTGTTTGGCGAGAGGTCCCTCTCTAGGCCATCTAGTAAAAATTCTAGGATCTTGGGAATTGTGATCCCTTCGAGTAACAATTCCTGTTTAGAGCACCATGATTGGAAGCTTCTCCACGTGGCCTCGTAGATACGGTTCGTGGAGGGGCGCCTTGATGCCTGTATGACCCTAATTACACCCTGTGAGCAAGCCCCCTTGGCTAAAATTGACCGTTCAAGAGCCAGACGGCTAGTTGTAGCCATTGTGGCTCTGGGTGGGAGATCTCCCCCTGCTTGAGGGAGATCCTCTCCGGAGGAATCCGCCATGGATTCGTGCGGGAGAGACTCCTCAAGTCTGCGAACCAAGGTCTCCTTGGCCAATAAGGGGCCACAAGGATTACCTCGGCCCTTTCCCGCAGAATCTTGCGTACTACCGCCGGAAGGAGAGGTAAGGGTGGAAACGCGTACAGGAGTCCCCTTGGCCATGGGCTCCGTAATGCTTCCGTCTGCTCTGCTTCCCTGGATGGGAATCGGGAGAAGAAGCGAGTTAGGTGGGCATTGGAAGGAGAGGCAAAAAGGTCCACCTGGGGAAGCCCGAAGCGGTGACAGATCTCCCTGAAGATCCTCGGGTGTAGTTGCCACTCCGAGTGATCTATTGTTGATCTGCTCAACAGATCTGCTTGGATGTTTGCCTCCCCCGATATGTGGTCGGCCTTTATGGAGGCCAGATTTTGTTCCGCCCAGGCCCCCAGTAGGAGGGCCTCGGCCGAGAGCGAGCGAGAGTGTGTGCCCCCCTGACGGTTTATGTGGGCCTTGGCTGTCACGTTGTCCGTCAGGACCAGTACATGCCTGCCTTTTATGCTGCTGTGAAAATGCCTTAACGCTAGGTGAATAGCCCGCAGCTCGAGCCAGTTTATGTTGTGTCGGAGATCCACCGCTGACCAGCGGCCCTGTGTCCACTTGGTCCCCAAGTGGGCTCCCCAGCCGAATAAGCTCGCATCTGTTGTGACTACTACTCTGTCTGGTTCCCTGAAGGGGGACCCCTGAGGAGAGCTGGAGATAGCCACCACCTGAGGGAGTGTCGTACTCTCAGAGGTATGCCTACCCTCTTCCGGGATGCACTGATTTGCTGTCTCTGAAACGGGAGCATGAACCACTGCAGTTCTCTTGAGTGCAGCCTTGCCCAAGGAACTATTGCTATGGTCGATATCATCTTCCCTAGCAGCTGGGAGAGGCAGACCAGCGTCACTGACTGACCGCGGCTTACCTGTTTTACGGCTTTCTTTATGCTGCTGAGGCGTTCCTGTGATAGGTACACCTTGCACTCCTTTGTGTCTATGACCGCTCCCAGATGGAGTATTCTCGTAGTTGGGGTTAGATGGCTCTTTGGAAAGTTCACCGAGAAGCCGTGGTCCTGCAGCAGTTTTATCACTAACTTTAGGTCCGCCTGAGACTGCTGGGCAGACGATGACTGGATTAGAATATCGTCCAGGTAGCACTGGACTCTGACTGGTACGTTTCTTAGGTGTGCTGCCAGAACCGCCAGAATCTTGGTGAACACCCTGGGCGCTGATGACAGGCCGAATGGAAGTGCCCTGTATTGAAAATGGTGCCCCCTGTAGGCAAACCGTAGAAAGCGGCGGTGAGCCAGAGAGATAGGGATGTGCAAGTATGCCTCCGTGAGGTCGATCGATGCCAGAAAATCCCCTTTCCTTACGCTTCCAAGGATGGAGCGTAGTGTCTGCATTTTGAATTTGCGGTATTTTATGTAGAAATTTAGCCTTTTTAAATCCAGAACGGCTCTCCAACCCCCCGAGGGTTTTGGGACCACGAAGAGGATAGAATAAAACCCCTGGTCTCTCTGGTTCATAGGCACCGGCTCTACGGCCCGTATGTTTAGAAGGTGCTGAACGGCCTCGTTCATGAGCCTTCTCTTTGTTGGGTTTGTGGGACAGGGGCACGGGCGGAAGCGGTTTGGGGCTTTGAGAGAAATTCTAGAGATAAACCATGACGTATGGTGTTCCTCACCCATACGTCCATGGTGGTCTCTTCCCACTGGGGAGCAAACCCTGCTAGTCTGCCCCCAATGGGAAGGTCTGGGTGGGAGTCATCTGGTACGGCGGAAGGGGCGGTTGTTCCCCCGAAAGGGCCGTCTTCCCTGCGTTTGCCTATGTCTTGTGTTCTGTCTGTCCCCCTGTCTTTCCCTATCCTGTCTAGCTTGGAAGGGTTGGGAATTTTGAAAGTAGTTGACCCTGGCTTCCGTACGAAAGGATTGTTTCCTTCCCCAGGAGCCGGGTCTCTTGTCCTGCCTTTTAAGCATGTGTTTAAGGACCTTGCGCTTGTCCTTGTTCTCTGTCAGGTATGGCGTTAGTGCCTCACCAAAGAGCTTTGCCCCTTGGTACGGAGCCGAAGCCAATTTCCACCTGGATTTGGTATCCGCCTGCCAGTTCTTTAGCCAGAGGATGCGCCTGCTCGTGTTGTTTGCCGCCATTGCCTTGGCTGAAAACCTGGTCGCTAAAAGTGTCGCGTCCGACGCATATTCCGTGGCCGCTACCATTTTGCTGAGTTCCTGGTGAGTGCGTATATCCTCCATGGGAACCCGGCCCTGTAACTCACGGAGCCAACAAAGTGTGGCTCTGGTGAAAAAGGACGCGGAGGTAGTCGCCCTGGTAGCCCAAGCTATTGCCTGGTGCGTTCTCCTGTAGTTGGACTCACTCTTTCGGTCCTCGGCTTTAAGAGCCTCAGCAAAATCTCCTGATATGGCCGTGTCCGATATCAGGGGACCTATGGGTTCGTCCACCACCGGCACCTCCAATGTTCCCTCTAGCTCCCTTGCTACGTTAAATAGCTTCCTCTCCGCATTGCTAGGAAGCGGTAGGGAGGTTGGCGCTGCCCACTGTTTCCTTATTGTGTTTAGGAACATGGTCGGGCATGGTATGCAGTGTTGAGTGGTTACCTTTTCGGCGAACGTCGGCTCAGCCTCCGTGTCAACTGTGTCAGGCTCCGCTGGTGTCCCATGCCCCAGATGGGCTGTGGCCTCAGCCTTGCGCAGAATGGTAACAAAAAGAGAAGGGTTAAACAGGCCGCTGAAGGACGGCCCTTGAGGTGAGGTGTCCTCCTCTTCCTCAGACATTTGAATCCCTTGTGACGTACCTGGCTGGTCCAGGTAAGCTTCCTCGGAGACCGACGAGTCTGAGAAGGAGGAGAGGTCCTGATGGTCCTCCGTTTCCTCCCGATGCCTCGTTCTAAGTCCTAGAGGCTTGGCTTTGGAAGTTTGAGCCCTGGCCTCAAATGCACGGTCCACTGCCTGTGCTATTAGGGTAGCTAGCAGATCCCCCGTCAATGCAGGAGGAGTAACCATTGCCTGCGACCCTGCAGGTGCTGTGGTTAGCATGGTCCTCGGGGTTTCCTGTAACCTCCGTGGGGAGGGGGATCAGGAGAGCGATGAGAATTCGCCTATCCCACCCTCTGTTTGGGACTGTGATGAGTTCCCTAATGACCAAATGGCCCGTGGGGATGAAGGGAGACCCAGCGGTAGATCAGGACCTATCCCCCCATTCTGCCTATTTTCAATTCTGGCCCTTTTCTGGGCTCTGTCGAACTCTTTTTCTAGGGCTTGGTGTCTTCTGATTGCCTGCTTGTCAGCCTTCTTTGATGACTTCCTTGCAGCCTTTCTAGGGGCTGCAGAGGATTCCGAATCCTCTGAAGCGGGTGCTCCAGAGGATGAAGGCAGGGCTCCACTGGAGGGAATGATTGCTTCCTCCATTCTCCACTAACGCCGGGCCGCGATAGGGGGGACCCAGGTAGTAGGAGAGCTCCAACTTTGAGTAAGGACAGGCGCACTACTGGGGGCGTCTGGAACTCAGGAGCAGACTCTGCAAAATTGTCAGAGTTAGTCACTGTGCACGGATAAGAACAGGCACGCTAATGGGAATGCCTGGAACCCGGCTTGACTATGGTGGGTAAGGACAGGCACGCGACTGGGGATGCCTGGAACCCACCACTAAATCCAGAAGCGTACGGGCCACTAATGGGGGACCCGAAGTCCGGAAGGAGCCAAAGGCAACTAAACACAGTTAGTTATGAAAGGTTCTTATTTACTTTAGATTGAAGACACCAAGTCCTGGAACCAGCAGCTATGTGTCTGATTTGAATGTCTCTGAATGAATAATAGATGCTTTAGTACCCTAGTACTGCTTGCCTATTAATTCACTCCAGCGGCTGAACCTAGGCTTCTCAGGGAGCCTTAGATCCCCTGTTTGGACAAAAATATGGCCGCCGCTGCCAGGAGACTACTGCGCATATGTTAAAAGGAGCAGGAGATTATTGCGCCTGTGCTAAAAAGGCTGCCTGTGCCACGTGCGGTTGTAACAAAGAGCCACGCATGCTCCCAGCTGTGCAGACAATGGCACCTCGTTTAAAAATCCTGAGCAGCCTGGTGAATGAAAGAGACTGCTCCTTCGCACGCCAGCTGTTTCCCTTAATCAATCTCCCTCCCAGCATGCGTCCCCTTTGTCCTCCGCTCCCCTCGCTAATTGCTTGCCTTTCTGTCTTTCTTTCTTTCTTTTTAACGCGAGGGGTTGCACGAGCCTCCCCGTTTGTTTAAGGCGGCTGCCAGCTGCTTCGGCTGTGGGAAGGTGGTTGGGGTTTGGGTTAGGGATGGGAGTTAGGGATTTCCCCCTTTTAAGTGAGGGTGGTTTCCCCTGTAGGGAATCTGACTTCCTGAGTCTTACAATTTAGCCAGGAAATTTTTGAGTAATCAATTAAATTGAATTAAATTATCTCTAATTAACTTTTAAACTAAGCAATTTCAGCTACTAGAAGAAAATCCCCCCAATGGAAAGGAACTATACCTGCCCAGGAGCCAAAGTTGTACGTCTTTCTGTCTGGCCAGATCAGTCAAGACTGGGGAATCATGGTCCAGGACGGGCGTGGCAACTTTGGCTGACTGATCTGATTGGCCAGGAATACAGTCTCAACCACTGCGTGGATTATCCATCTCCAGTGCTGGAGAATAGCTGATTTGCCATTTTGTTTTTATGATATTGATGCTTTTTTATTAACAAGTTATTCTATATCCCAAAAATTGGCAAGGGTGTCCCTTGCCTCCAGAAAGAAGTGTCTAAAATTTACCAAAGCTGAATTAAAATAAAACTATAAATCCTAAATGTGTGTAAATGGCCATGATTTGGTGAGATTGTCAGTCTTGAACAAGAATGCTACAAGATCCCCTAGCAGAGTAGGAGAATTGTAACCTCATGAAATTTAGCACTCTTGCAAGATTTCAGGTGATTTTTTTTTTAATGATGCTTGGGCAAATATATGAGATCAGATTGTTAGTGCCAAAGACTTGAAATAATTGTACATTATTCTATGATGTCATGCAAAACAAAGATAAAGTACTAACCACACTCCTAATTTCAAAGGAAATAACTGAATGTTTGGCTACATTTTTTTTTATTCTTCTACTACAAATAATTCATTACCTCAATGATATAATCTCCAGGTGAGACATTCTGAAGAATACAAGTTGTTACATCTGTTTTCTTTTCCTATGAAAAAAACAAACCATTTTTTCCTGCATTCATAAAATCTTTTCAATATTAGAAGAAACTACACTTTCATTACAAGGTTATCACTTTTGAAAGTTATGTCAATTCCCAAGCAATTAAAGATACAGATTTGTAAATGAAGTACATAAATCATTAAGCCAAAAACCTTTGGGGTCCTTGTTTTATTGAAAATCTCGCTCCAGTCATAAAACAGTCAATCAAAAATCTTTCCCTTGTTTTAAAGAATTCAGAACCTATACTCAACACAGAGGACAAGTTTTTTCTTTCTCATAGCTTTCCTGGATTACAGCCAATTGTATCAAATTGCAAAAGGAAGTGTTTCCCAAATGAATGCATATTACTGAATGCACTCAGCATTTAATCAAAGAAGAGAGAGAAAATTGCAGTATCCTTTGAATTATATTTCACTGAAAAACATATTAATTCTAAACTTATCCAAAGTACATTGTTTGTTATTCCCAGGTTGAAATAAATAAAAATGTAATAAAGTTATAGCACAAAAACTATAATTACAACTTTTAACTACACGTCATAAATATTGATTAAAAGAGCGCTGTATGTGCTTTCAAGTGCTCTAACCTAATGCTTAAATATTGCATTATCTTCCCCCCTACAATCGGCCAATGTAGAATTATCATCTCTAAAGCATGTATAATGTATAATATAATCCACAATTTTAAATAAAAGTGCAATTCAAAAATGCAAAGAACAGAAAAAATGGAGGAAAAAAAGATCACAGATCTAGGGAACATAACCAGCCTGACTAAATATGATAGGACTGAATCTTTTTTTGTGTGTGCTAAATCTGGAGCTAATGTAAGGTTCTTCAAAACTGAAGAAGCATCTAAAGTCTGATGGGAATCAACATTCAGCAGGAGGTTACACCTGCTCTATGCCATTCGGAACTTGCCCATATAGTTACCCCATTTCAGCTACTCTATCACAGTGTTTCTCAACTTTGAAAACTTGAAGACATATGGACTTCATGTCCCAAAATTCCTCAGCCAGCATGGTTGGCAAGGAAATTTTGAGAGTTGTAGTCCACATGTCTTCAAGTTGCCAAGACTGGAGGAACACTGCTCTGTCAGAATTCTTCCCAACTTCTTTATGAGGTTAATGTATCTGAACCCTGCCCCATAGTTGACTCTTTCATCAAATTCTGTTATTGTCAGCTGACCTAACCTAGTATAAAAATGGTCTCTAAATGTCTTAGAAATTAGGTTAGATCCAGCATTGTAAAACATGAGCAAACCTGTTTACACATCTTCTGTTTGAACTGTCCATCAGTTTTGAGTTTGTAGTGCAGGTAGTAATATCTGAATCCAAAGTTATGTGGTGCATGATCAAAAGATACATGCATAGTAAAACCTTGCTGCGTAATATTCAAGCTTCTTGGTTTCCAAACTATCAAGGAAGAAAAAGATTTAGACAATGATTGGAACATAGTTTTTTTTGTAACTTGATATAATCTTAGTAGAGACAATGTTAAAATTGCAGTTCTACTTACATGGTTTGCAGACCAGGTTGTCTGGTTGCAGCAGCAATTCACAAGCTATTTAGGGAAAAGAAATAGACAAAAGCAAAATTGTTGAGATTTCAGGTCTTCCGAAAAACTAACTTCACAAAGTAAGGTTTTCATTTAGACAGGAAAAGATTTTTGCCTTTCTTTGTGTAAAAACTTTCGGACAGTAAAAGCTGTCTGTATCAGAGAGAAAAGGTGGGGCTCTTGTAACAGCTTGGAATTTAGCTATAGTTCTGGAAAGCCCTACCTTGCCAGAAACCTGGTGCTTATTTTACATGAACAACTTGTTTAGGCTAATACCTAAACCTGTCCATATTTCCTAGTAAAAGAGAGGTTAAATCCTCCAGCAAATATATAGGATAACTCTATGATTTTATGTTACGTGATACAAGAAGCATATGCATTTGTACATCGATCAGAAAACTAGGAATGACGGGTTTAGTAATAGTAGTAAAGTTGGAAGGGACCTTGGAGGTCATCTAGTCCAACCCCCTGCTCAGGCAGGAAACCCTATACCATTTTGGACAAATGGCTGTCCAGTCTCTTCTTAAAAACTTCCAGTGTTGGAGCATTCACCGCTTCTGGAGGCAGGTTGTTCCACTGGTTAATTGTTCTAACTGTCAGGAAGTTTCTCCTTAACACATAAGAAGTAGCTAATAGTCACTTTGAATTAGGACTGTGCAAATACTTCAAAATCTATATTTCAAGATGCACGAGAATGTGTACAAAGCATCTCTTTTCCAAACATGAGAGTAGCAGCAGCAGCACTTTTTAAACTGCTTGAGCAAAGTCCTGCTTGAAAAGGTTACATAGGTCTCCAAATGATATGAAAGACAATAGTGAAAGACAATAGAAGATCTTAATCTCATATGCCTGATACATGTATAGGCTGATGAATTTGTAGACTAGTCATTTAATTTCCCAAAGAAAATAACAGTTGCTGAGAGAAAGGCATACATACAGTTCTTTTACAGGAATGTCTTAGTAAAATCAACTCAGTGTATCAAAACTTTCCTAAATATATTTCCATAATTCTGATGCTCATCCAGTGGTTGGATTCAGCCAGTTGGCACCAGTTCGGCAGAACCGGTAGCCAATTTTTTGTTGCCTAGGCCCAGAATGGACTTCCGGAAGCAGCATCCACACAAATAATCGGTTGTTCACATATTTGAATACTACCACTGGGCTCATCCATATTTTCTCTTCAAGGCCTCCAAAGCCGTTTTACTTAAAGTATGCTTTGATGTGAATTTTAACTAGAAAGCATGCAATTTCAGCTACTATCAGTTTTCATTAAGATCTGTAAGGCAGAAAGGAATAATTGTACTGTTGTACTTACGCCGAGTTCTGAAGAAAAAAGGATGGTAGTTACTTTCATTCTTAATGGATGGAAAAGGAATAATCTTTACAAAATAGTCAGTTTCAAATTTCAGATTTAGGAAGGGCTGAGATTCCACTCTCTGAAAGGGAAGAAATATAAGCCAATTATTAGTATATTTTAACATGTCCTGGATAATCATGCAATTGGAGGACATGTATTTTCCTAACATAATTCCATATTTCCTTTTTATAGGAATCAATGTTGGCACCAGAAGAAGACCAACTATTCTTCAAACTTTAACCAATAGGATTGTTCATACAAAATAAAGAAGTTGGTAGGTAGAATAAAGGTAGAGCAGCCCACAATCTCTATTTCCTCATAATTCCACATTTTTCATACAATGTAAACTGTGTAATTAAATATATTCAGATGCTGCTAAATTACAACTTCCTACTGCCCTCTTAAATATGAACCTGAAAAAATGCCACACCTTTAAGGAACCTATAGATTAAAATTATGGCAATTCTTAGAGCAGCAGAATACTTCTCAGGGTGAAATGTGCACAGTCCAAGTGAGGGGTCCCCAGAGCCTGATATTCCAGGCAAACATTTGAAATAAAATATCCTTTAGTAGGATTAGGGTCCCATCAATTTCAATAAGGCTTCTGCTCTGAGATTTCTATGACTTTCAACACCAAGACTTACAGTCCACTTATAACTTGAGTTGAGCTGCTTTGGGTCTTTTAAAAGCAACTGCTGACATTGTCTTCTCTCCGATTTTAATTCTTCAAGTATAACTCGAAATCCTTTCAGAAATTCAATACCTGCATATATTTAAACAGATCAATAAATAAGTTTACTGATGAATATGTTTTCCTTAGATTTATATGGCTATTCAATTTGCAAAAAGTGACTCTGACACACAATGTATAATAACATCAAAATAGGGAACAAGAAAGTAAAATACATCCCAGACAGAAAAGAGAACAGAGAATAAAACACAAACAACAGGATGGCTATCACCTTTTGTTTAAGCTCCAATCTCCAATCATATACCCAGGATTAAGTGTGTAGATCAGGTCTCAACATGGCTATTGTTGAGAATTCAGGGAATTAAAGTCTATACATATGGAGGACACAGAAATGATAGTGCTAAGCTTGGCACTAACACATCAAGTAAGCACATAATTTAGGAAAACTTGGCAATTACATTTGCACTGTATGGCATTCTTAAATAAGCAGATTCTAAGTAAAATATTCTAAGACTAGTTTAAGTGCAATTGTATCTTCCCATGCTCCTACAATACTGCACTAAACATTTTTATTTATTTTCCTTGTTAAATTTGGTATTTAGTTCATGTACATTTGTACAAATATTTTTCAGCTCTAAATAATCTTGCAACAAGGAAGGCAAATCAGCTACCTCCTGTGTCCTTTATATTTAAAGAAAGAACACTACTATTTGTGCTGACAGTGAATAAGAAAAATTAACCAGACCCCTGTTACCTGAGAGCCTTCAACTTCAGTTCCTTCTTGATATTTTGAGAAGGATTAACTTCTGATCATTACAAGAGAAAATGCCAAGCTTTGTAGGCCTTGGAGATTTAATGCATCCAAGTCTGCAGCTGCAAATTACCAATTCAGTAACACTGTGCACTTAGAAGCATTGGATATCACTTCCCCATTCTTTTTAATAGCTACCCATTAACAGCACCCAGCATGTCTCTATTCAGATTAACAGCACACTAAATATAATGAAATACATTGTGCTTTACCAAGATTCAACCATTCCTTTTACTGTTTCCCCAACATATATGTAAAAAAATGCTTTTGCAAATTTGTTGCTATCATCAGCTCACTATTATGGCCCCTTTCAAAAAGCTGATGAGGTTTCAATGCAGCCTGTATAAATTTGAACACAATAAAAAATTGTAGGTGGGAACTCATTATTTTGGAACTCGGTACATCTCTACATTACTTCATGTTGATGAATAGTTCTTTTCTTTTAGGAATTACAATCCCAAGATCTGATATAAAAGATAAGTGTACAAATTACAGACACAGTTGACTTGATGTGAGTATTAATAATTTCTCTAATATTTATATCCAAGAAAGCCTGGGAGAAACTTGTAGGAAAAGGTTAAGTAACATGGAGGGAATAAGTTAAGAATGGCAAACACTTAAGGGCTCTATCTATTCAAAGATGAAGGTGATTTAAGAATGACAGAGAAAATGCAATTTTGAAAAAAGTTGAAGTGTCTTTAAACAAAAGGGGGAAATTCTCCTTTATATTTGGCAATTTAGCTTGGCTTAAATGGATTGTCTTCAAATCTTTTAGAATAAACTTCAATGTTAATAATGTTAGGCAAAGCTTAATTTCAAGAAATCTGAAACATGGATTCAATGGACTATCCTTGAAGCTAACACAGTTTAGCTGGAATGGAAAAAAGCAGAAATTTCCAAAGGGTTGGCATCTGTTTGAAATTCAATTTTTTCTCTACTTACCAATGGGGTTGGCTGTCCACAATACAGTCACTGCAACTTGGTCAGAGCATGCATACTGACTAATAGTGATGTTCTGTACATCTCCAATCACATGTTTTCCTATTGAATTCAAATAAGGAGTACAATCTGGGGAAGAAACAATTAAATACATTTAAAACAGAAAATGTTTTCTGTATTATTAGAGCAGTGGTTCTCAACCTTTTTAATACCACGACCCCCAACCAGTCATAAGTCGAGGACTACTCAACCGGTCGTAAGTCGAGGACTACTCAACTGGTGCAGCACCGTTTGCAGAATGGGACTTTTGGCGGGCTCAGCAGGGCAGAGACAGCCTGGACAATTCCTATTGGCTTTTGAAAGCCAATAGAATTAGACTCTATTCAAGAGAGTCTATTCTATTGGCTTTCAAAAGCCAATAGAATAAAAGGGAGTAGCACAGCTAAGGAAAAGGGGGAAAAAATGGCGGACTGCGTTGTTTGGCGACCCCCGTGAAATGGTCGTTCGACCTCAAATGGGGTCCCGACCCACAGGCTGAGAACCACTGTATTAGAGAACATTCAGAGAATGTTCCTAACATTCTCAATCATCCAGGTTGTGTATGTCCCAAAGGTGCTTTTCAAAAGGCAGCTGGACTTTTTTTTTTCTTTGAAATAAAGAAGCTTCTTGGATGAGAAGAAAAACCTTTTTCAAGGAAAAAACTAAGTCCAATTGCCTTTTGAAAAGCACCTTTGGGAGTCCAATGATATCATTTTATTTTTAATCAGTTACTGGACGACCTGTGACCAGTTGGGTCCTTATTTCCTCATTCTGTGGCTTTCATTGTCATTCTGGAGACCTGGAGCCTTCCATCTCTTTCCTTATTTGCTCTTTGTCTCTGATCCTGGAGACATACATTACTCTCCTCCTTTGCCTTGTCCTTTGTTCTCTTTCTGTGTCTTTTGTTGTCATTCTAAAGGCATAAATGCCTCCTCTCTCCCGCTCCTTCTCTCATGTTATTTGTTTTGACTGCTTGATCCTGGAACTGTGTGGCCCTGGCCTCATTCAAGTCTTGTTTTCTGCCCCTATTTGGTGCATTCTGAAGACATCTGGTATCATCTGTTGACTAGGACAACTCCCCTCTCTTTCCACACAGCATAATTAGATAGACAATATTTTTTATTATGGTTGATCGCACAGTCAGATGTTTAGATTGGCTTTTGCATTTTTATCCACCTATTGAGTCCTCCCCAGGGACCTGGGATAGGCAGATGTTTGTTTGATGATGTTAAAGGTGTTGTCACAGGATGTACGCTGTCCCAAATAAAGCTGCCTTTTGCAAAAATTATTATTTTTGTACTTATTTTTTACTGCAATGCTATATGGTGCTTTCATCAACTCAGAAGAGTTCTCACTTTCTATCGGATCCCACATTGTTTTATGGGAAGCTGGCAGGGAGTGCTGCAAATGATGATCATGTGACTGTGGCTGAATATGGCGAGACAGTAGTGCAGCTGACTCTGGTAGTGTGGTGGTTCTGAAGTGGCCACAACTTGCCAAATTTCAGTCTCATATGATTAATGGGTCCCAGATTTTGGACACATACTTTAAGTTAGCCTCTTTGAGGTACATTGATTTGAAAAGTGTTAGCCTATGGATTCTATATCCATTCACATGGCATTGTTATAAATTAGTGAAGGTTCTCATTATCCATTTATTGCTGGAAGAGTGGCTATCCTCTCTTAGCTTACTCAGTACTTTGTTGTATAACAATGCTGTTCCTGGAATCTATCACTTCTTATTTGGCTACATTATACTTTTTCCTAAGAAGTAACTAAAAGTAGATTTCTTAGAAATAGTAGAATTCAAGTGAATGACAGCAAAAGTTTCATACAGAAAAAGAGCCATCTGTGTAGGAAATTTAAAACAAGAGCTTCCTCCAACATCTGGATCTACTTAAAGGATAGCTTTGCATTTTGTTGGCAAAATGTTTGTGCTCCAAAATGACAATTTGCCAAAAATCTAGGAGAATACTGTAAACTCTCATAACCAAAAAACCCCTTACTTTCCATTTCTCCATTTCATTGCTAGGCTGTGTAATCTCCAACAAAGGCATATACTATAAGTAAAAATGCATTTCAGTCACTTTACATTACACTAAAACTTTAAAATTTAATATTAAGTGTATCCTTGTTTATTGTGATAACGATTCTGTTAGCAAAGCAACTTTACAGATTGTGTACTTCAGAAATTTCATTTTTTCTTGTGAGGAAACAACCTATCTGTGTAGGATTGTGTTCTTGGCAGGGTTGCCCATTTGTCAAATAACAGAGATCCTGGAGATTATGGATGAACACAAACAAGTTTTCCAGAGCAAAGTTGGATTAGTGAACATTTGAAATGATAAATTAGCACAACCAAATTTCCCTTTAAAGAATATGCCTGGCTAGGCTAAATTAACAGACAAAATTGTGTCAGATAAATAATATTGTTAAGTTTGGGGGCTATACTTCCAAGTTCTAAGCTCCTCTTGGTATACAGCCTTGACTTTCCCTTCAAAGAAGAAAGTGAAGAGAGACACAAAAATAACAATTGCAGTATTATAAGCTTTCCCTTCAAAGAAGAAAGTGAAGAGAGACACAAAAATAACAATTGCAGTATTATAAACTCAATGCAATCATGTCTATATTCCTAAATTCTGCATTCTCTCTAGTTTTGTTTTTAGTTACTGTTGCTTGTTGCTTGCTGATTTTTTGTCTGTATCTTTTTATATGCCACAGTATAATGCTTATTTAGAGATTCAAAAAACATCCCTTTTTCTCTTAAAGGTTTATGGTATTTCCTGTGTTCGGCACCCTACAAAACATTGCTAGATGCAACATAATTGCTAGCTACTTGTTTTCTGATGGAGATTGCAACACGATAGTAATTCAATATTTCTAAAACTTTAGAGTGAATGATTTATTAATCTGAGTCACGTGGAACAGTGAAAGAATTAAATCCTATTTGTTTGCAGCTACAAATGTTAAGAAAGCACAGAAATGGCCCAAATTGTCCTGCCTTTCTTTCACATATTCATCAAAGGTACAAATTGTTTTACCTGATCTTATTTAGATAAAATTTGAATAAAGATGCCATGGCTGAACAAAATAGTTTTAATTTACCCCTTAAGTTTTTAATGGACAAAACATTTTGCTCTATTTCAAACTCATCTTAATTAAAAGCCTAAGTGGTTAAATAAACAAGAACAAATTCAATGTTGTCTTCGAGAGAAGTCATGATGCGAAAGGATAACTTACTGTCATATTTAAAGGTAATATTAGGCAGCCCAATATTCTTTCCATTTGGAGAGAGGACCTATAAAAATACGAGAGAACACAGCATAAGCCAGTGGCTGAGACAGTAAGTCGGACTTAGTTGATGAATGAATTCATTTGACTACATCAGGGGTAGGCAACCTTGGCTCTTTTATGACTCGTGGACTTCAACTCCCAGCAGGCTCAGGAATTCTGGGAGTTGAAGTCTACGAGTCATAAAAGAGCCAAGGTTGCCTACCCCTGGACTAGATCATCCCAGTGTGATACAGCTGAATATTAGAATTCCATCTAGTGAAGTACACTATGCTCAGCATTCCAGTTTTGATAAAACTAAGGAAGAATTGTTAACTCTACAAAGTATGAACATTGTATGGTTGTCTTAAATCAGACATGTCAAACACAAGGCCTGGGGGCTGGATGCGGCCCGCAAAGTGGTTTCATGTGGCCCGTGAAGCCATCCTGGAAACAGTGAGGGAACGGCCCCTGCTGCCTTGGCACTGGCCCAGGCCAGCCGAGAGCCAATGTACAATTTTGTGGTGGCCATCTTGGCACTTGCCCCGGTGGACCATGCCTTGGCACTTGCCCCAGTCCCACCCCCTTCTGCCAGAGACCCTCAGATCTGTCCCACTCCTGCCCAGGCCTCCTCAGGTACCCTTGACATGAACGATGTAGAACTGGCCACGCCCACCTAGTAGGCCACACCCACTTCTTCCACGGCCACCCAGTAGGCTGCACCACTCTTGCCACACACACCCGGCCCCCTGAGGGCAACCGCAATGCTGATGCGGCCCTCAGTGAAATTGAGTTTGACATCCCTCTTAAATGTTTCATGCTTCCCAAGTTACTGATGAATACAGTTCTGTAAATATACTCTTAAGATATTATTGAAAAAATACAAAGAAAATCTACAATGCTTTACACTAGCTGCACCATTTTTAAGCTCCAATTGCACAACTCAAAGAAGATACAAATCATCTCTAATTCACATTCCCAACCTAATAAATTTTATCTGTGAAGAATTACAACTATAATTTTCACTAACCATGACCTTACTAGAAGTCAAAAGTTGGGTAAAATGTATGCAAGAAGTGTCAATCTCTCTTGAAAAAAAACCCCAATAACTGCTATGTTGTGTCCAAAATACTTTTGGATTGATTTGGGATTTGGGAAGAGATAATGTTGAATATAAATAAATGTTGTACAACAGGGCTTTTCAACCTTTTTACCCATTGTACCACTTTTAGGATATGGCAACATCCGAGTACTTTTTTTTTCCAATCACAGTTGGATTTTGCTGCTTCTGGTCTTTCCTAGCCGCAGAAAGCATCTGTTTAATTGGGAGAACCTGGAAAGCATGGGGGTTGGCCAGAGCACAGAACCTTTTGTTAGGGAAAAGGGAGAGACGGTGTGAAAATGAAATGGAATGAGTGAATGAAAGAATTGGATTTGGGCAACTAGTTGGTAAGGCCCTGTAAGCAAAGCAAAGTTAGGAAATTAAGCCTCAAGAAGGGAGCGGCCACTTACCTCCGAGAGCAAGTGGAGGTGCCCACGGACATTGGAGGCATCCGTAAACAGTGGTGTGAAGCCGGCCGGTCGAAGAGTAGCCAGTACCTTCTAACGAGGAAACCAGAAGTGTCTCTGCAGACCCCTTTTTGGTCTGAAAACGTGGCAGGATCCCTCAGAGGAGCTGTCCCACGAACTCTGTGAGGGATCCAGAGTGCTCCGTGAGTCCCATTTTTACCAGACTCACAAAGAATCATGGTGGAAGAAAGCTCAAAAGGAGGCTTTGACTGTGTAGTGCCCTTTAGCGTCAAGGGAAAATCCCGTCATATAAGAATGGGAGGTTCCAATTCAAGGGCTGAGGTAGGTTTCCCAGTTGAAAGCTTGCTCATAGCCTAGGACAGGAATCAGCTTCCTGTCTAGGCCGGAATGGAAAAGAGGTAGGTAAAGAAACTATATGAAAAAAAAAATAGACTTTGCTTAGGGCCTTGCTGGGAAACCAATTTGGCTAAATAAAGGTACTTAAAAGGGAAAATAAGAAATAGTGATATCTCTCTCTCTCTCTCTCTCTCTCTCTCTCTCTCTCTCTCTCTCTCTCTCTCTCTCTCTCTCTCTCTCTCTCTCTCTCTCTCTCTCTTCTCTATGCAACCACGTGGTATGTTTAAAATATGTGCCTTCCCTAACTTGAGTTATCTGAAATTTATGGTGGGAATGACTAGGATGTGTAAAACTAAGACTTCTGTTCGCTTGTCTTTGTGTATATATGTTTGTCAAAGTCTGTGTGAAAGGTAAATGTGACTGTTAACTGTTTCAAATCCAAAGAAAAAATAATTTTAAATTCTGCTAGAAATTGTGCTTAAAAATAAGCCACAAAAAGGAAATACCTCACTCTGTTTGTCTGGCCAACAAACAGAGTGAAGAAAAAGAATTGTGTTTGTTTGTTTGTTTTCCTTTCTCTCTGTGTACGCTCAAGAACAGCCTTAAGTTACCAGGAGGGATTGCTTTAAGTTTATCTGTTGGAAAAGTTTCACTTGCATTTACTGTATGTGTTTTATCTATCCTTTTCCTGAAAAATGTGTGTCTATCTACAAGAGCCTTTTGAAACTCAGGTCTGCTTGTGTGGGGAAATAATTTTTTGAAGTTACTTTTCGTATCCTATCACTTATTGGTGATGCTACTATGAAACTTTTCTTATCCGAAATATATGAGCATTTCTCAATCTCTAGAACGATGTGGTCTATTTTGGAATGGATGTTCTCCTGCCCTTGGCAAGTTGCACATCTTAAAATGCTAGGCTTTTGAAATTGTTTGGAGTTTTCAGCATTTTCGGGCTGCCTGCGGGCTGCCCCCCTTCCGATTCTTTTCCTGCCCTTTGTTCTCCATGCCTTTTGTCTGCCTCTCCTGGTGGAGTCCGCCCGGGGGGCTGGGGGAGACCTTGTTCTTGTGTCTTTCGGCCCTGGGGCCCTCTCCCAAGCCTTTGGAAGCAGAACACATAGACCCAGATGCTGCCTCCATCCATTTGAGCCATGGAATTGAGTTTTGAATCCAGCCATCCACTAAAAAGTCACCATGCAATCTAAGTTGAAAATCTTCCCAAGTCCTACCATTTCCTCAGATGCCTGTGAGAGCTGCAGAAGGAAGGATTCCTGGTGCCATGTGAAGCCTCAGAAGAGAAAATTAAGACTGTGGGGGGAGGGTGGAAACTCATTGTAAACTTTTCTTTCTTGCCCCATTTGTATTGTAACAAGCCAGTTGAATGTATTAATGGAGAGATGGCATTTAGGAATAGGTGGCAGAACAAGTACTGAACACCTTGGACTTCTATCTGGTGGGAGGGAAAATTTATCCAGAATGTTTGTATTTTGTAGAAATAGCTGCATATGCACACATACACCATTCACACCATTCAGAGTCTATCCCCTCCAGCTACCTTTAGTAAAGTTCCTCAGGCTGATTTTTGCTCTATTGCACCAAACTTTGTGGGACCAACTTCCAACAGATAACAAGGGGGAGGGAATTAGGCCCCCTCAGGTGATTTGCAATTCATATGCCCTGACTAAGGAAGCAACAGGAAAAATCCCAAACTTCAGCCCTGAATATCTTGCACTGGTGAGCCCAGATTGGGATTCCTAGAACTCATTATGTGCAATTTAAAGAAAATTTAATAGCCTGGTATATTGGACATTACAAACCTGGATGCACTGAACTAAGAGCTAAGGCAGGAAACAACCCCTGAAAACGGGCAACCATGTACTAAGGAGAACCATGGCTGTGAAGAATTTTGGGAGGTATGCAAACCTGACTGGAAGCTAAAGGTGATATCCAACATTTGAAAATCATTGGCACAGAATATTGGACACTATAAATTTCTTTTCCACCTAACAATATTTTGCCCTGACTTTTAGAACTTTATGGGTGCAAGCTCCCCTTTTGGGAGCCACTAAAGGGATCTTTTTCTGCTGCCTCCATTAATGTCTTATTATTATTATTATTTTGCTTAACAGTTTAAAAGCTTGCCTACCAAGTCTCCCTGACCAGATCAATTTTAATGTTGTGCCAATAAGTGTGTCATACATTTACACACTTAAGGCACAAAGCGGGGATTGATGAAAGTTAGCCCAGAGAAGAAATATTAAAAAGGGCAGAAAAATATATTTTTCCTCAAAAGGACTTTTTAAAACCAAACCTGGCCCTAAATCTATCTCTCTGCCCCAAGCAAGAGCTAGGCCCATACAAATGCAAATGTAAAACCATCAGAAAGTTGGAGCCAGAGCAATCAAGAAGACAAAAGAGAAGATCTGCATACCCCACCCAAACTCTAGGAGTCAGCCCCATCATCTGGAAAGCAGGATATGATAATAGAATTAAACCACAGATATCAAGGCCTAGACAAACACTCAGAAACAGCCTCAAGGTTCATGCCACAGGAACAGGAAACTATTCCAAACAAAAGGCTAGGGGGGGTATAAAACCTACTGCCCATGTGCTCAATCCCCCTTCTCCTTTGCTCGCTCTTCTCTCTCCTCTGCACTTTTCTGAAGAACCATCTTTCTGCAATAAACTGTAACCTTCTTCCCAAAGCAGTCGCCATGTTTGCTTATTTATTCCCGGCTTGGATGAACCAGGATGAAGACTTTACTTCTAACACTTTGCTGATACAAAGGCCCCCTTATTTAGTGAAAGCCAGACAATATAAGGTAATCCTCAAGCATGCTGCAAATCTACAGAAAGACCATAAACAAAAGAAACACACAGAAGAAGTAACAAAATTCAGTTCTTTAAGAAACCCAACTCTCATTTACACAACCAAAACATCTTAAAGTACTTCTAATTCAGTGCTGATATGCTCCAAATCTTCTGAATATTTTTTTGTTTTCCTAAGTGGAACAGAACATGTTTTACTAGAAGTTTCTAAGTTTCTTCGTTACTAGCAAACCCAGGAAAAGTTAAACAAGAGACTATGCATTTTTTTCCAAGTTGCAGAATTCACACTAGGAATAATTTTATAACATTCATTTCAGGGCAAAAAGTATTGGATATGGTGATTGTTAATGCTTTCCTAGCAAGATAAATGAGTGAGTTTTATCAATCATAGCTAACTGATAAATAAAATGTCAGGTAATGGAATGTAATTACTTTGTGTTTTTTTTATTTGAACAGTAATACTAAACAGTAAACAATCACCAAAGCTATTGTTTATGTCTAACTTTTGAAACCTTTAACTGGCCACACAACAAAAGGTTTGTAGACTTTTTACTGTACCTGCCTCTAAGCTAGCCATCCAGACCCTCAAAATATTGCCGCAGGAGATTGCTGCTTCATCAGTTGGTTTAATTGGGTGCAATTAATCTTTGAAATATGACCTTTTGTTCAATATCTGTTCAAAATTATGACTGTTGAACAAAGGGGCTCATGACCCGTGCTTGAAAATACAGCCATTGCAGCAGCAGCACCCCATCCTCATGATCAAAATTCAGGCACTTGGCAATCCAATATAACAGAATAGAATTGGAAGGGACCTTGGAGGTCTTCTAGTCCAACCGCCTGCTCAAGCAGGAAAACCTATACCATTTCAGACAATTGGCTGTCCAATTTCTTCTTGAAAACCTCCAATGTTGGAGCACCCACAAAGTGCAAAGTTGTAATTAGAGAGACAATGAAAAGTACAGTATATTAACAAGTGCTTGAAAATCCAGTTGGAAAAAGAAAAAAAATGTTTCAAATCATTTATGTATAGTCTACACAAAATATTCCAATGCTATCCTTCCACTTCTTTTAAGATCACAAAAAACGATATTCAAGAATGAACAAAGAAAGAGTAATTATATTATGCAGCAACAATTGTTTTTTTTTCTCCCTCAAAGATTCAGTAGGCCTGCCTGTGCAGTTTCTTTAAACCACCCCTTAGCATTTTCTTGGATTCCATTATATTGACAGAAAAAAACCAACCATTGTTTTCTCTTCCCTCAGAACAATCAATGGATTAAATCAATTCCTTGCCTCCTGCAGAGTTGCAACACACATGAATTTAGGTTAGGACTCTGGGGCAAAAGTTTGTTTTTCACTTACAGTGATTTTTTTTTTCTTTTTAAGCTTGTGGGAATATACTGGTGAACTGCTTTTCTACAAAAAGGAATGATTTTATATTTCAGCTTCTGACAGTTCAGCTAAGAATTTTTCTAATCCCAAATCACACTTTTACTATTTATGAAGCAGCGTATATATTCTGAATTAGTCAATAGAATTTAATGGAGAGAGATCCTGGCTGTTTATGATACAGTTTTAATATTCCTGATGCATTTGTATTCCTCTTTTATCAGGATTCTAAATTAAAAGCATTCCAGAGAGAACATATGCTGGAATCAATTCAAGATTCTGGCAGTTAAAATCTACTACTAAATTCTAATTGTATTTATAAACATGCAGAAGAATCAATTATATAGCTCAAATACATTGTTCTTACTTGGAAACCAGAGACAATCAGAAACCTAGTCATGAGGGCTTATATTATAGGGTAAATATGATTGGGGAGGCTTTCTATTTGTGTATTTCCCCATACATCATTACAGTGCAACAAAGAGATTAAAAGAAGGGAAGTACAGTAGAAACATTCTATAAATAATATACAGGATATATTGTATGTATGCCCTTCTTCAAAAACTATGGAAGTAAACATTTTTAAAGAATCTGAACATTAATAAGACCAGCTTAAAATCAGAGCTTGGATAAAATTCCACAAAAAATGCATATAAAGCAACTATACACTTATAACATACTACTATCTTTTTGGTATAAGAAATAAGCAAGTAAGCAAACTCACAGGTGCTTTTTATTTAGCTTTTAGATCTTCACTTCCCCCATCTACCCCCCAGCCTTTTTAGAGGCAGTCTCCTCTATATCTTCCTTTCCTATCCTCTATCTCAGGGGTCTTGGCCCTTTTATGATTTGTGGACTTCAACTCCCAGAATTCCTCAGCCAGGCATGCTGGCTGAGAAATTCTGGGAGTTGAAGTCCACAAGTCATAAAAGGGCCAAGTTTGAAGATCCCTGCTCTATCTAGTGGGCTAATGTGTCAAGGTGCACATGTTCAGAGTCAAACAATAGTACCTTGTTTGGGGAGGGCCATTCACATATCCAGAATAAGCAAGAGATTGGAGATAGTAGAGCCAACTGATAACACAGTCTATTACAGCTGGTGCGGTACCGTGAGATTCTGTTTTAGGTACAGTATTCTTCAGCAGTTTCAACTTCATAAACTGCATAGACAACAGGATAGAAGGGGAACTCATTAAATTTGCAGATGACACTAAGTTGGGAGGAATAGCCATCGCTTTAGAACAGGGGTGTCAAACTCGCAGTGTCACGTGACATGTGATGTATCGTGACTTTTTTTCCCTTGCCAGCAATGGGGTGGGCACGGTTTTGCTATGATGCATCCGATCCCTGGGCCAGCAGTTTGACACTCCTGCTTTAGAAAGTAGGCTCAAGATCCAGAAGGATCTTGATAGGCTTGAATACTGGACACCATCACCCGGTGATGTTGTCTATTCCACATTTTTCTATCTTACCAAGACGTAGGTTGTGGGCTATGTTGTCAAATACTTTACTAAAGTCCCAGTATACTATATCCATAGCATTTTGCTAGTTCACTAATTTAGTCACTTTGTCAAAGAATACAATATTATTTGTCTGACATCATCTGTTTTTGACTAACCCATGTTGATTTTTAGTAATAGTTTTACTATTTTCTATATCTTCTCTGTATTTTTTCTGGGTTTGGGGGGTTTTTTTTCCAGATGAATGCCATTATCATCTTTGGTCCAATCTGGCCACTAAGAAATATCTTCCTCATACAGCTGCTGAGCTAACTAGCAGTGAGATCTTTAAGTTAAAATGTTTGATGGCTTCAGACTAGCAATTGAATTTCCTTCAAATAACATTCCTGCTAATCTAAAAAAAATTTAAATAGAAAACTTGTGAATTAAATGTAAGATGAAAAGTATGTAGTCCACCACCCAGTTCCAGTTCCAGCCCTTCCCATTGTTGAATAAAAATCTTACCTTACCAAATTCAAGTTTAGGCATATTTGCAGGATGTCAAAATTGGTAACAAAAAACAAAAAGATCTTGTCTAACCAAGAACATGTAAAAACGTGCAACTGTATAAACTGGTTAACCTTAGAAGTCAAAGGCAGGTGTAAGGAAGGAAAAACAAGGCATCTGAAGGTAATTAGTATCTGAGTTAAACCTCTTTTCAAAAGATGTAAACTGCTGCTTAAGGGATCAAAACAGATACTATTTAGTGATTTCAAAATGCACCTTGTAATCGGGGAGCCTGTCTAGCTTCCTTTTCATTTGCTTATCTTATCTTTAGTTTTAAGCATATCAAGTTTAAAAAGGTTTCCTGAAACAGGAAGGAGACAAAATTACCTCCCATTAGTCTCATCTGTTGTTACTCATTCATGCCTTGTTAGAAGCAGATGAAAAGCCTTTCAGTCATTTACTAGAAAACAAAAACTCAGGCCAGCCAGAAAAAGTGGAAACTTGGTTGTCCTATAATTATGGCCTTTTTGTTCCTTTTTTTTTTTTTTTTTTTTTTTTGAGGTTTACAAAACCATACATTTCTTGTTGCAGATGCTCCCACTATGGCCTACCTAAATTAAAAAAACAGGCAGTTTGTTCAAATTATAAGCACCATATAATTGATGCAATCAGCATCAGTTGCTTTGATGATAAATCCAAACTTATTAGGCAGGCATACTGCTGGGAAGGGAGAAAGACAAAAACCATCTGGTCTGAAATCAAATTATCCAGACTTCAGGGCAGCTTCTAGGAAAAAAAAGGTTGGCATATTGTGACTTTTCCAAAAAGCTGTATTTACAGATGCATGGTAAGATTTAATTCCTTTTCAATGCAAGAGGGATGGAATATTCTTACTATTCTGATGGTCACACATTAAGAAGTCATAGCTTCTTATAAGCATTGTTTGTTGGCCTGGCTCATCCATACTACTAAGGTAAAAGCTATAGTTTCATAATCACAAACAATCATATCTTATCACATGAAGCCTTGATCAGTTCATAAGCATTTGTAAACCTGGATAATATGTGGTTGATAGATGCTACCAGATCCTATGAAATGTCAAACCCATGAAAATCTGAACTCTTCCCACATCAGCTAGGCCGAGAAAAAAAATCGCTTGTACCCATTCCTGGGTTCCCAGAGCAACCATGCAGCTCAAGAAGTCATCCAGCTGTGTGCCTACATTGAATCCAAAGCATCTGTGCTCACTTTGGATCCAAATACTGCATATCTTTAATCATGTTCTTTGCAGATTATCTCACGTTCTGGTTATGTTCACACAACACAATAAGCCTGACTCCTGGGTGAACCCCTACCTGCATCTTATTCAATCATAAACTAACCTGGAAGCCTAGATTTGTGCATCATCCTAATGTAATTTATAGGTTGTACCATCCAGAAGGGGCGTTGACTTACCTGAACGCCTTTTCTCAGCACGGAGATGGATAATCCACCAATGGGTTGAGACTGTATTCCTGCCCGATCAGATCAGTCAGCCAAAGTTGCCACACCTGTCCTGGACCACGAGATCCCAGTCTTGACACAAGCGAAGCCATTGACTGACAGTAAGACGTTTTGGCTCAAACTAAATCTTCCTTATTATCCCTGTCTAGAAGGGTGGGTGTGGATTATCCATCTCCGTGCTAAGAAAAGGCGTTCAGGTAAGTCAACGCCCCTTCTTCAGCACTGGAGATGGATAATCCACCAATGGGACATACCAAAGCCTATTGTCCCTTGGGTTGGGGAATAGACTGGTCCTGTGTGTAACTTTGGTCTAGCACCTGCTGGAGAACTCTCCTGCCAAAGGAGGCCTCTGCAGAGGAGTACTTGTCGATTTTGTAATGGCGAATAAATGGAGAGGGCGAAACCCAAGTGGCCGCCCTGCAAACCTCTTCAACAGAAGCTTGCATGGCCCATGCTGCTGAGGTGGCAGCGCTCCTTGTGGAGTGGGCCGTGATATGCCTGGGGACCGGCAAGGCCTCCGCCTGGTATGCCCCAGTGATGCATGCCCTAATCCACCTACCAATGGTAGAGGACGAGACCTTCCGTCCCTTAGTGGAGGGGTGGAAGGATACGAAAAGTGCCTCTGAGTGTCGGAATTCCGCTGTACGTGAAATGTAATACCTTAGTGCCCTGCGTACATCCAAGGTGTGCCATTGTTGCTCTAGGGCATGAGTTGGGTTTGGACAGAAGTCTGGTAGGACTATCTCCTGTGTTCTGTGAAAAAGGGAGTTGACCTTTGGGATGAAAGAAGGATCTATTCGCAAGACTACCCTGTCCCTGTGAAAGTGACACAGGTCCTTCCTCATTGAGAGAGAAGCTAACTTGGATATACGCCGAGCTGATGTGATAGCTACTAAGAAAGCTACCTTATGCGTCAGGTAGCGAATGTCACATGTTTTGAGTGGTTCGAAAGGTGCTCTGATAAGAGCTTGCAGTACTCGTGGCAGTTCCCACGATGGGTATCTGTGCACGGTTGATGGTCTAATGTTCGCAGCCCCTTTGAGGAAGGATCGTATTAAGGGATGCTTGCCCAAGGTTTCGCCAGGGCTGGCCGAAAGTATTGTTGAGAGGGTGGCGATCTGCCTGTGCAGCGTGTTTGGCGAAAGACCCCTCTCTAAGCCACCTAGTAGGAATTCTAAGAACTTGGGAATTGTGATCCTATTGAGTGGCAGTTCCTGTTTAGAGCACCATGACTGGAAACTTTTCCACGTGGCTTCGTAGATACGGTTTGTGGAAGGGCCCCTTGACGCCTGTATAACTCTAATTACACCCTGTGAGCAAGATCCCTTGGTTAAAATTAACCGCTCAAGTGCCAGACGGCTAGTTGTAGCCATTGTGGCTCTGGGTGGAATATCTCCCCCTGCTTGAGGGAGATCCTCTCCGAAGGGATCCGCCATGGGTTTGTACGGGAGAGACCTCTCAGGTCTGCAAACCAAGGCCTCCTTGGCCAATAAGGGGCCACAAGAATTACCTCGGCTCTTTCCCGCAGAATCTTGCATACTACCGCCGGAAGGAGAGGTAAGGGTGGGAATGCATATAGAAGCTCCCTTGGCCATGGGCTCTGTAACGCATCCATCTGCTCTGCTCCCCTGGATGGGAATCAGGAGAAGAAGCGAGTCAGTTGGGCATTGAAAGGAGAGGCAAATAGGTCTACCTGGGGAAGACCGAAGCGGTGACAGATCTCCCTGAAGATCCTCGGGTGTAGTTGCCACTCTGAGTGATCTATTGTTGATCTGCTCAACAGATCTGCCTGGACGTTTGCTTCCCCCGATATGTGGTCGGCCTTTGTGGAGGCCAGATTTTGCTCCGCCCAAGCTCCCAAGCCGAAAGTGAGCGAGAGTGTGTGCCCCCCTGACGGTTTATGTGGGCCTTGGCTGTCACGTTGTCCGTCAGGATTAATACGTGACTGCGTCTTAGGCTGCTCTGGAAATGTCTTAACGCTAGGTGGATGGCTCGGAGTTCGAGCCAGTTTATGTTGTGCCGCAGGTCCGCTGCTGACCAGCGGCCTTGTGTCCACTTGGTCCCCAGGTGGGCTCCCCAGCTGAACAGGCTTGCATCGGTTGTGACGACTATTCTGTCTGGTTCCCTGAAAGGTGAACCTCTGAGGAGGACCGAAGATAGCCACCACTTGAGGGAGTGTTGTACTCCCAGTGGTAGACCTACCCTTCTTCGGGACACACTGAGCTTCTGTCTCTGAAATGGAAGCATGAACCACTGTAGTTCTCTTGAGTGCAGTCTTGCCCATGGAACGATTGCTATGGTCGAGATCATCTTCCCTAACAGCTGGGAAAGGCAGACCAGCGTCACTGACTGACCGCAGCTTACCTGTTTTACTGTTTCCCTTATGTTGCTGAGGCGTTCCTGGGATAGGTACACCTTGCACTCCATTGTGTCTATGACAGCTCCCAGAAGGAGTATCCTCGTTGTAGGAGTTAAGTGGCTCTTGGGAAAGTTCATCGAGAAGCCGTGATCCTGCAGCAGTTTTACTACTAATTTTAGGCCCACCTGAGATTGGTGGGCGGACGATGATTGGATTAGAATATCATCCAGGTAACACTGGACTCTGACCGGAATGGTCCTTAGGTATGCTGCCAGAACCACCAGTATCTTGGTGAACACCCTGGGCGCTGATGAAAGACCGAATGGGAGAGCCCTGTATTGGAAATGGTGCCCCCTGTAGGCGAACCATAGAAAACGGCGGTGAGCCAGAGAGATGGAGATGTGCAAGTATGCCTCCGTGAAGTCGATAGATGCCAGAAAATCCCCTTTTCTTACGCTTCCTAGGATAGAGCGTAGTGTCTGCATTTTGAATTTGCGGTATTTTAGGTAGAAATTTAGTCTTTTTAGATCCAGAATGGCTCTCCAACCCCCTGAGGGTTTCGGAACCACGAAGAGGATAGAATAAAACCCCTGGTCTCTCTGGTTCATAGGCACCGGTTCTACGGCCTATATGTTTAGGAGGTACTGAACGGCCTCGTTCATGAGCCTCCTCTTTGTTGGGTTCGCGGAACAGGGGCAGGGGCGGAAGCGGTTCGGGGGTTTTGAGAGGAATTCTATGGATAGACCATGACGTATGGTGTCTCTGACCCATACGTCCATGGTGGTCTCTTCCCACTGGAGGGCAAACTTTGCTAGCCTGCCCCCTATGGGAAGCTCTGAGAGGGAGTCATCTGGTACGGCAGAAGGGGCGGTTGTTCTCCCAAAAGGGCCGTCTTCCCTGCGTTGCCTATGTCTTGTGTTCTGTCTATCCGTCTGTCTTTCCCTATCCTGCCTAGATTGGAAGGGTTGGGAATTTTGAAAATAATTGAACCTGGTTTCCGCGCGAAAGGATTATTTCCTTCCCAAGAAACCGGGTCTCCTGTCCTGTTTCTTAAGCATGTGTTTGAGGACCTTGCGCTTCCGACGCATATTCCATGGCTGCTACCATCTTGCTGAGTTCCTGGTGGGTACGTATGTCCTCCACAGGAACCTGGCCTTGTAATTCCTGGAGCCAACAAAGTGTGGCTCTGGTGAAAAAGGAGGCGGAGGTAGCTGCCCTGGTAGCCCATGCTATTGCTTGGTGTGTTCTTCTATGGGTGGACTTTCGGTCCTCGGCTTTAAGAGCCTCTGCAAAATCTCCTGATATGGCCGTGTCCGATATCAGGGATCCTATGGGTTCGTCCACCAATGGTACCTCCAAGGTTCCCTCCAGCTCCCTTGCTACATTAAATAGCTTCTTCTCCATATTGCTGGGAAGAGGTAGGGAGGCTGGTGCTGACCACTGTTTCCTTATTGTGTTTAGGAACAGGGTCGGGCATGGTATGCGGTGTTGAGTGGTTACCTTTTCGGCGAACGTTGGATCAGCCACCATGTCGACTGTGATAGGTTCCACTGCTGTCCCTTGACCAAGATGGGCTGTGGCCTCAGCCTTGCGCAGAATGGTGACAAAAAGAGATGGGTTAAAAAGGCCATTGAAAGAAGGCACCTGAGGTGAGTTGTCCTCCTCCTTGGACATTGGGATCTCCTGTGACGTACCTGGTTGGTCAAGGTAAGATTCCTCGGAGACCGACGAGTCTGAGAGGGAAGAGGGGTCCTGTTGGTCCTCTGTTTCCTCCCGATGCCTCGCTCTATGCCTTTGTGGCTTGGGCTTGGAGGTCTGAGCCCTGGCCTCAAATGCGTGGTCTACTGCCTGCACTATTAAGGTAGCTAGTAGGTCCCCCGTCAGCGCAGGAGGAGTACCCATTGCCTGCGTCCCTGCCGGTGCTGTGGTTAGCATGGTCACTGGAGGCTCTTGTGTCCTACGTGGTGAGGGGGATCGTGAGAGCAATGAGAATTCACCTATCCCGCCTCCTGCTGGAGACTGAGATGAATCCCCCGTAGACCAAATGCCCAGTGGGGATGAAGAGAGCCCCAGTGGTAGTTCGGGGACTATGCCCCCGCTCTGACTGTTTTCAATTCTGGCCCTTTTCTGGGCCCTGTTGAATTCTTTTTCCAGGGCTCGGTACCTTCTGATTGCCTGTTTGTCTGCCTTTCTGGATGGCTTCCTTGCAGCCTTGATTCTGGGGGCTGCAGAGGCTTCAGAACTCTCTGAGGTGGGTGCTCCAGAGGTTGAAGGCAAGGCTCCAGAGGAGGGAATGATTGCTTCCTCCATTCTCCACTAGCGCAGGGTCACGATAGGGGAACCCTGGTAGTAGGAGAGCTTCTACTCTGAGTAAGGACAGACGCACTACAGGGGGCGCCTGGAACTCAGGAACAGACTCTGCGGATGGTCTGACTTAGTCACTGTGCACGGAAAGGACAGGCACACTAATGGGAATGCCTGGAATCCGACTTAGACTTTAGTGGGTAAGGACAGGCACACGACTGGGGGTGCCTGGAACCCACCACTAAATCCAGACGACGTACGGGCCACTAATGGGGGGCCCGAAGTCCAGATGGAGCCAGAGACAATTTAATTCAATTAGCAATGAAAGTCCTTTAATTTATTTTGGGGGTGAAGGCACCAAGTCCTAGAGTAAGAAGCTAATATTGGCTTTAACCAGCTTGCTGCTTAATGCTTGAATGGCAAGGAAGGTCTGCCAGGGGTCTTATGACTCCTGTTCTCCCTCTAGTGGCCGATAAAGGTTGCAGAGAAATTCCTGACCATGCGTGTGTGCTCGCTTGCCGGCATGCTCAGCTGTGTCCTTACTTCAAACAAAATAGCCGCCGCAGGCCTAGGCTTACTGCGCATGCGCTCAAAAGGCTGCTGCGCCTGCGCAGAAAGCCTCCTCTATTGCCTGATTCCACGTGCGTCTGGAACAAAGGGATCGCGCGTGCACTGATTTTCCCTGGTAATGGCGGCTAGTTTAAAGTTACTGGGAGAATGTCCGGCAACTTAAAGGACAGTGCTCCGCTTTGCAGCTGGTCTGCGCTGCCTGAAAAAAGAGCTCCGCGGATGCCTCCCCCCTCATGCGCGCCCCTCCCCCTAGCCCTCCATTACCTCCGTGAGTTTTAGACTTTGGTTTTAAAAGCCTCAACTCAGCCAAAAGCCTCAACTCAACCGATCGGCTTTTTTTTTTTTTTGAGCTATTGACGAGGAAGCGGGGGACTGGGGCTTGGGTTAGGTGGGAGTTTGAGGGGGAAAAAAACCCTTCTCGGTGGAGGAGGGTATCCCTCTGGGAACTTTGAATTTCAGTTAGTAATTTGTAAGATTCTTTAAAATAATTAGCCAATTAAATCCAATTAGTTTAATTTAACCTAACTCTCAGGTACTGGAAAATAATCCACCAATGGGAAAAAACTATACCTGCCTAGGAGCCAAAGTTGAACGTCTGTCCTCTGGGCTAGATCAATCAAGACTGGGATTTCGTGGTCCAGGACAGGCGTGACAACTTTGGCTGACTGATCTGATTGGGCAGGAATACAGTCTCAACCCATTGGTGGATTATCCATTTCCAGTGCTGGAGAAAGAATCAAATTAAATCTTGATTTGTTTCATCAAGCAATTCCATGGAGTCTCCACCAATAAATATACAGTATATCCTAATTTTTGAGTCAGTATAGGGTATGTACTCACCCAACTCAGCTTTAACTGAAATAGCTGGAGTACTTTCATCCATATCCAGTACACTCCTCAAATGATATGATTATATTTGGTCTAAGAGTAATACATGTTTTAAACCCATACTTCAGCCCCATGCAAAGCACAAATCTAACTTTAATTCTGTATATTTTAATAATTGGGGCTAAATACCCCCGTTAGTGTTTCACTAATTTTTAGCAGAAAAAAAAAAACTACTCCTATATAAGGAAAGGTATTGACTTGTTCTATTAATTCACCATTCAAAAAACATACAAGATAGAATAACAGAGTTGGAAGGGATCTTGAAGGTCTTCTAGTCCCCTTGCTTAGGTAGGAAACCCTATACCATTTCAGACAAATGGTTGTCCAATCCCTTCTTAAAAACTTCTAGTGGAAGTTGGAGCATTCACAACTTCTGGAGCGAAGTTGTTCCACTGATTAGTTGTTCTAAATGTCAGGAAATTTCTTCATAGTTCTAGGTTGCTGTCTGTTATATCTACGTTATGTCAAACATAGATTTCTGCAAGAAGAGTGGTAAATGATGAAACATGCCCTGTGATGTTGTAGCTTATGTATTAGTGTCCGATGTTTTGTCAAAAATCTGAATGCCTAGGATTTGCATTTTGATATGTTTAATAATTCTTCTTGTTTCAGTTTGTACCTGACACCTGTATACTTCCTTTTTGCATTTGCAGATGCTATCCATTTGTGTCATTTCAAATTCTTTCAGATTTCAAAATTTGAATCATTAGAATTCAATATACTTATTTAACATAGATGAAGAAATGAGGAGATTTTAATGCAGTGGTTCTCAACCTGTGGGTCGGGACCCTATTTGGGGTCGAATGACCATTTCACGGGGGTCACCAAACAACGTAGTCCGCCATTTTTTCCCCCTTTTCCTTAGCTGTGCTATTCCCTTTTATTCTATTGGCTTTTGAAAGCCAATAGAATAGACTCTCTTGAATAGAGTCTAATTCTATTGGCTTTCAAAAGCCAGTAGGAATTATCCAGGCTGTCTCTACCCTGCTGAGCCCGCCAAAAGTCCCATTCTGCAAATGGTGCTGCACCAGTTGAGTAGTCCTCAACTTACGACCGGTTGAGTAGTCCCCGACTTACGACCGGTTGGGGGTCGCGGCATTAAAAAGGTTGAGAACCACTGTTTTAATGTAACAAACTTATTTGAATAAGGAAGACCAGAGCTTTTTTTAAACATCTAATATCTCCTGCTATAACCACAGCATATGGTAACCTTCTACACCTAACACTGTGATTTTAGAGAATACAGTAAAGCAGAAATCAGTGAAAAGGTATCGTTTTTCTTGTCTTGAAAAAAAGGACTGAATTTCCTATCAAGTAGTTATGTCAGGGAAGGAAAATTTGTAACTTTTCAGATGTTGCTGAGCACCAATTTTGAACAGCTCCAACAAGTCTTCCCACAATCTTTTCTTCCCCAGTCAAAAGAAAAGCAGTCCTTCTGAGAAGTTTTTCCTTCCCAGTCCCAATCCTTGCTCACCTCTGGACAAGCTCTGGTTTGCCGATACCTTTCCTAACCTCTGATGCCCAGAACTAGATACAATAATCTAGGCTTGGCCTGACCAATACAGAATACAGTATAATAGTGGACAATGGGGAAGAATGCTGATAGTTTTAGCAGGAAATCTAGACTGCTCTCCAATTTCCTTTTTCAAGACAATTTATTTTAGATTGTAACCTCAAGCACATTTACTAGCAATTAAGCTAATTAAACGCAACAACACTTAATGTCAAGCAAACATATAGCATTATGCTGTTATTAATCTAAATAGTTGTTCTAAGCCCAATGCAAAAAGAAAATGAATTTTTGTAGTATCTTTTTCTGGGATTAAACTGGATAATTTTTTTGCTCCAATATGGATAAACAGCAGTTAATGTTATACATCATTTACTGAAATGGCTCAAATTCAAATTATGGTTATTTATCCTGATGTTTCCTTGATTCATAGAAAATATTAGCCAAATTTTTGCATTTAAATATTAAATCCCATTAGTAGGGAAAAGCAAGTGGTAGTTTTCATTAATCTGGGAAATGTATCAGAGTTGGAGAGAGGAAAAGAAAGGCTGGTACATATCAGTAAAACCACTGTTTAGCATTACAGGTATTTGCAAACTGTTATAAGTTAGGCACTATGAATACTTTCAAACATTTTAACATAAAATATTGTCTCTTTTGTAAAATTGGGAATGACAAAATTAACTTATAGCTAAAAGCTAATTAATCCCTTTCCCTACATATATTACAGACTTTATCTATTAATCTGGTTCATAGGATTTTCATTTAATTTTCTGGGTCAGTTAAGCATAGTGCTTAAATTATAAGACTAGAACTGAGAATTATTCCCATCTCAGGCAGAGAAATTTACTTGGTTACTGTAGCTCATCTGGAAGATGGATGTTCTGGAGAATAATTGGGAAAAGATACTATGTATGCTACCATAAAGAGGCAGTTTGGTGTAGTGGTTAAGAATCAGCCTAGAAATCAGGAGGTCATGAGTTCTAGTCCCACCTTAGGCAACAAGCCTGACCTTGGGCCAATCACTTTCTCTCAGCCTAGAAAGGAGGCAATGGCAAACCACTTCTGAAAAACCTTGCCAGAAAACTGTAGGGACTTGTCGAGGCAATCTTCAAGAATCAGACATTATTATATGGAAGAAAAAAAGTGCTATGATTGGCACCTTAAGGTCCTCTAGGAAAGGCAGAATATCAGTCTTAGTAACCATAACAATACTTGATTGGAACATCTAGCACATTCTAGCACGGAGCTTTCAACATTTTTCATCTTACAGTGCACATGTCATAGGCTGGATTTCTGTGTCGCAAGCCCCAAAAATCTGTGACCTCACAGGTTGTGGGCTTTAGGAGGAGAAATGGAGGTAATCTGCTCCTAGCATGTCATGGAAGTGAGGTTTGGCTGATGCAAGACATCCGCAGACATTTCATGGCACAGTAGTTGAAAACCACTAATGGCAATGTGTGATTCTTTCCTGCCTGTGATGGAGAGTCTGCCTGTTAAGACTGATATTTTAATCTTAAAGCACATGCTATACCTAGCCTAGCATTCCAAACTTTTTATTTTACAAATATTTTAAAAGAGCATTTTGAAGACATTGGGTTGAAGATTCTTCTTGATTAGGTTGAGCATTTTGAAATGCTGGCAGCAGCAGTGATAGCAAGGTGTTTTCAGAAAATATGAACAAATTATCTCATTCTGTTTGATCAAAAAGATCGGATCATTCATTCATTTTTTTCTGAAAATGCCCTTCCATCACTACTTGTGGCTAGGGTGAATGTTCCTAATTTTGTGGATATGGCCCCTCAGTTTTAAAAACCTGATCGTTCAAATTCTAAAACTATCTTCTTTCTGTACTAAAATGTGTTATGTAATTTTAAAAAGCCTATGTGCTAAACATTATTACCTCACATCTAAAATGTCAATGCAGCTTTAATAATAATAATAATAATAATAATAATAATAATAAGAAGAAGAAGAAGAAGAAGAAGAAGAAGAAGAAGAAGAAGAAGAAGAAGAAGAAGAAGAAGAAGAAAGAAGAAGAAGAAGAAGAAGAAGAAGAAGAAGAAGAGGAAGAGGAAGAAGTGCATAGGCGGCACTTACTGTCTGTTGCTGTCTTCTCAATTTTGACTTTATACGCATTTGACCAAGCCTTAAGGACAAATGCGTATAAAGTCAAAATTGAGAAGACAGCAACAGACAGTAAGTGCCGCCTATGCAAAGAAGCTGAAGAAACAGTGGACCACCTGGTAAGCTGTTGCAAGAAGATTGCACAGACTGACTACAAGCAGCGGCATGACAAAGTAGCAACAATGGTGCATTGGAAGATCTGCAAAAAATATCATTTGCCTGTAAGCAAAAACTGGTGGGATCATAAAATAGAGAAAGTCATAGAAAATGATAAAATTAAACTGCTCTGGGACTTCAGAATTCAAACAGACAAGCACCTGCAACATAACACCCTAGACTTAACAATTGTCGATAAGAAAGACAAAAAAGTCTGGATAGTGGACGTGGCAGTGCCTGGAGACAGCAGAATAGATGAGAAAGAACTGGAGAAGATAACAAAATATAAAGACCTACAAATAGAAATAGAAAGACTGTGGCAAAAGCAAGCAAGGGTAGTACCAATAGTCATAGGCGCCTTGGGTGCAATCCAAAACACTGGAGCACCACTTGAACACCATTGGCATTGACAAATTCGCTATTAGTCAATTGCAAAAGGCGGCCTTACTAGGAACTGCTTCCATCCTGCGACGATATCTGTAATACCATCAAACATCCACATCTGCCTATTCCAGGTCCTGGGTAAGGACCTACAAATCGATAGGTAGAATAAAATACCAGTCCAGTGGCTGACAAACAGTCTGGCCTGACTGTGACGCTGATATCCATAATAATAATAATAATAATAATAATAATAATAATAATAATAATACATCAAGAGAGTAAAGAAGATCTTAAAGTCCAAACTCAATGGAGGAAATACCATAAAGGCAATCAACACCTGGGCAATCCCAGTCATTAGGTACACAGCTGGAATAGTGGACTGGACTCAAGCAGAACTAAAAGCAATGGATAGGCAGACCAGAAAAATAATGACAATGAATCATGCCCTTCATCCACGCAGTGACATTGATAGACTTTATCTACCAAGGCAAATAGGTGGGCGTGGAATGCTACAAGTACATCAGATGGTTGAAGAAGAAAAAATGGCTTTGGAAGAATATCTGAAGAACAATGATGAAGATGCACTGAAATTAGTATATCAGGAAGGCTTACTAACTACGGGAGAGACCAACCTGGCCTACAAGAAAGACCAAATGAAGAACAGAATAGAGGCATGGGAAGACAAAGCACTACATGGCCAATACATGAAAAAAATAGCTGGGAAAGCAGATAATAATAAAACCTGGCAATGGCTAAGAGCAGGAAAATTGAAGAAAGGGGGCGTTGTCTTACCTGAACGCCTTTTCTCAGCAGGATGATGCAGAGTCCAATGAATGGGTTCTATGACGGCCTTCCTGCCTGGCAGACTGGGTAAAAACTTCGGCCACACCTCTTCCTCTGCGTGTGACCCCAGTTTTGACTTAGGCGAGAAACTTTGTTGACATTAACCTTGCAGCTCTTTATTATATATTTATTATATCCCTGCCTAGACCTATCCCCTGGGTGGGCTTGGACTCTACATCATCCTGCTGAGAAAAGGCGTTCAGGTAAGACAACGCCCCTTCTCCAGCAGGATGGCTGTAGAGTCCAATGAATGGGACATACCAAAACCCTCATGTCCCCCTGGGAGGGAATGTCTAGGCTACCGAACTCTGAGCAGATACGACTTGTTGAAGAACTCTTCTGCCAAAAGCCGCGTCTGCTGCCGCTAGGGAGTCTAAACGGTAATGCCGAATGAAAACCGAAGGTGAAGACCAGGTTGCGGCCTTGCAAATCTCTTCTACCGGTGCTTGCGTTAGCCACGCCGCAGATGTGGCCGCACTCCGAGTTGAGTGGGCAGTCACATGAGTGGGTGCTGGCAAATCCTGCGATGCGTAGGCATGCGCTATGCAGGCTCTGATCCACCTGCCTATGGTGGAAGAAGACACCTTCTTTCCCATAGTTGATGGTTGAAAAGACACAAATAATGCTTCAGTCTTCCGGAAAGCCGAGGTGCGTTTCACGTAGAAACACAGCGCTCTCCGCACGTCCAGCTTGTGCCACCTGTGTGCTAGCCTATGTTTGGGTCTTGGACAGAAATCAGGAAGTGTCAGTTCCTGAGATCTGTGAAAGATGCTATTTACCTTCGGAATGAAGGCCGTGTCTGGTCTAAGAACGACCCTGTCTTTGAAGAAGGTACACAGATCCTTCCTTACTGACAGTGCTGCTAGTTCTGAGATTCTCCTTGCTGAAGTGATTGCCACAAGGAAAGCTACCTTCATTGATAGGTGATGGAGGGAACATGATTCAAGAGGTTCGAAGGGTGCTGATGTTAAGGCTAGAAGGACCTTAGGCAGGTTCCAAGACGGGTACCTGTGTATGACAGGGGGTTTTGTGTTAGTTGCCCCTTTTAAAAAGGCTTTGCCGCTCAAATGCCAAGCGGCTAGTTGTAGCCACTGGGGTTCTGGATGCACAAGCTTGCCCTGACTGAGTTTTACCCTGTCCGGGGGAATCCTCCACGGAGGTGAGATCGAGAGGTCTAAGAGGTCGGCAAACCACGGGCGCCGTGGCCAGTGAGGGGCAATGCAGACTATCTCTGCGCCTTCCAGAATCAGCTTGCGTATGGTCGCTGGTATTAAGGGCAGCGGTGGGAAGGCGTACAGGAGTTGCGCCGGCCACTGACACCTGAGAGCATCCGTTCCCTCTGATCCCGGGGACGGGAATCTGGAGAAGAACCTGGGGAGTTGTGTGTTCTTGTGATTGGCAAATAGATCTAGATGTGGTTGTCCGAATCTCCGGGAGATCTCCTCGAACAGAGCCGGATCCAGACGCCATTCCGACTGGTCCACCCTGGCTCTGCTCAGGGAGTCTGCCTGGGTATTTGTCTCTCCTGAGATGTGTTCCGTTCTGATGGAACTCACATTGGTTTCTGCCCACCGAGCCAGAGCCAATGCCTCTTTCATTAGTTCCGCTGATCGCGTTCCTCCCTCCTTGTTTACATGTGCCTTGGCTGCTATGTTGTCTGTTAGTACGAGGACGTGCCTCCTTGTTACTAGGTGTGAGAAATGACGAAGGGCCAGGTGGATGGCCCGGAGCTCTAGCCAGTTGATGCTGTGTGACAGGTCCTTCTGTCCCCACTGGCCCTGTGCTATCTGGCTTCCCAGGTACGCTCCCCAACCGAACAGGCTCGCGTCCGTCGTGAGTGTGACCCTGTTCGGTTCCCTGAATATGCTCCCCCTGAGTGTCGTGGGGGATAGCCACCATTCTAGTGATCTCATCACCTGTGCTGGTACCAGCACTCTCCTGTTGGAAGTGCTGAGGTTCCTCCTCTGGTAGGGTAGGAGGAACCACTGCAACTCCCTTGAGTGGAGCCTTGCCCATGGGATGATGCCCATGCAAGATATCATCTTTCCCAGGAGCTTCGAGAGCTGTATCAAGGGCACTCTCTTGATCTTTTGAATTTGGTGAATCAGCTTGGATATGCTGATCCGTCGCTCCTGGGAAAGGTATACCCTGCACTGTGACGTGTCTATCACCGCTCCTAGGTGTTGCAGCCTCCTTGAGGGGATGAGGTGGCTCTTGCTTAAATTGACCGAGAATCCATGCCCCTGTAGGGTTCGGATTGTGGTCCTGAGGTCTGCCCTTGCTTGTTCCTGAGATCTGGACTGAATCAAGATGTCGTCCAGATAAAACTGTACGCGAACTGGCATCAGCCTGAGATGGGCTGCTATTACAGCTAGGGTCTTGGTAAATACCCTTGGTGCTGAAGATAGTCCGAAGGGTAAGGCCCTGTATTGGTAATGCCGGCCGCGTAGGTAAATCTGAGGAATTTCCGGTAGCTGGGATGGATGGGAATGTGTAGGTACGCCTCTGTGAGATCTATTGAGGATAATAGATCGTCTTCCCTGACGCTGGCTAGGATGGATTTCAATGAGTGCATCTTGAACTTCCTGTACTTTATGAAATGATTCAGGCCCTTCAGGTCCAATATTGCTCTCCACCCTCCTGATGTCTTTGGAATAACGCAGAGGATGGAATAAAATCCTCTTCCCTCCTCTTCCTTTGGTACCCTCTCTATGGCTTGAATTGACAGGAGGTGAGCTATGGCCGAAGTTATCAGCCTCGTCTTGTGTACCTTTCTGGAGATGGGGCATCTGATGAACCGGCTTGGTGGGGGAGAACACAAGTCTAAGGTCAGGCCATGCCTGATCGTTTCCAAGACCCAGGCGTCGGTGGTGGTCTGCTCCCAGACCTCGATGAAGTTTCCTAACCGACCCCCGATGGGAGTGTCCTGTTTGGCGTCACTTGGTACGCTTAAAGGATCTGCCTCCCGCTCCCCTATATGGGCTTCTGGACTGGAACTGGCCTCTGGCTCCCGGGCTTTGGCGATCCTGGGTTCGATCCTGTCTCGGATAGAAGGATCGTGAGCCTCTGGGCCAGTCCCAGGATTGCCCTGATCGAAAGGGCTGTCTCCATTCCCAGGGGCTTCCTGGGCGGAAGCCCTGTCTCCGGAAATCCTGACTGCCTCTCCTGTCTAACTTCTTTGATGGGTGTACTAGGATTTTTTTCTTGTCTCTGCCTTCGCTGACATGTGGGTCCAGTATGGACCCAAATAAGGCTTCTCCACTGTACTTGGACGTCGATAGACGCCATTTGGACCTCAGGTCTGTCTTCCAATTTTTGAGCCACAGTAGCCTACGCGAGGCCACTGTGGCCGCAATGGATCTTGCCGCATATTTTGTTGCGTACAGTGAAGCGTCAGACACGAATTGAGAGGCCGCGAGGAGCTTGGCCAATGTTTGGTGTACTCTGACCTGGTCTGGAGGCACCGTGCCTTGCAGTTCCCTCAGCCACATGATACAGGCCCTCGTGAAGAATGATGATGAAGTGGCTGCTCTGGCCGCCCAGGCTGCAGCCATGTGGGAACGCCGGAGGGAGTGTTCAAATTTCTTCTCCTCAGGTTTCAAGACCTCCGCCATGTCTTCTGGAATCGCGGAGGTAGAGAATAATGAGATCAAGGGGTTATCTACAGTAGGAACCTCTAGCATGTTCGAGAAGGAGGGAGATAGGTTGAAGAGCTTTCTTTCCGCGCTATTAGGTGCCGGCGGGCTTGCAAGTGATGACCATTGTTCCTCCAGCGTGGTCATAAAGACCTCCGGACAAGGAATGTACTTATCCTGTGGAACCTTTTTGGCAAATAGAGGATTGGCCTCCCTGCTTGTGGAGGGCTTTTCATCCTGTACTGATGTTAGACTGACCGTGGAAACTGCCTTTATCAGGAGTGATTTTAAGAGCGCTGGGTTAAAGAGGCCAGAGCTCGTCGCCTGCTCAGGTGCAGTCTCCTCATCCTCCGAGAGAGGCATGTCTGACATGTCAAGGTCTATTGAGTCACCCTCTCCAAGTTGAGAGGAAGTCTCAGAGATGTTGGTAGGGGGTGGCCTAGCTCGCCCCTTACGGGGTGTGTGAAAAGCCACTTGCCCCTTAGAAGCCATGAACTGGGAGAATGCATCCTGCATGAATGCCTGAAATTGTGCCGACCATATGTTCTCCTGCGCTTTGTCTCTGGGTTGAGGCGCTGGGGTGTGGTCAGGTGAAGAATCTGGTGAGGAGAGAGTGGAGGAATCTAACTGTTCAGTTTCCCCAGGAGGAGACCAGGTCTTGAGCACTTCCTCGGCAGTAGGTTCTGTGCTGGGTGCCACCACTGGGACAGGGGAAACCGGATTTGTCCCATTGGCATTGGTTCTCTGTGCCCTGCTAATTTGTCTTTCTAAAGCCAAATGTCTCCTCAAAGCCTCTCGCTCAGCCGTTTTAGACTGTCCCTTCTGAGTAAGGTGCTTTGTTTTAGCCTTCTTCTTCCCCCCCACCTCTGATTCAGAGGATCTGCGTTTTTGTTGTTGCTGTGGGGGGGACAATTGAGGGACCTGTGTGACTGAATACGAGACATTGTCTGCCATTGTGCCAGACACCCCGAGTAGGCAATGCCTGGAATGGGGGAATGAGGTACGCAGATCAGATGCAGATGCTTGGGGCTGTGCCCTCTTCTGCCTATACAAACAATGGCCGGACAGACAGGATTCTTTGGACAGAAGATCCTGCAAGGCAGTGACTAAAGGTCACTATAGGAACAGTCAGGGAAAAATATTCCTCCTCACCTCCTCACCTAGTCCATACAAAAGTGCAGTTTGTATCTCTCTCTCCCCCAGTCTGTGGCTGTAGCAGCAGACCACGATCAGAACGGTTCTCTTCCTTTTCCCTCTTCCTTCCTCTTGCCTCAATTTCTTGAGGAACCTCAGATCCTTGCCTAAAGGTATCCCTTTTTTGTCTGCAGGGAAATGGAGTCCGGGTAGTAGCCCCACCCCCAAGGGAAAATACGGCGGGAGATCCGCTTGTTCAAAATGGCGAATGGGAGGAAGCCACGCCTCCCAAAGGTAGTCCGGGAAGCCACGCGGTTTAAACAATGGCGGATCCTTGAATTCAACAGTAAGGAAGACTCCTTGGGTTTTAAGGGGGCTGCGCCTCTCCTCTGAGGGAAGGAAACAGCGTTAAGGCTCTGTTCTAGTCAGGGCTGCTTTTCGCGCCGCTCAGCTGATCGATGCCGAGCGGCGCCGCGGTTTGCCGCTTCCCGCGCGGCTCAGCTGTTTCACGCTGAGCGGCACCTCGGTTCTGTCGGCCAAGCCGAGCCGGCCACTCAGCTGTTTGTCGGATCGGAGGGCGACGAACAACCCGGTGGGATCCCCGCGCCAAACAGCTGCTCGGCGGGCCGGATATCGACGAGCGATCCGGCCCCGTTCCAAGCCTCCCCTGCTAGCCGCCCTGACGCCCCACTCACAACTCCGCCGATCCTGGCTGTGCCTTTTAAGTTCTATCAGCTGCCAGAGAGCTTTTCATTCAAATGGAAGGAAGAGGATTCCTTTCTTTTTCTTTTGGGATAAATTCCTATTGTTCTGAGAGCTGCTTCTCGCACTTCTACCAGGCTTCGAGACTGAGTCAAAACTGGGGTCACACGCAGAGGAAGAGGTGTGGCCGAAGTTTTTACCCAGTCTGCCAGGCAGGAAGGCCGTCATAGAACCCATTCATTGGACTCTACAGCCATCCTGCTGGAGAAAGACCGAGGGACTAATTCTGGCTGCACAAGACCAAGCCTTAAGGACAAATGCATACAAAGTCAAAATTGAGAAGACAGCAACAGACAGTAAGTGCCGCCTATGCAAAGAAGCTGAAGAAACAGTGGACCACTCGGTAAGCTGTTGCAAGAAGATTGCACAAACTGATTACAAGCAGCGGCATGACAAAGTAGCAACAATGGTGCATTGGAAGATCTGCAAAAAATATCATTTGCCTGTAAGCAAAAACTGGTGGAATCATAAAATAGAGAAAGTCATAGAAAATGATAAAATTAAACTGCTCTGGGACTTCAGAATTCAAACAGACAAGCACCTGCAACATAACACCCCAGACTTAACACTTGTCGATAAGAAAGACAAAAAAGTCTGGATAGTGGACGTGGCAGTGCATGGAGATAGCAGAATAGAAGAGAAAGAACTGGAGAAGATAACAAAATACAAAGACCTACAAATAGAAATAGAAAGACTGTGGCAAAAGCAAGCAAGGGTAGTACCAATAGTCATAGGCTCCTTGGGTGCAATTCCAAAACAACTGGAGCACCACTTGAACACCATTGGCATTGACAAATTCGCTATTAGTCAATTGCAAAAGGCAGCCTTATTATGAACTGCTTCCATCCTGCGACGATACCTGTAACACCATCAAACATCCACATCTGCCTATCCCAGGTCCTGGGTAAGGACTCGATAGGTAGACAAAATGCCAAATCCATTCTGAACATCTGGCTGACTGTGCGATGATCAATAATAATAATAATAATAATAATAATAATAATAATAATAATAATAATAATAATAATAATAATAATAATAATAATAATGTTGGAAGGGACCTTGGAGGTCAATAAGTCCAACCCCCTTCTCAGGAAGGTAACCCTATAACAGTGATGGCGAATCTTTTAGAGACCAAGTGCCCAAAAACTGGCCCTGCCCCCAAAACACCCCCTGCTTCGCCCCTGTTCTGTCCCACATCCCCTGCCCCGCCTGCCCACAGGACCACTCACCGCCTCCAGGGCCTGCTGTAGATCGCCCAGGCAGCCCAGCAGCACTATGGCGGCCACACCCTCTGCCCATGCCCTGCAGCATCAACTGCATGATGGAGTGTGAGGGCAGAGTCTTGTCTACGCTGCCTGGCTGCCATGTCTTTGGCTGCACTGCTCCGTGTGGGCCACGCTTGAGGGCAACTCTCCATCGGGGCTGCTTGAGAGAAGGGGGTTGCGGGGGGAGGCAACCCCCTGCAGGGGCAATGACACATGTGCCCACAGAGAGGGCTCCGAGTGCTGCCTCTGGCACCTGTGCCATAGGTTCATCACCACTATCCTATACCATTTTGGACAAATGGCTGTCCAGTCTCTTCTTAAAAATTTCCAGTGTTGGAGCATTCACCGCTTCTGGAGGCAGGTTGTTCCACTGGTTAATTGTTCTAACTGTCAGGAAGTTTCTTCTTAATTCTAGATTGCTTTTCTCCTTGATTAGTTTCCATCTGTTGCTTCTTGTTCTGCCTTCAGGTGCTTTGGAAAATAGCTTGACTCCCTCTTCTTTGTGGAAGCCCCTGAGATATAGGAACACTGCTATCATGTCCCCCCTCGTCCTTCTTTTCATTAAACTAGACATACCCAATTCCAGCAACCGTTCCTTATATGTTTTAGCCTCCAGTCCCCTAATCATCTTCGTTGCTCTTCTCTGTACTCTTTCTAGAGTCTCAACATCTTTTTTACATCGTGGTGACCAAAACTGGATGCAGTATTCCAAGTGTGCCCTTACCAAGGCATTGTAAAGTGGTATTAATACTTCATGTGATCTTGATTCTATCCCTCTGTTAATGCAGCCTAGCACTGTGTTGGCTTTTTTGGCAGCTGCAGCACACTGCTGGCTCATATTTAAATGATTGTCCACTAGGTGGCGAACCTAGGGCATGCGTGCCAGAGATGGCATGCAGAGCCCTCTCTGTGGGCACCTGTGCTGTCGCCCCAGTCCTACGCCTTCACCTAATTGGCCACACCCACCCAATGGGCCACGCCCACCCAGCACCCAATGATACATAAGTGGGTTTTGGGTTGCAGTTTGGACACTCGGTCTCTAAAAGGTTCGCCATCACTGCCCTATACTATACCTGTACATTTAGTTTTTCTTGCCTAAATGTAAAACCTTACTTTTTCACTATTGAATTGTTAGATCGCGCCCAGTGTTCAAGTCTGTCCAGATCCTCCTATTTCCTAAGCTTGTCTTCTGGAGTGTTGGCTATTCCTCCCAGCTTGGTGTCATCTGCAAATTTGATGAGTTCCCCATCTATCTCCTCGTCCAAATCATTGATGAAGATGTTGAAGAGCACTGTTTTTTGATTCGTTGTTTGATTATCTTTTCCAGGATCTTCCCAGGTATTGAGGTCAGGCTGATAGGTCTGTAATTTCCTGGATCCATTTTTTTTCCTTTTTTGAGGATGGGAACTACATCAGCTCTTTTCCAGTCCTCTGGTAGTTTCCCTGTGTTCCAGGATCTTTGAAAAATATAGTTCAGTGGTTCCGATATCACATCTGCCAGTTCCTTGAGAACCTTGGGGTGTAATCCATCTGGTCCTGGTGATTTGAGCTTGTCTAGGCTGGACAGGTGCTCACTTACCATTTTCTTGCCTATCTTAACTTGTGATTCTATTCTGTTTTTTATGGCACTATTTTTGATAGGTTGGTCTGTTTTTTTCCCTTTGTTTAAAGACAGATGCAAAAAACGAGTTAAATACTGTAGTTCTGCTTTCTCCTGTTGCTTGTCACCTTCTTGCCACTTTCACCCACTAATGGACCAATCATTTCCTTCACTTTTTTTCTTGTTTTTTACATGTTGAAAAAAGCTTTTTTTGTTATTTTTGACCTTGGTCACAAGCCTTAGTTCATTTTGAGTTTTCCTCACTTCATCTTTGCAGGCTCGGGCTATTTGCTGATATTTAAGATAGTTTAAGATAATTTAAGATAACCTTTATTGTCATTTTTTTACTGTGGGCACAACGGCACACATCAAAAATGAAATTTAGTTGCTCACTCTCAAAAGTGAAACACATACATGACACACACCTAAACATACTATGAACATATGTACAGACCCACAACCCTATATATACATAGCAAATAAATATTAAATAATGTCCGTCTTGAATATATAACAGAAGGAGGAAGCTTGAGAGTTCACAAGGTTAATGCTGTATGGGATGAAACTTTGGCTGAATCTGGATGTTATGCTATGGATACCATGAAGCCTCCTCCCAGAAGGTAACAAAGAAAACAGGTCGTGAAGAGGATGTGAAGTGTCCCAGATAATCTTGCGGACCCTGCTCAAACAACACTTCTGTGCTATGTCCTGGATGGGAGGGAGGGAACTGCCAATGATCTTTTCGGCCATTCTCACCATTCTCTGCATCATCTTCCTGTCTGAAGCAGTGATGCCTCCAAACCAGACCGTGATGCTGTATAACAGGATGCTCTCGATTGTCCCCCTGTAGAAAGTGGTCAGGACAGGGGAAGGAAGATGTGCTTTTCTCATGCGATGCAGAAAATGCAGGCGCTGCTGTGCCCGTTCACCAGTTTCTCGCTGTTGAGAGACCAAGTCAGCCTACTCGTTAGCTGCACACCCAAGAATTTGATGCTGGTAACCTTCTCCACAGGTGAATTGTTAATGCACAGAGAAGTGTGGCTGTGCCTGCCTTTTCTGAAATCAAGAATGATCTCTTTGTTTTTTCCAGTATTTAAAACTAGGCTGTTTTCCTTACACCAGTTCACCAACCCCTCAACCTCCTTGAGGTAAGCTTCCACCTTGTCATCCTGAATAAGGCCCACTACTGTTGTATCATCTGCGAACTTCACAATATGGTTGGTGGCAAACCTAGCACAACAGTCATGGGTCAGCAGGGTGAACAGCAGCGGACTTAAGACACAGCCCTGAGGAGAATCTGTGCTCGAGAAAATGGTATTAGAGGTATTTGTTCCAATTCGCACACATTGGGGCCAGTTGGTAAGAAAATCAAGAATCCAGTTGCACAAAGGAGTGTTTAAGCCTAAAAGGCCCAGTTTGTTTACTAGATGGTGGGGAATGATTGTGTTAAATGCCGAACTGAAGTCGACAAACAGCAAACGCACATGAGTATTTCTTTCCTCTAAGTGCTTCAGGCTCAGATGGAGAACGGAAGAAATAGCATCCTCCATAGAGCGATTTGGTCGGTAGGCAAACTGAAGCAGGTCAAATGCTGGAGGGAGGCTAGATACAATAGTGTCCTTTATCAGCTTCTCAAAGCATTTCATGATCATTGAGGCCTGTAATTGTAGATTTTTTGGCACTGGCAAGATGATGACCGTCTTAAAACACGATGGGACTACTGCCTGCTGGAATGAGAGGTTGAAAATATCTGTGAGAACATAAGCCAGCTCCTCTGCGCATTCCCTGAGGACACGTCCAGGAATGTTATCTGGGCCTGCTGCTTTCTAAATGTTAACTGTCTGCACTGTTTTTTGGACAGAGGTGACATCAAAGCTTGGCATTTGCTCATCAGAATGGGGCACAGCTTTCCTAGCAGAAGTGCTATTTGATGCTTCAAATCTACTATTCAGTTTATTTAGGAAGTCTGTGTCATCCTTGCATCTCGATGGAGCCACCTTGTAATCCGTAATGGCCTGGATCCCTTGCCACATTCGCCTGGTGTTTTTTGGGTCCTAAAAAAAGTTCTGAATTTTCTGGCAATGGGCTTGCTTTGCACCTTTTATGGCACTTTTCAAATTTGCTCTGGCTGTTCTAAGTGCCAGCATGTCACCAGATTTAAAAGCCTAATTCCTTGTTTTCAGCATCTTGCGGACCTCATAAGTCAGCCACAGTTTTTCATTTGCCCTCACAACAATGCTTTTCAGGACACAGACATCTTCTATGCACTTTTGGATATATGCAGACATTGTGGTGGCATACTCCTCAACATTTGTATGTTGGTTATCAGTAGCTGCTTCCTTAAACATGCCCCAATCTGTGCACTCAAAGGAGACTTGTAATGCTTCTATAGCTCCCTCTGTCCAAACCCTCACCTGCTTTACTGTAGGTTTCACTCTGACTATTAAAGGTTTATATGCTGGAATAAGCAGCACTGAGAGATGGTCAGAGGGGCCCAGGTGAGGGCTGGGGACAGCTTTGAAAGCCTTCTTGATGTTGGAATAAGCAAGATCCAGTGTATTGCCCCCTCTGGTTGCAAAGTCCACATATTGATGGAAATGTGGCAGGGTAGCTTTCAAATCCACTTGGTTAAAGTCACCCACTGCAATAAATGCACCCTCTGGGTGAGTAGTTTGTAAGTCACTGATGGTATGGCGGAGAACCTTCAGGGCCTCTTCTCTGTTTGCATCAGGGGGGATATGCACAGTGTGATAATGGTAGCAGAGAATTCTCTAGGCCAGTGATGGCGAACCTTTTAGAGACCGAGTGCCCCAAAACTGGCCCTGCCCCTGCTCCACCCCCTGCCCTGCCCCCACCCGCTTGTCCGCAGGGCCACTCACCACCTCCAGGGCCCACAGACCACCCAGGCAGCCCAGCAGCACCATTACGGCCATGCTCTCTGCCCGCGCCCCACAGCATCAACTGTGCACAATGGGGTGTGAAGGCAGAGTCTTGCCTACGCTGCCTGGCTGCCATGTCCTTGGCTGCGCTGCTCCGTGCGGGCCATGCTCAGGGGCAACTCTCCTCCAGGGGGGCTGCTGGTGAGGAGGGGGTCACGGGAGGAGGCAAGGCTGGGGCAACGGCACATGTGTCCACAGAGAGGGCTCCGAGTGCCGCCTCTGGCACGTGTGCCATTGGTTCGCCATCACTGCTCTAGGCAGAAAGAAGGGTCTGCATTTGATGGTCAGAAGCTCCACATCTGGGGAGCACAGACTTGAAACCATCTTGGCATTATTATACCATCTGTCATTTATATAAAAACAGACACCCCTCCCAGGGATTTGCCACTAAGAGCAAAACTCCTGTCCAGCCAAAATGTTGAAAATCCCATCAAGCTAACAGCACTATCTGGGACAGAGAGCTTTAACCAAGTCTCTGTTGCAATAATGACAGCAATTTCTCACCTCCTGGTTTGTTGTTAAGTCCAGCCTCAAGTAATCCATTTTTGGTTCTAAGGAGCGAGCATTTGCAAACAAAATAGATGGAAGAGACACTCTGTAAGGTCTAGCTTTTAGCCTAGATGTTAGGCCTCCGCGTTTGCCACGCTTTCTTTTTCAGTCGCACCTCTTCCTTTTCTTTCGAAGATAATCAGCAATGGAGGGAAACTTCCCAGTGCAATGGCTGCTCCTCCACTCTGCCCCTGCGGCCCGAAACGCTGCCTTTGCTGCTCAAAACACTGAGCACGATGCTGTTTCCCCCTCCAGCAACTTCCTTTCTTCCTCCCCGCTCCTCTAGACGTTGCAGCTAATCTCTCACCCTCCGTGTCAGCTGCCGGCGACTCCGTCCTTGATTTTCTCCTCCATAGTAATCCGAGGCCATGCAAGCTCTCCTGAACAGTTTTCTCCACTATTCCTTTCACACTGAATTTCTTCATCCCCAATATGGACTGATGTTCGTATGAAAGTTTAGTAACCCAACTCAGCTTAGTTGTCTCTATTTCTGAAAAGTGTTTCAGTCCGGATCGTTCATTTCCCTCCTTACCCCCCACCCTTTTGAGAGCTGAAGCAGCTGCAGGCAAGCAAGGCGCCACCATCTTATCACTTAGTTATGTGTCCCTCTTTCCACTTTCTACACTTGTCCTTTTTATCTTTCAATGAAGAAGCAGAAAAAGTAGCAAAAAATATAAACCAGTTCAATATGTGTGTAAATATTTCTAATCTCAGGGGATGCCTTTCAGTATCTATTCATCAGGAAACTCTAGCCATAAAATAACTACTATAATAAAGGAGCATTATATATCAGATTATGTTGGTCAAGAATATTGGCTATTAGGCTGGATGTAAGAGTGCAAAGGTTCAAAGATCCTTTGCTCTACCAGCACAGCAGCTTATGGAAAATCAAGAGCAAGAGCAAAACATGAGAGAGGCCAGTCATATCTTTCTGATATAAGAACCAATATCCAAGAATTATAACAACAGCAATCTTGGGGAAAGGAACACAAAATTATTGCATCTGTCTCTTTGCAAGAAAATAGATTGTATCTTCTAGAAGCCATGAGGAGGTGTCATACATATAGCTAATATATAGCCAAAGTGTGTTCCACTTATAATTGTATGAAATTGATTAACTATATACAGTCTAGCTGTAACACAAAGTACAGTTTCCCAGTAGGTACTATTTCATATTTCATTAAATCATTGGGCCAATGCTTATACTCTGCATGAGTTTCCATACTTTTTGAAAGTTGAAATGTACATCTACATTTAATATTCTGTCAGAAATGCTTGGAAAGGGCCTCATGGAAGATTGAAAAAAAATATATGAAACTAAATCCAGCTAGTGTTGAAATGACATATTGATGTGAAAGTCTCATATTAGTAGCCAATTTTGTACACCAGCATCTACTTCCATTAACTCCACATGTTCCCACAGAAAATGGAAAACATGCATTTATTTGTGCAAGTTTTAAGAAATTGCCTTGAGTTTAACAGAACTACTCCCAATTAAAATGGGAAAATTCACTCATTAGCCAAAATCGCAATAACTGTGGCTTCTTCAATAAGTCATAGTGGCTTGGTTCATATAGATTATCCTTAGATAGTATTGCCCATAACAGAAAGTTTGTAATAAATAACACATGCTCTACAACCTTCTGTCAAGCTCTGGAATTTAGGACAGTTGTATATGCCAAAGAAAAGATTCCCAACCTCATTTTTCCCAAGGCTTTTGCAAATATAGGCCCCCAACTTGCCATATTTAAGTGCTATACAAATTAGTTTAGTAGAGACATCCAAGCTGGCATGTCATTTTAAAGGAAACAGGTATATTAAAAAATTCCAATCTGAGTGAGCGAACACTCAGCATTTACATTCCAACAAGCATATATATGCATTAGAAATGGGAAAATTAATATAAAGTTGTTTTCAATAAGTGATACACCATATATAGTAAAGTACAGCCTCTGTCACTAGAATATTAGCAAGCACCTAAAAATATTCTCCAATGAATGGGAGAAAAGAAAAGTATGCATATTTTAAAGGGATAGAGGAAAAAAAATATAAATTTCATTGGTTGTTTCCTTAATACTTACATCAAAGTTCACACAGATTTCAAAGTAATGAAGGACCACAAAGAATGGCATATGCCAACTCTGTTCTTGTAATTTAAAATCCATCTTCAAGAATGTAATGAATCATCTTTAATTCCAGACCACTGACAGAGAAATAGCTTTATTGCTATATATTAAGTCTTCTTTTTGAACTTAAAAAAAACAAAACCCCAAAAACAAAAACAGGGCTACAGGTGAAAAGGCAGCCTCACTCTGCAGCCTAGCTCCCTTCAGTTAAAATTACAACAAAAATTAGATTTCAAATTTCTGTGGTGTGGTGAACAATTTAAACCAGCAGTCCCCAACCTTTAAAGCTTGGCAGCCCACCTGGGGGGGGGAGAGAGGGACAGGGCCACGCGAGTGGCAGGCAGTGTACATGTGTACATAGAGTTCAACTCACATGAGCAGCAGGGCTGCTCGCACACGAGTTGTGCTTGTGCGCACATGTTGAGCTGTGCATGCGCATGCAGGCCAGTCCTCCTCTCACAAGGCCTGGTTCCAAATAGGCCACAGCCTGGTAGTGGGCCGCAGCTTGGGGGTTGGGGACCCCTGATTTAGATTATTCCCCTCAAAATAGAAAGGAAGTTTTGTTATGTTGTAACAATCTAGTTTAGTCTTCTTGATCTATTTTCAGATATGCTGACCTACAAACTTCATTATCCCAGATGGGCATGTTAACTGGGGAAGATTACAGATTGCAGTCGCAAAGATCTGAAACACCTTCTAGGCTGGGGAAGATTTAAGTAATGCTATGGCTCTTAGTAGCATCTGATTGGGCAAGAAATGCATTAATCAATTTATTGCTTGCTTAAAATAGCAAATTAAATTATGCAGAGTATTTATTTATAAAATTTATACCCTATGTTTCAATATCTTTCTAGTTCCTCCACTCAACAAATACATGATTAAAAACTGCCAATCAAAACTGTGAAGTGCTTTGGTTATGGTTTACAAAGTATCTTATTTTTAATCTCTTAGGAATTCCACAACTTTAGTTCAGAGGTCCCCAACTCCTGGGCCGTGGCCCACTATCGGGCCATGGCCTATTCGGAAACTGGGCCTTGCGAGACGCAGGCTAGCATGTGTGCAGCTCAAGTTGCAGTCAAGCTCCGTGTGCATACGTGTGTGCATCAACCTGCCACTCACCTGAGTTGAGCTGCAATGCACATGTGTGCCATTCCGCCGCTCATGTGCCCCAGTTCCCCTCTCTCCCCCCAGCCAGGCCACCAAGCCACAAAGGGTGGGTACCACTGAAAGTTGAAAGTCAGTACTACTCCTTCAGCCAATGAAAAACAGTGGATTTCCATGACTTTCCAGTGGAAACAACACATGTGTGAAAAGGTTGACATGTGCTGCACACACACACACACACACACACACACAAGGCCACTGAATACCTTCAGAAAATTTTGAGTTATAATCCTGATCATCTTTTTCATTTGCTTTATTGGTTGGGACCAAAGCAAATAGAAATCCAACACAGCTAGAGGGCATACAATTAATTATCACTGGCATTGAACAAAACTTTTAAAAAAACCTTAGTAATTAAATCAACTAAATTACCTTCATTACACAGTAATTAGTTACTTTGTTGGAATGAGACACTTCTTTGCTCTAGACTATAAAAAATTTCAGTGATCTGATGGAAATATTTTCTGTCCACTCATTGCCAATTTTGTTCCCAGAGTGATATAACAGACGACATTCAGTACAATAAATTCTTTTATTAAGTATACATTTGAGACTGCTTTAGGGATTTAGAGTGTCCAGTTTCATGCTGAAAAATACGTAACATTATCCTTAGACTGTCAATGTGTGTAACCAAAACAGAGCCACAGGTTATACTACTTTCATTAACAGAAGGAGGAAAGGAATGCAAAAGATGCTTTTTGAATGCAAAAACTAGCTGACACGTTTAATTCAAAAATTAATTGTAAAAGTTCTGTACTGAACTATTTGTCAGTGAAACAAATATTTTAGACAATGTTTTAAGAACATTGGGTGGAAATTGAACTTCAGTTCAACAATCATTACTGAAAATGTACAATTATTAATGACTTCCCTTTTTAAATAAATTAAAGCTGTTTGGCTTATCAATATTTGACATGATTTAAGAAGGAGTGGGTTCTAGCCATTAAATGTACACCTTTAGCAGATAAACAATTGAATTATTATAGGAAACTATAAGCCTCTAATCACTAAAACAATTTACTCTCTCTCTATATATATATAGAATCATTGATCCTTTTTTTTTTTGTAAAAAGATTCCCTACTCTTAATCTGAAAGCATGTATGTTTCTGGTAATAAAGCTCTTGCATGAACTCCTACTATAGCAGTAAATGGTACCAGTTATCCCCCACATGATAGCTGAAACAAAGCTATTTTTGCAACCTTATCTGAAAAACCACACACAATCTGTTTTCAGGAGAAAGCAACACCCTACTTAAAACAACACAGACCTTATTATTTGCTATGAAAAAGTAGACAATTGTCTTCAGTTCATGTGATGGCTTCCCCGGATACCAGCCTGGATGATGAGGAAGAACTGGCTCTGGGGACTTCAGGAGGGGGGGGGACTTCAGATGGGGATACAGAGAAGTGCCAGGAAGTTGGTGAGGGCTCTGAGCTGGAAGTGGAGAGGCCAGATACATCAGAAAGGTCACTAAAGGAGTGACTGGATGAACATCCCGCTGGAACAGAAAAAGGTGAGACACAACTGCAGCTGGAGAGCTCAGAGACCCCTGTTGGAAGCGCAAGGTGGAGAAGACATGCAGCTGATCAGCAGGGATGAGGGGGAAATGCATCCTCTATTAGATCCACCAAACGTGCAGGGCTAAGCAGAGGCAGGCACAATGATGGTCGGTGAGACTACTCACAAGGAAGCAGCCTCACCCCTCCTGATGAGCTAGATGTTGGATGAATGGAGTTGGGGGTTGTTTGGAACAACCGACCATTCTCTTCCATGTATATTCTTTATCTCCATGATCTTGGCTTCCTTGACTCTGGGTTCTGCATTTGATCATGTGTTTGGACTTTTACTTGTTTGTGGATTTTGAACTAAGACCTTGGACTTTGGACTGGACCTGGATTCCAGACTCTTGCCTTGCTTTTGAATTTGGTATCCTTGTGCTCAGATTGAGAATTGCTGGACTCAGTAGGATGGGTGAGAATGGTGGCCTGGGAATCAACATTAAGGGCTTGGACTGTCAATAAAGTTCTTAAAACTTCCTTGCATCTGCTTGTATGGACTAAAACAAGACAGTTCAGACGGATGGCAGTATTTACAAAATAAACCAAAATATGGATACACATCGGCTTTCATAGAACAAATGCAGAAAACATATATGATCAAGTAAGAAAAAGCACACAGAACAAGCAAATCATTTCTTTATATTAAATAAAATTCTCACAAGATATGTTGCATACAGCAATGTGTGGGTAGCAAATGATAAAGCACAATAGCTACTCCCATTTAAACTAGAAGGAACAGAAATATCCACACCTATTAAAACTTTTGGATAATATGAAGATTTCAGACCCTCATTCATACCGTGGGCATGATTTGTTCATTTGCTGATTAACCAGAGAGAAGGTTCTGTCTAGGCAGCTCATTCTTTTGCAAACTGAATGTTCTATTTAAAATCTCTCCATGTGATTTCACAGCTAGCGGTCCTTTTTGAAAAAGCTGCATGATTAGAGTATTAATCTTAGAAATGCAACTATTTGGGGATATCTAAGCCGTGCTCTCTGTCATTGTCCTAAATTTATGAATAAAAGATGGGAGATTTTTTTTTGTTTCTAATCGCTTTCCGGAACAATGCATAATAAAAAGCTCTTCTCAAATCTTACCAATATTTTCATCTCTGCTCTGTAATTTACAACAGTCATTTTAATCAAGCAATTAAGTTTAGGCAGGTATTTGCAAAATTTAAAGTCTATTTAGATTTTGAGAACAAGGAAGATAGCTATTGATATATAAGCAAATCAAAGATGTCTGTAATCTTAAAAACTTCTAAAGATTCTTACTTCGGACAATTATTCAATTTTTCCTTGTGCTTTTTGCATCTTTAGTAGACGTCGAAATTTCAACTGCCACATTCATTTGTTATCTAGTCAAATTTCCCTTTGTTTTGGTCCCTGTGTGTGTGTTTAAGTCAGATCAGTAACACATTTATTAACAAATGCATGTTTAGCATCACATTTGCAATTACTGTAAGTACTAAGAGATATAGAAGGCTCCTGAATGAAAAACAAACAAACCTTGGTTTACAATTTGATCCACATTGTCAAGGGAGGTGACTCAACATATTACAGTATAAAAAAAAATCAGACTGTTGTGATATAGATGTATACATCAATCCAGGACTAACTGAAACACAATACTCATGTGAAATAGCATTGTCATGGATTTCATTATCTAAACCAACAGAATGTGATGTCTTCCATTGGGCTGTTTGTGATTGTGTACTTTTAGTCATATGGATCTAAAAGGAATGGAGTGATACTTCTGCTTCAAAGCAGCCACAAGTCTGTCCCTGTACTCCTCTTTTCATGTTCCAAAGCCAAAACATGTTAAAACTTGAGGTGGGGCAGGAGTAAGCAGGAGAATGCTTCCCATAACACCCAATATGACCCAAGTGAGCAGCAAGGAAAACATCTATTCCTACCAGCAATAATCAGGGAAACAGGAAGAATAGCAGCAGCAAATCTGACTATTTTCTATGCATATCTATTACCTAAAGAGTCTCCCAAGCCTGTTCAGTGACACCCCAAAAAGTTCATTTAATGTTTCAAACAGTGCATTGATAATGTTACCTAGTTTGGGTAATGAAACACTTGCAAGAAAACAACCAAGTTCAGAGAGCATCAAGAACTCCTCATGGATGGACTTGTTGGCTGTGAATTCTGGGGACTGAAGTCCACATATCTTGAAATTGCCACAGTGAAGAAAACATTGGGCTAGATTCTTTAAGAAGAGAACAAGAGGGAAGCCTATTTGTCCAACCTCCCACTTTCCAATGGCATTTTTTAAAGCCACGAGCACACAGCTCAACCTGCTGGGTCACAGAATGGCTGTTCTCAAGTTCAACGACTTCAGTTGAAACCCAGTGCCCAGGATTACAGCGTGACTCTGCTATCTAGGATTTCCTGACCTACTCCTTCCATCACCTGATAGCAAAGAAGAAAGTCGGGTACCAATTTATATTCCTTTTTTCTTCCTGAGATACATGCTAAAACTTAACTGGTGCTTAGTATCCTGGCCAATCCAGCTTAGTATTGTTTAAACTGACTAGCAGTGGCTTTCAACAGATTTGGGAAATTTTATTTGATTTGTTACAATTGCATTTATGATACTTGTAACATCTAAATAATAATCAGATCAAGTAAATTATGTAATTACATAATTAAATAGTCATAATACTATAATCAAAGAGGGTGCAATGGCTCAGCAGTTAAAGACATTGAGTTTGTTAGCTGGAAAGCTGACAGCCCAGGTTCAAGACCCAAGCACAGTGTGACCGGGGAAGCTCCCGTTACTTGTCCCAACTCCTGCCCACCTAGCAGTTTGAAAGCATGCAAACACAAGTAGATAAATAGGTGCCACTTTGGGGGAAAGTTAAGAGGATTCTGTGTGCCTCAGCATATAGTCATGCTGGCCACATGACCACAGAAACGTCTTCAGACAAGCACTGCCCCCTAGAGTTGGACACAACTGGCAAGGGAAACCTTTACCTTTAATACTATAATCATAAAAATATTGCATTGTGTATTATAAGAACCAATAACTCTTCACATAGCTAGCAACTTCCACCTCTTCATGCCCCAATGTTCTTTGAAAGAACCAGGATTTTTAACAGATCTTATGTCTGTTGGGAGATGTTGCACAGAAGGGGAATTTCTCACGAGTCCCCTCCTATCACATCTTATGAAGAAGAGGGGCGCTCAGCAAACAAGTTACATTTGAATAGGCAGATTCTATTTAGAGCAGGCAGTCTTGAAGACAGCCAGGTATCAAGCCAGGTATCAAACCAACTCTGTCTGGTTCCTTGAAGGGTGACCCCTTGGTCACGGCCCGAGAGCACCACCAGCGTAGCGCCCTGCGGATTTGCGGCGTGACCCTGACTAGGTGGTTGGATGCGCTGGTGTTCTGCCGTTGGTAAGGGAGCAGAAACCACTGTAGGTCCCGTAGATGGAACCTGGCCCAGGGTACAATGGCTATGGCCGATACCATCTTGCCCAATAATTGGGAAAGTGTTAGTATCGGAACTGAGCGCTGTTTGTGCACCCGGCGAGCCAGTTCCCTGATGCCGGCCACCCGCTCCTGGGAGAGATAGACCATACAGTTGGTTGTGTCTATCATGGCCCCCAGATGCAGCAGCCTGGACGAGGGAACTGTCTGGCTCTTCTGAAAGTTTACTGAGAATCCGTGTAATTGGAGGACGCGAATGACGGTCCTTACATCCGCCTGAGCTGTCTGTAGGGATGTTGCTTGGATTAGTATGTCGTCTAGGTAACATTGGACGCATATTGGGATTTTTCTCAGTTTGGCGGCTACCACTGCTAGTATCTTGGTAAATACCCTGGGTGCCGAAGACAGACCGAAGGGGAGAGCCCTGTATTGGAAGTGTTTTTCCCCGTAACAGAAATGTAGGAACCGATGGTGGTTTGGGTGGATGGGAATGTGAAGGTAGGCTTCCGTGAGGTCTATCGACGCCAGGAAGTCTCCTTGTCTGATGCTTCCCAGGATGGACTGAAGGGATTGCATCTTGAATTTTTTGTATGTTATGTAGCGGTTGAGGTTTTTGAGGTCCAGGATTCCCCTCCATCCTCCTGAAGTCTTTGGAACCACAAAGAGGATGGAGTAAAATCCTCTGCCTCTGTATTCCGCTGGGACCGGTTCTATGGCTTGAATGTCCAACAGGTGTTGGATGGCCTCCTGCATGAGTTTGCGTTTGGTGGGGTTCCTGGAGACCGAGCAGTTGATGAGTCGGTCTGGGGGTGTGACCAGGAACTCCAGGGACAACCCGGACTGGATGGTTTGTAGTACCCAGTTGTCCATGGAGGTCTGTTCCCACTGGTGGAAGAAGTGAGCTAGTCTTCCTCCAATGGGTAGGTCTGTGTAGGAGTCATTTTGTCTTCCGGTACGGATGACCCGTTCCACGAAAGGGTCATCTCGACTGGTTTTGTTGTCTGGGCTGGAACCCCGGTCTGTGGTAGAGGCGGCCGTATGGTTTGTTCTGCCTGGGAGTGAATGGCTTGGGTGCCTGACTGATAGGTGTGGTTGTTGGTTGGCGAAAGGACTGCCTACGAAAGTAAGGTGTGGTACGTTTGTCCGACCTTTTGTTCAAGTGTGCCATGACCTTCCGCTTGTCTTTGTTCTCTACAAGATAAGGGCCCAAGGCCTCCCCAAACAGACTGCTGCTTGAGTAAGGGGGGATCGCTAGTCGTCACTTAGCCTTGGTGTCAGCTTGCCAGTGTTTTAGCCATAGCATTCTCCTGGCAATTATGTTAGATGCTATGGATCTGGATGAAAAAATGGCCGATTGGAGCGTTGCGTCTGCAGCGTATTCCGTGGCTGCTACCATCTTAGTCAGGTCCTGGTGTGTTCGTATGTCCTCCATAGGAATTATGGCTTGTAGTTGTTGCAACCAGATGAGGGTGGCCCGGACAAAAAAGGAGGCTGAGGTGGCTGCTTTGATGGCCCATGTCGCTGTCTGGTGGGTTTTGCAAAAGGCTTGTTCCCACTTTTTGTCATCTGCCTTAAGGGCCTCCACTAGGTCCCCAGCCATGGCTGTCTGGGAGACCAAGGGGGTCCAGGCTTCATCTACTTTAGGTATTTCTAAGGCCTCATTGAGGTCTGCGGCAGTGCTGTATAATTTTTTGTCCGTACCACTCACTGATAGGAAGGAAGCGGGAGAGTCCCATGGCTTCTTGATCCCTTTAAGGAAAATAGCGGGGCAAGGTATGTGGTGCTGCGTTGTCACCTTTTCAGCAAATACGGGTCTGGATGTGGTGGCCGGTGTCGCTTGCGGCTGAGAGAACTGATCCGTCCCTATGTCCGCAATGACTGTGGCCTTGCGTAGTATCGTGAGGAAGCGGTTGTGATTAAATAATCCCCCTGAGGGGGGCTCAGGGGGGAGTTCCTCATCCTCTGACATAGAGAACTCAGGTTGATCCTACTCTTGTGGTGAAGAATAACCACTCATGGAGGACTGGGCCGGGGAGGCGGGTTCCTGAATGCCTGAGGACTCTGAGGAGAGTTCCGAGTATGGCATGGCTGAGGTGGAGGGCCCCTGGTCGTGATGGGCAGAGCGCTGTGCTAGGGCTCGGTCCACTACTTTGGTTAATAGGGCCTCTAGCCATCCATCTGCCCAGATGTCCCCTATGTCATTACCTTTGGGTGTGGTGACCGCAGGTGGAGAGTTGGACTCAGTGGTTGTGCCTGCCGCCGTGGTTGTTTGTTGGGCCGATGTAGATGGACCCAATGGTAATTCCATCTCGGTGGCTGCCATTTGAACCAAATCCAATTGGGCCTGCCTCTGCGCTCTGGAGAACTCCTTCTCCAGGGCCTGGTGCCTACGGCTGGCTTGCTTTTCCGCCAACTTGGAGGACCTCTTGAGCGAGTGTTTTGTCTTCGCTTTGCACTTGCCTGCCACCTTCTGGCCAGAAGGTGTGTTGCAGCCGTAATTGGGAGGTGGGGGGGTCGTGCTCATGGATTGAGGCAACGAGGGTCCTTCCATCCCGCTTGAGCAGTCCCAGAAAAACTGAGAAGACGCTCAGGCAGGCAAGTATTGGCGGGAGCGAAATTGGAACAAGTACCAGGACTGTTCCCCTGATCACCCGACCACAACAAAAATATTCTCTCTGGGCTAAGGTCACGGTAGCTGAGGGAGGTACCGAAGGCACGTTTGGAACCACTCTTTGGGTTCCGCCCAGAGGCCTTAGGTGACCAGGCAACGTGCACCAGTAGAAAAAAGAAAGGGGAGGCAAAAAATATCAGTGGCGACCTCAAAAGGGTCTGTAGGCCTGACTTAATACACAACAAAGGTATCAAATGGCGGTCACCTAGAGCGGAATTTATTCTTATTAATATTATTACTATTATAATAATAATAGGAGTAATAATAATAATAATAACAAAATAATAATAATAATAATAACAACAACAATAATAATGATGATGATAATATTGTGTTCTGCCTTTAGGCCTGTTGGCCTTGCAGTAGCTTAATTTTTAGCTTTAATTTTTTTAAAAAATTTATTTATTTTTATTATTATTATATTTTATTCTATTATTGTATATGTATATCGGGGATGGAGCGCTGGCTGTGTGCTCCTATCCCGCCGCTATCAGGGCTTCCAGATATGTTGTGGAGCTTCCTTAATCTCCGTTTGCCTTCCTCTGTAAGAGATGGTGGCCGCTGCTCGTTTCTCTCCGAAACGGGCTCTGCGGTTCCCAGGAAGGTTCTCTAGCCCCCGGTTCTTAGTTGGGGCTTACTCCCCTCCTGTGCTACAGCTTTTTAAAAAGGAGGGTGGCCGCGGCTCGTTTTCCTCCGAAAATGAGCTCCACGGCCTCCCAGAAGCCGCTTGTGCCCGGGGATCTAAATTTGGCACGCTGGTGATGTTTTAGGGGAATCCCAGCCGGGGATTGCCTTTGTTGCCTGAAAGCGGCAACTAAAATGGCGCCCGCAGTTGCCCTGGGCTGCTAGGTAATCTCCGACGATCCGAATTCAAGTTTGAATCCGGACCTGGAGATTGTTATTTTTTCCCCAAATTGAGGGGAAAATCCCTTGGAAGGTTGGGGAGAAAAGCTCAGCAAGTGGTATCTGCTGATGCCTTCTTCTCCCCTTTTCCATCCCCAGAGCCCTGGGGCCGGCTGGGATCTGTGGGGAGTTTCCCCCCCACACCCCCTTTTCCAATTTTAGATATGAGATCAGGGATGATCCCAAGGAAAAATTAGTGGTTGGGGAAAAGGTTCAGCAAGTGGTCTCTGCTGATAGCTTTTCCCCCCCTTTTCCACCCCCAGAGCCCTGGGGCTGGCTGATATCTGTGGGGAAGTTACCCCCCCCCACCAATCCCCCTTTTAATTTTAGGTTTGAGATCAGAAGTGATCTCCAGAAAAATTTGTGGTTAAATTCCTATAGGTGGCAATTTCTTTGGAAGGGGAAGCCAATTGTTAAGGGATAATCAATCAATGGATTTCTTTGTCTAACCTGATAAGCTGAGAGCCACGCCAAAACGAGTCTTCTCGAGCAGAGACCAAGTTAAGAATGGACTCCACAGGAAGTGGGGGCGTGTCAAGTTTTGGCTACTTGGTCTCAAGAGCAGGCAGACAGAGAAAACCATTGGTGGATTATCCATCTCCTGTACTGGAGAAGGGGAATTTCTCACGAGTCCCCTCCTATCACATTTTATGAAGAAGAGGGGCGCTCAGCAAACAAGTTACATTTGAATAGGCAGATTCTATTTGGAGCAGGCAGTCTTGAAGACAGCCAGGTATCAAGCCATGCAGGACTGTAAAGGTCATCCCCAGCACCTTGCATTTTTCCTGGAAATAAGCCAGTTACCGATGCAGCTCCTACACTATTCATGTTACATCTCAAGCTCAGATGGTCCTGGAATGTTACGTTGCACTATTTTCTCTGCAGCTAGAGCATGGTGAGTGGGTCAGTAAGAGAAAAAAAGAGTCCCATCTTCTTTTAGCTCTCCCTCTATTTCAGATATGTCAAACACAAGGCCCAGGGGCCGGATGAGGCCTGCAAAGTGGTTTCATGTGGCCTGTGAAGCCATCCTGGAAACAGTGAGGGAATGGCCCCACTGCCTTGGCCCTGGCCCAGGCCAGCCGGGAGTCAATGTACAATTTTGTGGTGGCCATCTATGCTGAAATGCATTCAGTCTTAGCTCCACAAGGCCGTCTAGGAACCAGCCCCTGCTGTGTTGGCCCCGCCCCCTGGGTGCATACTGGGGAGGTGTCACCCTTTGTGAGGAATGAAGAAATGGATCATCCCTTGGCGCTTGCCCCAGTCCCACCCCCTTCTGCCAGAGGCCCTCAGATCTGTACCATTCCTGCCCAGGTCCCCACAGGCAACCTTGACGCGAACGATATAGAGCTGGCCATGCCACCCAGTAGGCCACACCCACTCCATCCACGCTCACCCAGTAGGCCGCACCCACCCGGCTTCCCGAGGGTAACCGCAATGCTGATGCAGCCCTCAATGAAATTGAGTTTGACACTCCTGCTCTATTTACTTGGTTTGGCTCCACATAAAAAGGTGGCTTTACATCAACAACATTATACACATCCTTCATTGTGTATAAGAGTAAACTCCATCCCCTACTAGCATTGATGATGTTACCTAATTTGGTAATGAAATGTCTGTCTGCAAAAAAACAATCAAGCCTACACCCTTCGTTATTAGATGGCTTTCATTAAACATTTTTTTCTTTCCCAAATACCACTTTTTTCTGGGCTGGTAGCCAAATTTGTTTCTTGTGTGCCATGCCAGTGGCCATACTTCCAAAAGGAACAGGTGGAGGCAAACCAAGAAAAATCATTTAAGATAGTATTTAATTTAAATTAAACATAGTCAAGGCAGTTATTTTCCAATACTTTACATCCACTACACAGATATCATCATTCTTATTCTAGAATTGCTTTAAAAAGCTTGATTGCAACTTGGCATTTGATAAGTGGAATCCACGTTGGTGCTATGGTATTAAGGTTATCGCAACCCTCTAAGAAATAAACCTTTTTTTACATCTCCTCAACTATCTATAGCTAGGTAATCCTTTAGGATTAAAGTATTAAAAATCAAGGAGTTAACAGTAAGATCCAACAACCCCAGAAAGGAGAGTACAATTAATTAGAACTCACAGCTTGAGAGGAGAACTTTTTATCAGGGTCACCTTAACCACTTTTGATGCTGAGGAAACACCGTAACTTTTTTTTCCCTTCACACAAAAACAGCCAACAGCAGAGCATAACCAGATGTTACCTTCTCTTAAGTTTCTGTAAACCTCCATGACCTTCTTCAAATTAGAAAATGCAATAGATTTTTTTTTAAACCGCAGGAGCTATCATTAGTGAAGCATTGTAAGGATTTCCATTAATTCATAGCCAGCCAACCAGGAATTTTCCCACAGCTATATACCAAAAAAAAAAAAAAAAAAGGCAGGGAAGTCACTAAGTGCTTGGCTAGATCTGAATATGTTCAGAAGTAAGATCAGAATATCTAGTTAGAAATGAAAACCCAAAGCAGCCTGCTAAGATAATATGCTCTACCAAGTTTTGATTCATCACAGAAGCCATTCGTGGCAGATGATAGAAAATACTTTCACAATAGCTGGAAAAGACATTGAAGCACGTCTTTCACAAGAGAATGTTCCAGTAATGGTAGACTATACTTTTAATAACAAAAACAATGCACTGATTACTAAATACCATTTTTGAGTCTTCCTTGCTGCATTACAGAGCTTGTTCCACCATTTAATAACAATAACTATTTTATATAAACCAAACCTGCAATTCACAATTATGTTGTAATTAAAAAAAAATTAATCAAAGTGTGAAAACTCAAGACAGAACTGAAATGCAGAGTACAATTAATGGGGGGGGATATGAAACATTTAAAAAGCATAGCTTTTGCCAATTACACAAATGTATACTAGTATAAAATTCCTGTAATAACAAGCAATGTAGCTACAAAAGATATCTCAAGACTACATTGCTGAAAAGGGAAACTATACAGGAAATGTCTATTTTCCATATCACTGGAAGAAAATCCAGATAAATCATTTAGGATTTTGAACATTCCACTGTATCTCCCTTCCACTGTTTCTACTCTTAAGTAGTAAAATAGAACAAAAAAGGGTCAAGACTAATAACAAGAGCCTGTGTGATCTAGTTGTCTAGTGGTTAAGGCACCAAGCTAGAAACCAGTGGACTGTGAGTTCTAATCCTGTCTCAGGCATGAAAACCAGCTGGATAACTATGGGCCAGTCACTGTCTGTCAGCCCAACCCACCTCACAAGGTTGTTGTTGTGAGGAAAATAGGAAGAAAGAGTATTAAATATGTTTGCCACCTTGAGTTATTTATAAAAATAATAAAGGTAGGATAAAAATAAATAAAACAAGGATTACTTGAATTCAGGCAGGCAATCATTTTATGCAATATGTTTCACTGATCTATGGTAATGGATTGCTGAATGCATGCTTGCTGTGCAAACTGCTCCATGTTTGAACTGGGTAAAACTTCTCACATATCTGTTCCACAGTTGATCTCACAGAGAGAGGACAGGAAGCCAGAAGATGTTTTGTCAGCCACAATAATTCATTTATTGTTATCAGTAATGTATATCTCATAGAAAACCGTCTCTAACTTGGTTTACACTTCTTCTTATGCCATAATAGTGATAACCTTTTGTATGTGATCACTCATTGCAATTTACAAAGTATGGTTTCTGGCTTGGTCCACTATGTGAACCTAGTCAGTGTTGATATACAGTACTCAATGGTTAAGCAAAAAATTGCTTCTTGATATAGAAATACAGGTAGTCCTCAACTTATAACAATTGAGCCCAAAATTTATGTTGCTACGGGAGACATTTGTTAAATGAGTTTTGTCCCATTTTACAATTTTTCTTGCCACATTTGTTAAGTGAATCACTGCAGTTCTTAAATTAGTAACACGGTTGTTAAGTGAATCTAGCTTCCCCATTGACTTTGCTTGTTATAAGGTCGCAAAAGGGGATAACATGGCCCTGGGACACTGGAACTGTCATAAATGTGAGTCAGTTGTCAAGCAACTAAATCTAAATCACATGACCATGGGGATGCTCCAATGATCTTAAGTGTGAAAAATGGTCATGTTACTTTTTTCAGTACCGTTGTAACTTTGAAAGATCACTAAATGAACTGTTGTAAGTTGAGGATTACCTATAATCAGAGCAAAAGGAAAGGAAAGGAAAGTAATTTAATGGAAAAGGTGAAATATTGAGGAGAAGAAAAAATCCTTTTTGTTCAGTCTACACCAGTGTTTCTCAAACTTGACTATTTTAACACGTGTGGATTTCAATTCATGCTGGCTAGGGTATTCTGGGAGTTGACATCCAGGCATCTTAAAGGAGTCAAGTTTGAAAAAAACCTGGGCAACACATTTAGCTAAGCAAGAGCAATAATAAAAAAAAAAAAAGCTCAGAGCTATGGACAAGAAGGCAATCACCCACTGATACGCCTACCAGCCTGTGAATAGTCTGTTTGGATTCTGGAGGGAATAAATAGCCGCCAGGGATAATAACCATAAATAGTCTGTCCATTAATTTGCCAACATTTTAAAAACTGTTTTAAAAGAAGCATCACCAGTTTCATTCTGTGGTGTAAAAAAGTGCTTCCTTTTGAAGGTTGCTATTCTCCCTATTTACTTGTAATGGATAATATTTGGTTCAAACATTGCTCAAGAAGGTGAAAAAAAGTCTGCCCTTATTTTGTCTGTCTGTGTGTGTGTGTGTGTGTGTGTGTGTGTATTGAACATATAAACACACATACACATACACACACATACAGTATGGTCTCCTAACCGTTTTCCTTCTTCCAACACTGAACCACTTCAGTTTGATTAACCATGATTTATTTAATTATAACTGGCTATGTCCACACAACATACTGAGCCAAAAAAAAAAAAAAAAAACCCAAGCAACATGATAACATAGCACAATGGGTGACTCCCAACTCATGTGCTGCTCTATCTGGAGGCTTCTAGATGCAAGATGATACATTTGGATGGCAATAAGTTGAAGAAAACTACTTGCAATATATGTTGAAGATGTTAGTTGTTTGTAAGAAATAGATCAATTGCTGAAATTCTTGCAGCCTTATATTTTCTTTTAAAAAAACTTTCTTAGATTTTTGTTTTATACAGATGCAAAATATCTTCCAATTAGGGACAAGAAGGTTGAATGAAGGTTAATCATTTTGTCTAGTTATCAGGATACTGAAGTCCTAGAGCAGCACTGGAAAACAAATCTAGGCTTAGGCTATTATATACACACTGTATACTAACTATATAGTCTATGCCAGGGGTGTCAAACTTGCAACATCACGTGACGTGTCGTGATGTATCGTGATTTTTTTCCCATTGCCGGCAATGGGGTGGGGTGCGGTTTCGCCATGACGCATCTGGCCAGCGAGCTGGCAATTTGACACCCCTGGTCTATGCTGTTCTTGATCAGACCACTATAAAAATGCTTAATGATTGAAAAAAAACCTCATCATCTAAGAAACTAGCACCTTCCTTTCAGTTTTGGAGGACAGCAAAAGGGACCACTCTTTGAGTAAAAAATAAATTCTACATTGTCAACTAAGAGGATAAATCTTTACCTCACAACATCAGCTGAAATGACTGCTGAGTTCATAAATGTATATTCATTCTCAAATATTCATTGCACATATATTCTGGAGCAACAGTGTCTATAACATGAAGTAACATCAAACAATGATTCATGCACATGGTCATGATGCAAAGGCTGTATCTGTCAGAATGTCATTACACAAATATCATCACTGCATCCTCCTGACACCCACATTATCCTTATTAAAATAAATTTTATTCAAAAACTGTGATTTTTCCATTTTTATAAAATGTTTTATAGATGGCATTTGGATCCCCAAAAGCTGTCCCGCATGTATCCTAATTTACAGCCCAAATATTGGAGATGTGGAAGTTTAGATGCAACCTATTTTCATATTTGGTGGACTTGTAGAGATATAAAAGCTTTTTGGATTAAGATTTGGTGGAATATTCAAAAGATTTTTAAGAGAAAGATAAAATTTACTCCGCAATTATTTTTGTTGGGTATTATGGCTGATTTTGATGTTAAAGAAATTAATTTGATGCTGAATCTTATAACAGCTGCAAGATTATTGGTGGGGCAATATTGGAAGAAAAATTCTTTGCCTACTATGGAAGAATGGATACTTAAGGTGTCTAATTTAGCAGAAATGGCGAAAATCTCAGCCTGTTTGAAGGACCATTCACAAGAAAAATATATTTCGGTTTGGAGAAGATGGATTGATTATATTCAAAAGAAATATGAGACTGAAAAGTATTATCTTGCTTATAAGTAGATTTTAGATTATTATTAATAGTTTAATATGGTTGAATTTATATTATTTTTAGTGTTATGGTTTAATTATATTATTATTATTGTTTTTAATTAGTTAACATTTGTTTTGAAAAGGAGTTAAAGTATGTTATAGATTGATTGATAGTATAGTCGGGTAATGTTTGTTAGATTATGATTGTTTATTTGTTACCCTGTAATCAGCTCTGGGAAGTGGGGGAGGGGGGGAGGGGTGGGAGGGGTTTGGGTTATATTGTATTAAATTTGTAAAACTTTTAATAAAAAAAAAACTGTGCTTTTTCCCTAACCTGGATCTTTCTAACCCTGACTTTGAAGCTCTGAAGTTACACAGATTCTACCAAATTCTTTTAAAATGAGAATGACTTCACAGGTTCTAGTCCAACTTTTTTTACCCGTAGGTCTATTGATACTACAACTTTCACATTACTCAACCAACTTGCTACTGGCCTTATAGAACCAATTCAAAGAAATGGTGCTAGGCTGGGGAAGGGTATTATTGAGAGCATCCTCCCATCCAATATTTTACAGAAAAGAAACAAGAAACATGCTAGGCAAATACTTTCATTCTTTCCCTCCTATTACATGGCAATCTGGCACACTGTACATCTGATATAACAAGTCTTTGATTAACTTATTTGCATGACTACTAATGTCTAGCTTTGTCCCAGAGAATTAACCAATTAAAAAAAGATGGCTCTAGCATGTGTTAACAAGAAAAAGGAACCACAGGAGTGTTCTTCAGGCATTTATGCCCCTTCATAGATCAGAAGGATTACACAGATGAGTCTTTTAGTATCACCCACTCTGTCACATCATTGTCTCTACCACTCTCTTTTCACTCACAATTTTTAACCCAGCTTTGAACCTTAATCTTTGGTCCTCTAATCACATACATACTGTCCACAAGCACAAACAATTTCCTGCTGCAGCTGTACCACTAAAGCAATGAAGCCCACTAGCAACACACTACAAGACAGAGGGTATAGGACAGTGGTTCTCAACCTTTCTAATGCCGCGACCCCATAATACAGTTCCCCATGTTGTGGTGACCCCCAATCATTTATACATCACTGGGTGCCAGGGGCATGGCCAAAGAAAAGGGGGAAAAAATGGCGGACAGCCTTGTTTGGCGACCCCCGTGAAATGGTCGTTTGACCCCAAATGGGGTCCCGACCCACAGGTTGAGAACCACTGGTATAGGACCATTCAAAAGGCAAAAAAGGATAACCTGTGAGAAGAGGGATCAAAGACATTCAAGTAGGTTTAATGAGCATAGGCAAAAATCATCTCCACATCTCCATGTGAATACTGTTTCTCCTATTTCACAAAATTAGAGGCAAAGCAGAAGATATATTAACAGTTAAAAAGATCATTTTGCTACTATTCTGATAAGCAGTTGAGAGAATTCATTTAACTTACCGGTTCATATATTTCTTGTTTAATCTTGATTTAAAGCATAGTATTTGTCATTATAAATCAGTGGTGGCAAACCTATGGCACGGGTGCCAAAGGCAGCACGCAGAGCTCTCTCTGTGGGCACACGCGCCGTCGCCCCAGTCCTAGGCCTTCAGCTGGGTTTTATAAAACCTTTTCCCTTTAGGCCTCCGCTGCCGTGTGCAAAAAAAAAAAGTGTCAAGCCCCACAGGGCTTGCCATTCACGGTTGGGGGGGGTGATACACAGCTGCCAGCCACCGCCCCAATGCCGGACGCCACCACGGAGCTGGGGAGTCACCAGCACCACCCCAGTCCCAGGAAGGCGCCAGCTGATTGCCGGATACAGCCCTCCGTTTCCCTCCCTCTCTGCGGCCCGGCAGCCTGCCGCGCCCGGGACAGGAAGCTTCGAGCTGCTGACGGAACTGCGGGCTGTGGGGGGTGGCCGGTCGACAGCATACCTTCTGGGAAGACGCTCTTGCTGGGCCAGTGCAGCGGGCGGCCGGCGAAGGCCATGATCGGTCGCAAATAGCTGAGCAGCGCAGAGGGAAGCCGACTGTTCTCCGGCCTAGGAAGACGCGGGAGGTCTCCGGGGCCCAAGAAGGGGGTGTTGTCGACCAGTCAGAGCAGCACCGGCATGGAAGGGTCTGACGGCATGGAACCGAGCCTGTGCAGCCAGAATAGGACACAGCAGGGCGGGGCCGCTTCAGAGGAAGGGCGTCACCAGCCGGACGAAGCTTTTGTAATAGTCAGGCGGTTAGTGGTTAGCAGCTGGGGGTGGGGTTCGGGGGTGTGGCACAGTTATGTAAAGCACTGGGAGCAATTCTTGTTAAGGAATAAACCCTTGATTTCACTCCGTACCTGCGTTCCTGGTTTTTGCTTTCCTGGATGACAAAGGACAGTTATGACAAAAAGGTTCAATAAATCAGTTAATTTCAACTTCTTGCGGGAAAAAAAAGATCTTGCAAAGTTGGAATTGATTGATTGAACTTTTTAATCCCACCCAGTCTGTTGTTACCACTGCAGCCATGCCCACCCAACGGGCCACACCCACCCAATGGGCCACACCCATCCAGCACCTGACGATACATAAGTGGGTTTTGGGTTGCAGTTTGGGCACTCGGTCTCTAAAAGGTTCGCCATCACAGTTATAAACTATTTTTTATTCACCAAATTCAGCAAACCTAGAAAATTATGGTTTATTTAACAATTTAACACGAACTGTGAATCCAGTCAGACTTCTTTCCCAGTATAGAACTGGTACAATTCCAGATAATCACAAGGTGTTTTCTAATTTAAAAGTATACCTTGATCATAGGTATTTTCTAATTTACAGAGATATATTCATAGGTGATATATTCCAAATTACAACATAATTTTTTCTATATGACAGCAGAAAATCTGCTTCCAAGCATGCAATGTTGCAGTCATTGCAACATTAACCAATAATACAATTATCATCATGAAATAAATTCTCATTATTTCACACAAAGCCATTTTATAAATTAAACAAATACCTCTGGTCCATGTTTTGGAAGAGGTCTGATTCCCACCTAACACTGTTTTTAAATGGGATATATCAGATTTATCAGGTTTTGTACAGAATAATATATTTTATTACCGTAGCTAAAGTATTATGTTTTTGGTAAAATGCCAGTTTAGGTGTTAGGGTTAGTTTGTATGTCAAAGGAAAAAGTAAATTAATTTTCAGTTTCAAGTGTGGAATAACTATTTTAGCCTTATTGTTCACCAGTAGAGTTTGCTATTTTGTCATTTACTTATATCTTTAATGTAATACTGAAAGGATGTGGCCACTGGCAAATCCCATCTTTTAAAAATAATTAAATGGGCAATTTCAATAGAAAACATGCACAATTATTTTAAACTGAATTGATGGAGAACATACATGTCCTTTATTAAAACAAACTTTTAAAACAAGACTCCCAATGTTTACTTGATCAATCTCCACACAATCTATAGCATTACCTTGAGCAAGTTTACTCATTAGTATGCAGAAGTCTAGGCTATAGTCTCTCTCTAAGGATAGTATATGCACACTTAGTAGAGCATGAAGTCATGTAGACCTACTTTAATTCAACACACATTTCTTGATCTCTCTCTAGATTTCCAGTTAAGATGTATCAATAAGTTACCCAAATACTTTGATCCAAAGTCAATAGGATGCTTTCATGTTTCCACCTTGTTTTTAACAGAAAAGAGGGGAACCCACTCTTTTATCACATACTATAAATAGGGAACTTGAGGATTATAAATAAGCTATACTAAGCATTGCTGTCTGAATGGGATGCAATTACTTTAGTCCTTGTGGTTTTTCAATCAGCCAGTGTCCCTGCAGTGTTTAGAGTGGTAAAAGGGAAGTGGCCTGTGGTTAAACAGAGGAAATACCGGAGGAATTTTAATACAGCAAATAGTCTTTTTACTTCATACAGGATAGCACTTCAAAGGCAGCCTAGCCCCAGAGCAGACAATGTGTTACAGGGGCCATCAGTCATTTAATAGTATGGCAAGTCTATTCAAAATGTACAAACAGACCAAGACAATTGCTATGCAAACAAGGCAATTGGTTTTATTCTGAAATCAGTGCTTATGAATGTGGCCCAGACTGTAATGATGGTTTTCTCTCCCAACACAAAACGTTATAGTTTTTTAAACAACTAAAATGAATGAATTTCTAAAGTAAAGAGCAGAGAAAATTTGAGGATAACTAAAAGTAATCTTTAGGCCAGTGCAAATTAGTTTTGTTGTGATGGAATGAATTCTATTTTTTTCAGCTAAATTTAAATTGATGTGGCTTTTTTTGTCAATAGAGCAATTAATTTCATTTTTATTGGAAAATGCACCAAATCTTTGGGAAGAATTAGAGCTTCTAAGGTTCTCATGTACATATACCAAGATTTTAAGATGTTCAAATCAATTATTAACTTTGGCAAGTTGTCCCTGTAAAGGTTTAGTTCCTTTCATATAGCTATATATTTATTTTTACAGAGAATTTCCCTTCCAGGTATGAACACAATTAATCCATGCCAGTGGGTCACTTCCTTTGTTTTCTTACAACTTATCTTACAATTTATCTCTCCAATTTAGACTCTGGGTGGTGTATAACAGAACTTAACAGTCAATAAATACCTTAAAAACCATTATTATAATTATTAAAAACATTAAAACCATAAAAGACTATAAAAACAAAGCAAGAACAAAGAAACAGCATTAGAATGGATATTAATAATACCCGAGCCACTTCATAGTTCACCAGTCTCCTAGACCCTCCAACCCCCACCCCTCTTCATGACCTGATCCCCAGGAAATCTTTGTGGCAGTTTAACAAACCAACAAAAAAAGTAATGAAAGTCACTGGTGCCAGTCATCTGGAATTTTTAATAAAGCTGAAAACTGAGAGGAGCAGTTTCAGAGGAAAGGGATCTTTGTTTTTTGTTTCTCACACACACACACACACACACACACACACAGGCTCACACCAAGGAAAATCACACTCAGGGAACCCAAGAGGGAAACTGCAACTTCTGGAAGAGACAAAAGGTGAAGCCCTAAAACTTTTTTTTAATCAACTTACTAACACTCCCAGTTAGTTAGTCTTTCCCGGTAACGATCAGGCTTGTAACCAAACTGGCCTAGAGTGATTAGAATGACAAAGGCCAAGCAATCGCCTTTTATCCTCTTCTCCCGGGGCAGGTCGAGTTAAGGCGGGAGAAGAATTATGCAGACAGGCGGATAAAAGACCTGTGGAGCTACTTCACGCTTGTTGCTCCGTCCCTCTCCGTTGCCCCGTCCCTCCTTCCTTCCCAGCCTCCTTTGATGCGAAAATGCAGTCAGGCTCCGTCGCCAACCTTCCCCAAAGCTTACAAATGCCAGCTGGCCCTCTTGTTTGCTAGATAGGGAAGGAAGGAAGGAAGGAGGAAGGAAGGGAGGAAGGGTCAGCCTTGCTTGCATAGCAAAGCGGGCGCATTCCTGCCATCACCCGGCTGTCGGTGCCCCGAAGCGTTTGAACTCGAAAGGTATCTGGCACCTCGCAAACTTGGTGCCTTTTCCTGCCTTCGGTCAGAATAAACGGAACCTGGACCCAAACAGACCGGGATCAAATCCAACCCTGGGCAAACCCAAACCGCCGGTCTGTCTTACCATCCAGCCGCAAGCATCGCCCGCGGATCCTTTCCTGCCACCGCCGCTGCTACTGGTCCCTCCTGCGGACACGGCCAGACGCGGGCCATCGAGGCAGGCCGTGAGAGAGAAGAAGAAAGAGCAGAACTTGAGCCAAAGGGCCATCGCCTGCCTGGTAGAGTCCGAAGAGCAAGTCGGACCGCCAGAAGTTAACTTCAGATGGGGGAAAACCAGGAGGGAAGGGAGAAAGCAACGGCACGCATGCGCGACGGAGAATCCACCAAGACGTTCCTCCAGGGAACTCCTGCTTTCCTCTAGTTTAGCCCACCCACTCACACCTTGCTGACGGGGGAAGTAGGGAGAGGCTGGACCACCATTGCCATTTGTCTAGGTGCGGGAGAGGTCAGTTGGTACTCTCCTTCGAAGACGTTATTTTTTTAATTCAAAACAGCTGAAATGCTGTAAATCTGCGCAGAACGTCTTCAAAGGAAGACCTCGGGGGGGGGGGAATGGTCAACCACCATCTGTCTCTCAAAAAGGAAGTTGAAGGAAGGGGAGGTGGGAGATGTATTCTATTCAAATGTGCAAACGTTTATACCAATCTGGGGCAAGAAGTAGCAAAGTAACAAAAGCTAACCTCTCTTGGGTGGAGGGGAAAGAGACTGCATTTGAAAAATCCGGAGGCTTTCTCCTAAAATTATTTCATGCCAGCATAGGATTTGCTTCTACGTTTTAGCGTTTTCTGGTGCTAATATATAAACATGTAAACCAGACTGCAGCACAGTCTTTTTAAATATCAGCATGACTTTACAAAGCCTGTTTCACCCTTCCTCAATTTGATGCTTTCCTGATATCTTCCCATTGCTGGCCTCCCAGTGATGGGAATCATAGAGAAACATAAGATGTAGGAGGGACCCTTGTTCTACATACAAGTCAAAAAGAGACCAGATTCAACAGCTGTAAATAGTCCTTTGTAAATATAAAGCCATCTTGTTCAGTTTTGGAAACCTTAAAAGTGTGCTTTATAATTCCTATTATCCAAAATTATCTTGCCTAGCCAGAATAGTATCAAATTTATCTAGGGTGTGATGGAGGGTGGGGAGGGAATTATAATCCATGATCCAGTTTTGTTATCCATTTACACTAGACTAGTCTGTTTTTGGGAGAAACTTCATTTACATCTTTCCAGCCCACTCCTCCCAAAATATGTGCATTAATAGAAAATCTATTTGGTGTATTTCACCATAAACTAAGCATCTTCACAAATAAGGCATTTTTAAATATTAAAAATGGGATTATCTTCCTTATCAGCTGATGCTTTGTGCAAGGCATTGTGGCATGTGAATGGCTTGCAAGGAAATAATCAAATCCCTTGGCTCTGGTCTTTTCACAGACATCTGAGTTGTATTCATATAAACACTTCTAAAAAGTCAGCAGTCTTGTGTACCATCTCTTGCAGAGATATTAAGATATATTATGGACTATGTATCAAAAGAATTACAATATCCCCATGATAGAGATTTATGCCTAAATCTGCCTAAAGCAAATATGGGATGATTGTCTTGGATTATGTATCCCATTCAGGTTAAATGTTTGTATTTAAAAAGGAGGACAAGGAGAAAAAAGTAAATCCAAATATATTCAGCCATTCCTAATTGGTCCAGCATGGACCAATCAAACATTTTCTGTAAGATCAGCTAAAATGTTGCAGGTTTCATTTTGTACAATTACACAGTACTTGTTAACTTCCATTGCACAACCACACATCCCATTCCAATGTTGAACCAGAGGAGTTGTGCATAGGATTGCTGCCTCAGACATACCCTCTTAGCTGTTAGAATTTGATGAAAATGCTTCAGCCTTGCTGGCCCTGGCCAGATGGACAGGAAGGCACAAATTGAAAAACAATTAGTAGGTGAGAACTTTTAGTATACATTCCAATAAAACCTAGTGAAAGTCTGGTAGCACCTTTCCTGACTAACATTTGGTGAAATTTACTGCAGTTTACAAAAGCGTTTGCTTTTTAAACATTGGTTGCAATTTAAAATTTAAATTTAAAAACTAATTTAAAATTTGCTAATCAGAAAAATGCTACCACATTCCCTCTGATTTTTTTCCATCATAGATCAACATAGCTCTCCTACAATAGCACCTAAAAATACAGTGGACTCACATCTTGGCTCTAGGGAAGCTTTTCACCCAAGCATGAAAAGTACAGAAAATAGTTAATATTTTATTGAAGTTCCATATCTCATCCTTTGGCAATGTGTTCATAGCTGTGCCTTATGAACACATCCAACAATACTGATGTATTTATATCTCTGTGTTTTATTTCTCAGTAGAAAATCAAACAGCAAAATAAATCATGGTGTAAAATGCTGCAATTTTGTGACAAGTGGAGTTTCTGATCAGTTCTATCTTTCTTCACAATAGTCTTTTGCTGCTGAATAAAAATGAATACCCTTGACTTGGAGCTCATTCAAAAGTCATGGCTATCAGTCTAATGAGCTCTACAGATGGTTTTAGTTGCCTTTACCTCCTTGCTTCCAGCTAAAAACTTCCTTTGCTTCTGCAACAGCTGCTTCCAGATGGAAGAAGACATGCAGAGCACAATGACTCCCCTAAGGAAAAGTGAAAATAACAGCAGTAGAACGGATAATTTTGCAACGCGAGCTGCTGTTTTCCATCAGTTTTTCTATTATTTAGCAAAGTAAAAGCCATTTTTTAAAAAAATGCAGCAATACATTACTCTATACATGTGTGTTTTATCTATGTGGTTTATATGTATCAATATGTGTGTGTGTATATATGTGTGTATGTATATATGTGTATGGTTATGTGTGTGTGTGTATATATATATAGAGAGAGGGGGGGGGGGAGAGAGAGAGAGAGAGATGTCTACATATCCAAAACCTCTGTGTCTGGTGCTGGTGAAGAATGTCATGAATTCCACCATGCTGGGACCAGTGCCTGGGAGGGTCTGGATTGTAAAAGTGATTTTGAAGTAAGCTACAGCCTTAAATCTCACTTACAGAAGATAAACTTTCATGATTCCAGAGGGATTTTTTATGAAAATGTTTTTAGAATTTAGACTATTATCATAAGCTACTTATTTCATTGTAATTCTTGTTGAAATCAATTGCGCTTGCTTTTGAGTAAGAAAGCGGGGGGGGGGGCTGTTAGTTGGATCAGAAAATAACCACATTTCACCAAATGTGCATGCTGCTCATTCCTACCTGCATGCCTGCTCCCAGAATTTAAAAATAATCCTTTTTTAAAAAATACTTAGTACTATTTCCCTTCAAATTACACCTTCTTTAATAAGAGAAAAGGGAAATTTCTGGTTAAATGACAAATCACTAAGAGTGAGTTGGGCAGCCATATACATTCTATAAATAAACAAACAAACACCCATCTTGAAATTATTATTATTCCTCTTCCATCAGATGTTTTATATTCTGTATAGAGGTAAACACACTTAAAAATAACTGGAACCATTGTTCAAAAATATCCTTCAATGTATCCAATGTTAAAATATTTTGCTCCATTCTGTATTAGTAAGTCAAATTTAATTGTTATTCTCCTTTAATTGAAATATTTAGTTCCTTCTAGTTCCCTCTAGTGTCCAATCTTCAAAATTCCATCCAATAATATTTTTTTAAAAAAAGAATTCAAAACAAATGCATTTTCCTATATAAAATATTCTTATAATTAATTCCCAAATCTTATTTCAAATCCAACTGGACCCTTAGTTCTTTTGTAACTTTCCAAAGTGCCCTCTCTCCCCCCTCCCCCCCCTCTCTAAGTTTATAAATTTAAGTGTGTGTGTCCTTTAACTTGTAACTTGTATTTAAAGCTTCTTCCTCTAAGAACTGAAGGAAAATCACTATTGTTTTCAGATTTGTAGATCCAAAGATTTCTAATAGCTGAAGAATAATTAACAAGCAGTTTCTGAAAAATAATTAGAAAAGGAACCATGCAAATCCGGTGTTCTTTTAAAGACCATGACCTTGGTTTGAGCAAAATAACTACTTTCTCATCAGACCTCTAAACCTGCCAGAGACTGCTGTCTTGTAGTTTCCTCATGAAGAACATCTGCCTCAAGCATTTGTGGGCAATCTCAAGTCCTCCCCCTGTCCAGAGAGGAATTATGGAAAGCCAGTCTATTTTCTGTTTCTTCTTTCTACTGTGGTCATGTTCTCTGCTTTTAGCAGAGTTGCCTTCTATTTGTCATTTTTTTCCCCAGAAAGTAGGCAAAATAGTTATGCTTTCTGGATTTTGGGAAATGTGAGTGTTGTTGAGCTCATTAAATGTGAGCTACCCAGTACTGATACAATCTGATGGAATGGGCTGGTTGGAGCTTTCAAAAGGTGACAGATTTTAGAATTTCAGGATACACAGTTTTCTTAAAACCCCAAATGCAACTTTGTGCAAAATATATACACTCAAATAGTTTTAAAGCCAAGCATTTGTTTTGACTACCAAAGTAAATGGAGCTTGCAGTCTTCACATACAAGTCCAGTTTAGGTTACTCTGAGCTTTCTTTTTCACAACATGGGAGAGGCATAATGTTGATGCTACTGATGCTAAACAACCAGGGAAAGAAGTCATCTGACTTTGCTAATTCACCATAAACTACTTAGAGGTCTTCATAACACACTAAATGAGAGACTTACCAGAACTCCAGATGTCCTTATACCTACTCCAGCTTTACACTGTTTATTGATAGAGATAAGATTGTTCAGATTTTACTAGGGAAGGATGGCATAAAAGTCTCCTTATATGGTGTAACAGCAAAGTCTGAGCCATTTCTTTAAAGGTATGAGAGGGTTTCAGTCCTCTTTGTTTTTTTCTTATCTTTTTTCCTATTCTGGCTAACTTTTCTGCTTTGATACAGTTTGTTCATTATTTACTATTGTCACTATCTATTGTAGGGAGATGAAAATGTTTTCTTACTCTAAACCCAGACTTGTGAGAGAGGTTGAGTGATTGACATTCTAAGTACTTACTTACTAGAGATGATGATGATAAAGAACATGATGATGAAACCTAGGTGGTCGCAATGAAGTTGGTGAAATGAAACCATTGGGACAAACTAGTGGGGGTTTGCTAGGAGAAACAATTTGCCATAAGAAACAAGAACATAAATTAGATGCTAGAGATCTGGTGGCCCAAAGTTTTTAATCAGCTGTAGCCACTGAGAAAAAAAATGTAACCATAAACAAGGCAGAAATAATGTGATTGGGTCAGAATGAGATGCAGGGTTCTTAATAAACCAAATAGAGCCTATAAGGAACTCAGAATTGGGATCATCTGACTGGAAGAGGAGGTCATCCTGAAGAAGTGAGAAGAAAAACAGTCTGGAAAAAAAGAGAGTGCAGTTGTGGGGTGCAGGTGGAATCACACTTTCATAGAATTATGGACTTTTGACAGATCCAAAGGGGGGGGGAGAGAGAGAGAAAATGAGCATGAAAAAGAAAAGGAAATGGTTAAGCAAGTGAAGCAACTTGTAGAATTGAAAAAGAATCAGACATTTATAGTGATACCAAAAGGTTCCTTGAGAATAAAGGAGAAATGACACAATACTTTCTTCCTGCTGTGTTCCCTGCTGGTATGCCTGTCTACAACTTGGAGTTCAGACAAGAAGATGGGGAGGGTGGGTCACCTTCTATTTGTGAAGGGATTCAACCCAAGGAGAGAGGATTTAGGCCAAATGCATGAAGCATGCACACAGTGTAGGACAGCTACAGTAAGAGGGTGGATTATGACTGGAAGAATTGATGAGCAGTCCACCCTGATTGGGATTAAGGACAGAAGGATGGAAGTGCAAGAGGAATCAAGAACTGAGAAAAAGAATAGGAAAGTACTCCAGGAGACCCCTGTAAGACAACTAAAGCTGCTAAATTGTATAAATAAGTTGGAGTTTAACTGGTTCTGGATTTCAAAGAATAGCCTATCTTGCTGTTTAGAAAGGACAAAGAGATTGCATTCCCCAAGCATGTCTGTCAGAACTGCAGGGTGATAGAGTTGTTCCCACTGAGTAAAACAGTTCCTAAGGTAGAAAGTTATTTGTGTAGCTCTGTAAAATTGATTGTATGGTTGCTGTATGGTTGCTATTTAATGCAAAGATAGTTGCTGTATGGTTGCTATTTAATGCAAAGATGGTTGCTGTATGGTTGCTATTTAATGCAAAGATGGTTGCTGTATGGTTGCTATTTAATGCAAAGATGGTTGTATGGTTGCTATTTAATGCAAAGATAGGACTGTTTTCAGTCTTTGTCTATGAAGCAAGCAAGAATGTGAAGGTATCTGGTTGATTTGTAACTGAAAATGTATTGGATCTAAGGAGGAGAACTCACCTTAGTTCCCCTTTGAGTGGAATGATTGACAGCAAGCTTGATGAGAATAAATTCTATGAGAACTGGAAGAGATTTTGCTTAGGAAATCTCTGGGGAATTTCAGTTCTCAATCCAGGATTGATTTCAATAGAAGCTGCCAATTTACAAGAATAATAATGAAGGAAAACTGGATTCTGAAGTGTAATCTCTGGGTCCTTATAGCTTGGAGGCATGCAATTAGATAAAAATAGTCCCCTTTTGTGCAGGAATAAAGGCACATGATATAATTGAAAACTCAATTTTATTAAAAATAAGAAAAAGGTCAAGCAGCCTCTTGAATTTAGCAATCAAAGATCCCGAACAAATAAGATAACAAGCACTGATGAAATCACACACAGCATCTTACGAATCAGTCTTCCATAAAATACAATGGGGACATGGAGCATAGATCCATGCTGGGTAGAACCAAGGCTTAAAGAATTCAAGAGGGAGCAAAAATGAAACAACTGTGTTTGGAAAAATACAACAAACTTTAGGTATTATAGTTATAAGAACAATCACAAGAAATGTATTCATTTATTTCCATTTATATGGCCACCTATCTCAAATTAATGACCCTGACAACGTTAAAATATAACAACAACAAAAAACAAGACACATAGAAACAGAGCTGGGGTAAAAGCAAATGTATCAATCATAAATCAACACAACCAGGCTCAGGTACAAACTACAGGTACAGGTTCAGCCTTACTTCCTGATCTCCACCCACCCACCCAGAAAAATAAAGTATAAAATCCCGGTTGTATAGTCTAACTTATTGATTCCTGTGAAACAACACTTACCTAATTAATCCTGTCAATAAATTAGAGACTTACATATAATTTAACCACATTTCTTTGTTTTCCTGAAGACTTCTGAGTCCTGATCTGGAATCTCTCCTTTCATTCTATTCTACAGGAATAAAAGTTTAGTTAATAATAATAATAATAATAATAGTAAAGTTGGAAGGGTCCAACCCCCTGCTCAGGCAGAAAACCCTACACCATTTCGGACAAATGGCTGTCCAGTCTCTTCTGAAAAACTTCCAGTGTTGGAGCATTTACTACTTCAGGAGGCAGGTTGTTCCACTGATTAATTGTTCTCACTGTCAGGAAGTTTCTCCGTAGTTCTAGGTTGCTTCTCTCCTTGATTAGTTTCCACCCATTGCTTCTTGTCCTGCCTTCAGGTGCTTTGGAAAATAGCTTGATTCCCTCTTCTTTATGGCAGCCCCTGAGATATTGGAATACTGCTATCATGTCCCCCCTTGTCCTTCTCTTCGTTAAACTAGACATACCCAATTCTAGCAACCGTTCCTTATATGTTTTAGCCTCCAGTCCCCTAATCATCTTTGTTGCTCTTCTCTGTGCTCTTTCTAGAGTCTCAACATCTTTTTTACATCGTGGTGACCAAAACTGGATGCAGTATTCCAAGTGTGGCCTTACCAAGGCATTGTAGAGTGGCATTAATACTTCACGTGATCTTGATTCTATCCCTCTGTTAATGCAGCCTAGCACTGTGTTGGCCTTTTTGGCAGCTGCAGCACACTGCTGGCTCATATTTAGGTGATTGTCTACTAGGACTCCGAGGTCCCTCTCACAGTTACTACTATTGAGCATAGTGCCACCTATGCTGTACTTGTGCATTTGGTTTTTCTTGCCTAAATGTAGAACCTTGCTTTTTTCACCATTGAATTTCATTTTGTTAGTTAGTGCCCAGTGTTCAAGTCTGTCCAGATCCTTCTGTATCTGAAGCCTGTCTTCTGGAGTGTTGGCTATTCCTGCCAGCTTGGTGTCGTCTGCAAATTTGATGAGTTCCCCATCTATCCCTTCATCCAAATCGTTGATGAAGATGTTGAAGAGTACTGGGCCCAGAACAGAGCCCTGGGGCACCCCACTACACACTTCCCTCCATATAGATGCAGTTCCATTGAGGACCACTCGCTGAGTACGGCCGGTCAGCCAGTTACGGATCCATCTGGTGGTGATTCTGTCTACCCCACATTTTTGTATCTTATCAAGTAGTAGGTTGTGATCTACTTTATCAAATGCCTTACTGAAGTCCAAGTAAATTATGTCCACAGCATTCCTCTGATCCACTAATTTTGTCACTTGGTCAAAGAATGCAATAAGATTTGTCTGGCATGATCTATTTTTGACAAACCCATGTTGGCTTTTAGTAATGACTTTGTTTGCCTCTAGGTGTTCGTTGATTCGTTGTTTGATTATCTTTTCCAGGATCTTCCCAGGTATTGAGGTCAGGCTGATAGGTCTGTAATTTCCTGGATCCATTTTTTTTCCTTTTTTGAGGATGGGAACTACATCAGCTCTTTTCCAGTCCTCTGGTAGTTCCCCTGTGTTCCAGGATCTTTGAAAAATATAGTTCAGTGGTTCCGATATCACATCTATCAGTTCCTTGAGAACCTTGGGGTGTAATCCATCTGGTCCTGGCGATTTGAACTCATCTAGGCTGGACAGGTGCTCACTTACCATTTTCTTGCCTATCTTAACTTGTGTTTCTATTTTGTAATTCTTTGTAGCACAGTTCTTTGTAGCACTGATCTTAGACCTGAGGAACTTCATTTTTCCCTGGAGATTTTTGGGTCCCAGTCCAAAGATTTCTCATTCACATTCATCTTCTGCTCTCTTTTTCCCCAGCTATATATTCCAGTCATTTCTCTGTTCTTTCTCCTCAATTTCTTTATCCCCCCCCCAAAAAAAAACCGGGGGGGAGGAGATATATATTTTTAGCACTCTCCTTCTTACATCCCAAGGCAGCTTTTTAAACAAAAAGAAACTGGGGGAAAATTTTGGTTTTAATCAGGCAAAGCTCCACCTGTCCTCCCTCTTTATCCTGGGATTCTATAGGGATTAAAGGTTTGTTCTCTCTGGCCAGAAGGAAGGAGCTGTTTGTCATTTCCCCAGCCAACATGTTATTTAGGTTGACTTCCTGTCTGAGAATTTGTGATTTGGGTGTCTGGAAAGTGGGAGGGATGGAAGACTCCTTTGTCTTGCTATCTGTGGCCCATTTTGGAATCAGTTGGGCTTGCCCATTCAGTATTGGGATGTCTTTTAGTGCTCACTAATTGTATCAATTTATAGTTGTATAAAATTACATTAGGACCAGATTTACATATTGTGATTATGTTACCTCTTCTGTGCTATTCAATAACTACATAAGCCATAATTTGGCAGTTTTTCATCAAACCATACTAATATTTTTACTTTCTCATCCTAAACTTATTCAATTCTAAATATATTATTTTCATCTTGTCATTAGAGTAAGGAGGGGTGGAGGAGATGAGGCTTCAAATGGGTTAGGGAGAGAGAACCGAAACCTCTCCAGTTCTGCAGATGTTTGTGGAAACACCAATGTATGGACACTTTTCAAGGACATTCTAACCACGGGGACGAAGATAACAGAAGGTGCTGAAAACAACGAGAAGGTGTTTACATGAACTATATGGACATCTGGGTGGGTTGTCATTGTTATATGCTTTGTTTAGATGTCTTGGGATTTTAGAGTTAATTTAGGGGTCTTCAAACTTGGCCCTTTTATGACTTGTGGACTTCAACTCCCAGCCAGCGTGCCTGGATGAGGAATTCTGGGAACTGAAGTCCACAAGTCATACAAGGGCCAAGTTTGAAGACTCCTGGCCCACATCATGTCATGTATTCAATAAACCAGTAAGATTTTAAGAAATGAAAGAAATCATGGACTTTATTTGGATACTCAACTGGAGGTTGACAGGTCATTTCAATATGCTCTTCGAAGTGTGATCTTGCACCATTGATGGAGAATTAAGATGCTTCCCACATTGTACCTCACAATCCATCTCCTTTGTCAGCCTGCTAAGATACACAGGTTTTATGTTATTTGAAAGTATATAAACTGAAACACAACCTAGTGAGGCTCCTAAAATAAAACAAGTGTGTGAAAAAGCTTCTAAAACAGTGCATGATCATACCATGAGAAGCCCAGTTGCATTTGAGTAGCTTGGAGTCAATCACTTGTGTGTGTCTGATTTGACAGGGCCTCTGCTGAGAAATGCAAGAAAAGCAGAGTCTTGGAGTCTTGGCACCTGGGCCCAGACAAGGAGATAGAAATGCACCAAGGGTGCCCTCCACAGAAATACATTGGCAGTTTGGGGGTTTTCATCGATTCATTGGTTCCATTGAAGATTCAGGTGCTTCTGTAGCAGGAACTACTTCCTAATAACTTAGAGGGGAAAATGTGAAATGTTGGGGGCTTGGAGAGAAAGCTGCCAACATGTTTCTCCTGCTGATGATGGTATTGCCTGGTCCAGGGCAACTTGCTACTGTCCTATCCAATCCTAACTGCTGGACAACTCTTTGTGTTTGTGTTATACCAGATAGGACAAAAAGAAAGTGTGAGAAGACTCTGCATTTCAAAATGGTAAACTTTCCAACTACCAAGATTATATTCTGCTGTATTCCATAATATTAAGCCATGATTTAAGACTTTGTGTAAACCCTGCAAGTCTATACTTTGCCACAAGAGGGGGAAATAATAATAATAATAATAATAATAATAATAATAATAATAATAATAATAATAATAATAATAATAATAATAGGAAGAGACCTTGGAGGTCTTCTAGTCCGACCCCCTTCTCAGTCAGGAAACCCTGCCTGCATCCACCCAATTTTAATAGAAGAAGAAATGTGGTTGCTGGTTATTATGTCTGACTTAGATTGGAAAATGTAGATTCACACCCCCACTTCATATAAGCAATAGATAAATAGAGGTCCTCTTCATATTGCAGATGGAACTGTGAGAATAAAATTTCTAGCTAAGCCTTTTTCATGATGTTCTGTTCCCACATACAATGGATTTCTAAAACGTATCGTTACTGTGCTTGTATGATCATTGTTTATAAGTTCTATGAATATTTCTTAATCAAATATACCATTAAAATACAGTAAGAAAAGAATAAAAATGACAACAACCACATAATATAAACTGAGAGTTTCAGACTAAAATAAAAGCATCCATATTATCCATGCAAGTAAGGAAAATAATTACAATTAAATTCCCTATTATAACAAAACTTTATCAGGCCAACTTAGCTCTCAGTTAAACTTACATCACCAGTTTTGTTGAAGTGATTACTTACCGTAGTACTTCACTAGTAAAACTATTTTTTTCCGATTATTCTGATTTTGTCTACTTTTATCTAGTCTGTATCTCAACATGCTGGATAATGGAACATATGTGCCCTACCCAGTCCCTAGATTACTATTTTTATCACCTGAGACAAACATCTGAATTTTGTGGGGCTGCATTTCAACACGCATGATAGATGTATACTTTATCTAGTGAGGAAAGTGCTGAATAAACAATTCAAATGCATGGAAATGGCAAAGCAACTCATAAAAAGGAAAGGTGGAAAAATTGCTTCAGGTACAGCCTTGATTTCATTGTTATCAGGACAATAAAAACAATGCTAGCATACATTCATATTTAGGAGTAAGCATCACTGAAGTTACTTGAATCTATTTTTAGTGGATATTTATAAAACGTAATGTTAACTGCTGAGGGAAAACAAATCCTCAGTGAAATAAAATAAATTGAAAAGAAAGAAGATATATAGCTCAAAATAATCAACTTATTGAAAAGGCCTAATTCTTCCCAGATCATAAACAATGACATCCTTTTGGAAATCCAGTAATTTTACAGAAAAATAGGCAAATGCTTAAAATATATGAATATCTTCTTGCAGAAAAAGTCCCTCATTATGAAATTAAAAATAAAGCAGGAAATATGTTAAAATTAGCAAACTGAGCAAATTTCTTTTCCTGAAAGAAAGCAATTAAGATGAATTTGTGGTGTTGTAAATACATATACATACATCTGCTAGGCATATAAGCCTAGCAGAACAAACAAATGCACTTAATCACTCTGGTACCATAAGCCATAACTCATAAAAACGGGATTAGCTTTGAATGAACAGCCGAAATCAGAGAATTTTCACCTCAGGTTTACGAATCAGAGTTTTGAATTAAATAAGTTTCTGGTTTATGTAAATCTTAAATCAAGGTTTTAAAAATGCTTCTGATTGACTGATGAAACTACTTTTCTGATTTGCAAAATATTAAAGCCTTGCTAAATGCTGAACTTATAAATGTCCTTGATCCAATAATTTCTTATTCTAGTATTAACTTGCCCATTCCAAAATGCAAAATTATGGGTAATGTATCTAAAAATGAACTTTCTGATAATGGAAACTCCAAATGTTTATAGCAGCTTTCCCAATTATGACACCTAGTATCTACAGCCTTGTGCAATTCTTGGAGTTGCAATGTGGCCAGATCCAGAGGACACCAGGTTGGAGATGTTGAATATATATTTAATATGGAAACAAACACATGAAAATAATAGGTCTCCAGTTTAAGGTATGTGACTTTAAATACTAGCTAGCAGATTTGCACTGTAATTGGGCAGGAAAATTTCCAGAATTGTTTAAAGAGGGGAACCACAGGAGTGCAAAATGCTCTGAGGGCATTCTTTCAGTTATTTATTATTATTAATATTCCACTTTTACTGCACTTTGTACAATTGAATGTGGTGCACATAATGTTTCCTCCTACCATTTCCTCCACATTAACCACCCTGTGAGATGGATTGGGCTGAAGGAGAGTAACTGGCCCACAATCACTTGGGTAGTTTTCATGCCTAATGCAGAACTAGAACTCACAGATTCATGGTTTCTAGTCCAATACCTTAACCATTATAGCAAAGTGGCAATTCTTGGAAAGTCAAGGGACAAAGTGAAAAAAATATTTAACTACAATTAAATATAAAGAAGACCAAACCAGTGATATAGCAACTAGTCTTAGAACTGACAATGAAGATGTTCAAATGATGGGTAACTTTTGACTTTTAGGATCAACTATCAAGGAACCAGCAACCAAAAAATAAACCACAGATTAGCATTAGGTAGGATAGTAATGAAAGGATTGCAAAAGATATTCAGATGTTCTGAAGTATTTATCAAAACTATACAGACAATGATTTTCCCTATGCTTACTCTATGGAAGTGAAAATTAGACTTTGAAGGAGGAGGATAGAAAGAGTATTGACATTTTTGAACTTTGGTGTTGGAAAAGTCTTGAAGATACCAAGGGTAGCCAAAACAAACAAATGGTTCATTGAACAAATTAAACCTGTGTTCTCATTCAAGGCGCAAATATTTTTAATACACTATGTGAAAGCCTACCTCTCTGGAGAAGCCTATAATGCTAGGAAAGATGGGAGGCAGAAAACAAGAAAATAATCAGCAACAAGATAAATGGACTTGATTATAGCAACAATATGCAGCCTTGGAGGATCTGAAGAACTAGGTTGGGGATAATTGATAACTGATAATACTGATGAAGGTCTGCCTTCGGTCATCACTAAGAGTTGACACTGATTTGATGGCACAATTTCTGAGCAAACTGGGTTTATTCCTTGCAATAAACCATTTTAATTGTGGCTTATTAAATTAACTGTTCTAGCACATGCTACCAAAAAAGAAACAAACCACAATGTGGTTTGCCCAAACTATCTATGAAAGTAGAAACCAGCTTTTCAGTAATATATGGCAAAATTATAAATCTACAGTAAATCAATTAACAATTAACAAGTATTTTACTCTGCGACTTGTTCACCTATATCAGCTGTGTACATATTTTTTTTAACCAACTTCCAAAATGTATATGCCAGGTGGGCTATTTTAAATATACACCCACATATATTTGTGTGTGTGTATATGTATAAAATATAATGCAATTAACACAACTATTCTTCAGTTATAGAAAGCATTCTGCAGGAAATGAACCTTAATTCCAGGTCAAACTTTGCAGAAGCTGAATGGCTGCTGCTGAGGAATTATTCTGCCTTGGCAGAATTCCCTGCAGGTACTGAAATTTGGATAATGAGTTTTCCATATGAATTTTTTGGATTGCATTCCAGATTCCTATACATTGCATTTTAGAGGTCACTGGCATGGATATGGAGAAAATCAGTATATAGAACCTCCTATGATGCTGTGTTGAGGTTTGTGAAATTTTCATAATTTTTCAATGATACATCACCAAGACAGTGAGCTACAAAAACAGCAGAGTTTTGTCTTCTTTCCTTCTGAAAATACCTATTAAACTAGTTAGAGAAATCTGCTTTCATCACATGAGTCATGAAACAATAACATTTATTGTTTACTTTTACAATAAAATCATTACACTCATCTAAAAAATAACATTGAAACCTATTTTAACATGATAAGTCTCTGATAACACATTGTGGTTTATGAGGAATTCATGTACTACAGTAAAATGATGCATTCTATACATTTCTTTTCATTTTATAATTGTTTGAGAAAAAGTATTTTTCACCATTAGAAACTGTGATTCTCTATGGGATCTTTTCAGCTTTGCCCTGCGATTTTGGAACCAGATCTAAAATTGAGAGAAAAAAATACATGTTTAATAATACAGTACCCTAAAAAGAAGCTTTTGGTAAATGAGGTTAAAACTATAATGTTAATAATATTCCAACAGGCAAAAATACAAGAAGCTGCTTATAAAGAATAAAGTTGTCTGCCTGAGTGAGACTTGATCCTATTAACTCATATAGAAGAGTCTTTCCAGCCTTACTCTAAGACAGGGGTCCCCAATCCCCAGTCTGTGGACCAGTACTGGGCCGCAGCATGCCAGCAACCGGCCTGCATAAACAAGCAAAGTCCCATACACAGGATGCAGGCAGCACACAAACCACCACCACTCCTCCGGTCCGCAGAAAAACCTCTCTCCATGTAACCAGTCCCTGGTGCCCAAAAGGTTGGGGACTTCTGCTCTAAGACATCAGAAGGGAACCATCGCTGAATTATAACACTCTCATCTCAAATCCCACTCAGTGTTTTAGGCTTCATACACTGCATGAAGCCAAAGTTTAGTTACCGGTAGCTTATTTGTGGCTTAATGTGTTACTTAGAAGAAACCATTGTGGTTTGTTTAGAACATCTGTTAATGTGATATGTGAACCAAATACCGTACTTCAGAAAAAAATATATAACTTATTCCATATGAATCCTACTTATTAGGTCTTAGCATCAGAGTTTTTTTCTGATACGTACAAGGAATGTGTTTCCTTATTATCTAGGTATTGCTGCAAACATAAATAGAATTATTTTTTATTAAAAATAAAAAATACAACATTTCAACGCAAACTAGTATTGTTAACTTCTTCAGTCAGGGTCAGAATATTGGCCGTTATTATTGTTCCCATCTATTATGACTCTTGCTAAGCAGATGTAACAATTGAGATTCCAGTAATACAAGCATAAATACACAAATGCACAGCGTAAAGTCACCTGGATCCGGTCTTCATCTAAATCTAATTTTTCAGCCAGCTCTTCTCTAACATCAATGCCAGGATAAGAATTCACTTTGAAAACATTTTCCAGTATTTCTATCTAAAGAGATTAGACAAAAACTCTATTATTTACTTGTTTTCATTGCCAAAATAATTACATATTTTAAGCATTCGTGATAAAGCCAAACCTTTTACTAAAGATTCTAAAATATTTCAAATCAATAGAAATCAATTAAGCTATTTTGAGCTCAGGATGCTGATTAGATATAACATTTGTGGATCTTTTTATTCAGTAAATGTATGATTGTACAGATTCTAGTGAAACAGGCATTGCTGGATTCTTTCTAATCAATGCCCCCTTATTAAAGAATGCAGGAAGCAAAACAGCCATTCTTAGCTGCATGAATAGATTAAATGGGCTAAATCCCTACCTGGATTTGAGTGAATGCAGTCCTTGGCCTCCTACCTCTGTACCAACTCAATTCCCTTTTGTAAGAAAATCTTTCATTGACTGCGAAATAGTTTTCACATTTCAAAACTCTTTCTTCAGCTTTTAGGCAGTTGCTTGTATTATACAAAGGGAGTGCACAGGAAATTGAAGAGAGATGCAGGCAGGGCAAACAATCTTTTCCTGAAAAGTCACAAACATTTTTAACACAATAACTAGCAACATGTTAGTTATACAGTAGTTTAAATTCAGAGACAGAGCTGAAACACAACAATCTGATTTTCTTTACAGTTTGACTTTTAAATGTGGTTTATATAATTTAAAGCTAAGGAACACAGTTAAAAGGTGAAGAAAATATTGAAATGAATCTTAACTTCCGTCTTACCTAAATCACTGCCTTTATCCACCCATGGCCTGTGGGGTTTTGCAGCTGGAGTGCCATCTTTTTCCCGCTCTAATCCCAAAATATTTTCAATGGAAAACGAAAAAGTGTTTTTGCCTTCCCCAAGACTGAATTTATTCTGATGATTATAAGAAGCTGCATTATGAGCATAAAACGATCGGCCTGCCATTCTTTTGCCAACCTCCACACGCCATAATTCAGCTTTTACTTACAGGTCTTTTCTTATAGCTTTGGCAACAAGGGGGTTGGATTTGCCACGTCATTAATTAAAATCTTTTATTAGAAAGTTTTAGCATGTCAATGAAGATTCTCCCACCAAGAGGCTAGAGGAGTTAATTGTTTATTTGTTTCCAAGTAATTAGCAACTAATGGAGGAGGGAGGACACCAGGAAGAACAAAAAGTGTTATCGCCTGTTACCAGAGTATCAGACTTAACTTTTTCAAAAGCACCAATGCACAAGTATAACACTTCTCTTTTGTTTGAAATCATTAATGTATAAAATCAGGGCTTGGGTGGTGACAGTTTTGCTTTTAAAATAATATTCCTATGAACTTCATTTACCTAAACAAAACAGCAGAATAGGAAACCAGTCAAGTAATAAGTAATCTCATTTAAGTGCATTTTGTTCCAATGAAAATTTAAAAATAATCTCTTAATGCTATTAGGGTAATCCTGAGGAAAAAGTATTTGCTTTTTCATATGCATATGTAATGATGAACATCCTCACTAAGATGACAATAGTCTTTGGCATAAGACTGCAATGGGCTGTCAGTGTTGTCAGAATTCAGTAATTCCAAGTGGTTAGATTATACAGGAGAACACGTGAATGAAATACTGTAAAAAGGTCTGCTCCTCTATTTTCTTAGCTCAGAATTTAATTTGATGCCATTTGTTTGTGTTTGTTTATCAAACTTGGATGTCACCCAACTTGCCAAAGGTAGTGTTATGTTAGCATTCTTGGAGGAATCCATCAGATGGTGTATGAAATATCCCATAAAAATCAAAGCCAGAAACCATGCGGTTTTAGAAAAAGCCAGTCCATAACCTGTTTTACTGATGCTCAGTGAGACTAAATATGGTTATTTTCATCCTAATTTGCAATATATTGTTATGGCAAATGAAATTTATAAAAGGTCAGTGGAGATAATGAATTTTACCAATAACTTTATTTATTTATTAAAATTTATATGGCCACCAAAATCACTCTCAGTGACTCTGGGCAGCTTACAAACATAAGAGCAAAGATATTTGCTCTGTTTATCTCAGGGTTATTTTATTTTTCCATTCTTTTTCATGCTTGCTGGAAAAAGTCTGGTCTGAATTTAGAATGATTGCTGGATCCAACCATTGTGCTTTACAAATCATATTCTATAATGCAGCACCCAGACTTCCCCATGACAATTTGCTGAATTCCAAACTGATATGTAACAATTTTGTGATAGTGATAAGGCAGCAAGCTAACTTAGGAAAATAAGGTCAGGTTTTGTCCTTCAGTAGAGAACAACCAAAAGTTCATGATAAGGCTGCAACTTCATGGGCTTCAGCTACAACAAATTCATAGGGACGCTGCAAGTGCTATATGAGGGGAACATGTTCCACAAGGTAGGAGCAGCCCTGGAAAAGCCACACCTCCTAGGCAGCCTTTCAGGGAAGGGGTCTAAAATATGCCTATCTTATGTGATCTGGTGGGATGGGAGTAGATATTCTCAGGGAAAAGCAGTCTTGCAAATAACCTGATTCCATTCTATTTAGGGCAGGGGTGTCAAACTGCCGGCTCCCGGGCCGGACGCATCACGCGGAACCCACGCCCACCCCATTGCCGGCAATGGCAAAACAATCCCGATACGTCGTGTGACATCACGTGATGTCACGAGTTTGACATGTCTAATTTAGGGCTTTAAATGTGATAACTAGCACCCAGAATTGGTTCTAGAAGGAAACTGAGAGCTAGTGCAGCTTGCTGGTGGATTCTGGACCAGTTGTAGCTTGTGGACAGTCTTCAAGGGCAGCCCCATGTAGAGCACATTCCAATAGTTCAAATGGGAACTGACCAAGGTATGAGTGACTGAATATTTTAAGGTAGACATCAAGTATTGCAAGAACTTTGGAGTAAAGACTTCCTTTTTTTTTTCCAAACCAAAGTTTTAAAAAATACAGCATTCAGTATGTTTTTTTGTTCTTAAGAAGAGATTAATTCAACAACAAAATGAAGGGACAGTTGCATCACTCCAGATTTACAATCTTTGATATTTTTAATTTTGAAACATAGACAAAATGGAAAAACTGATCAAAATTATGCTCTGCAGTCAAATGTAATGTACAATATTTTAAAACAACTGTTTATTATTATTATTATTATTGCATGTTTGGATTTTTTCCCCCATTTGTCTTTTTGTTTTTGTATGTTAAAGCTGTACATTAAAAATTGAGAAGACCATTAATGTTGATTTGGTTTATAAGCATATTGGAGAATTATCAATTTTCTATCCTTCTATCAAGAAACAACTGAGAAGTAAACTCAGAAATAAGCTTTAAAACAGTAGTCTACCTAGTTTCCTGCTAGCAACATAGGTCATTGGGTCTTAGCAAGCTATGGCCAGAAATATACCATAATTCTCCAAACCCTGGTCACTGTTGTGTCTATGAGGGATAGTGCACATATATTTATTAGATTATTTCCTGTAAATGCTTATCCTATATTTGGACAAATACACTCTTTTCTTCTTTATCAATTTTTGTTCCTGGGTTTGCCTAGTTTTTACCTACTCCACATTCAAGCATCTCCTCGATCTTATGAGTGCTTCAGAGTTGAAAGACCTTAACATTTTTTATCAATGGAAAGTAGTTCAAATTTAACTGTGTTTCTAGTGGTGGGCAATGTTTGACACAAAGTGTGTGTGTGTGTGTGTGTGTGTGTGTGTGTGTGTGTGTGAGAGAGAGAGAGAGAGAGAGAGAGAGAGAGGGCACATGTGTGTACTGATGAATCTGAAACCTACTATGTTATCTGGGAACAGGTAATATTCTTGGTAAAACCACTGTTTCAAAGGGCAGTCTTCAAATGTATTGTTAGAAATGTTGTAAGAAGCAAAACAAATATTGCAAAAATAAAGTGGTTGTGTTCCCTTTTTGCCAGGTCTTCCTTTATAAACAAATAATTACTATATTTTGTTGAAACAATACATTCAACTGCAGTACAGCTCTGTAATGTTGCCATCTAGTGTTCATGAACTCCTATTTTAGAGCAAATAATGAAGTCTTCCTTAATTAACTGGAAAGGACTTAATTGTTACTAGTCTAAAAGATGAAAGTTAAGAAAATAAGTAAAACGGTCAAAGTTAACACACGTCTTCAAACTTGGCAACTTTAAGACTTGTGGACTTCAACTCCAGAATTCCTCAGCCAGTCCTGGATGGCTGAGGAATTCTGGGAGTTGAAGTCCACAAGTCCTAAAGTTGCCAAGTTTGAAGAGCCCTGAGTTAACAGTTTAGTTGATAATTTGAATGCCTTGCAAATGGATTATATAGAAGGGAAAAAAGGGAAATATTTTTTCAATAAAACAAGAGTGGAAATTCCTTTTGTCAACATTTTCCAGATATTGGCCAGGGATCAGGTTATTTTTCTATTCCCCATCACTCTTTCTCCGTCTGCCAAGCCAGACGCGGAGAAGTGATACTTTTGCTGGAAGTCGAACCACATTTATAAAGGGATTTTGAACTAATGTTGAAGACCACATGACATTCTCCCTTTGAGTCTGCCAATTTTCCATTCTTATGCTTCATCTCCAGAACATCTGAGAAAAGTTGTGGACTTGGAAAAAGAATGCTTGTTGGACATGAGGGAGCTCTGTTGTGAAGCCTCTGCCTGAAAGGAAATGAATAGATACAGAAACTGAATGGGGCATACACATTCTTAATCTTCTCTGGGCTGTTGCTGCACAAATATTTTCTTACCATTACAATAAATGTGGGCCATGAACATATAGCAAAACAGGATAGAAATCAAACTAAGCTTCTTGATTGCAATTCTTTTTAATTTTCAAGCCAAGATGCTATACTAATACATATAGGTTTATCGTGACACTATACTAGCAATAATGCATATTTGCTTTATCCTGAGACTATGATAGTCAAATCAGTGAGGTCTAAAATAACTAATGGGGGCTGAATAAAGCCTAACACCTTCCTGTTCATATTTGCATGGTTCCATTAGTAGTTTAGGAATTTTACTCTGGTCTGTAAAAATGCCAGATAGATATGCATTAAGAATAAACTGCAAATAGTAGATTTTATGCTGGGAATGTAATCTACTTTATTGCTTCACTTTTCCTCATATTATATATTTTAAAAGAAAGGTTAGACCGTTGCCAGTGTAGTAAAATATCAGGCAGCCTAGCTATCATGGTATATTTAAACAGGGAAAAAGTAGAATACAAAAAAATATAAAAACTTAGTAAATACATCTTAGTTAATAATTTATTTTTTAAAGGGCTTATCTTTGCAAGTTACTTCATATGATATATAATAAATATTTGATACTGAAGTCATTCTTTGTCTTATGACTTTGGTTCACCTATAAAACAATATATTCTTAAAGTATTCAATCCATGTAATTTTCAAAAGGATAACCATTACCATTCAGCTGTTATTTAGATAAATCACCATCTATGTGGATAAATACAATTTCTTCATCCCTGGTTTCATTTCTAATTCTGAAGTTTAACCTTTTTGTGAAATCAATATTTCAATAGTATTATATAAAAGTAAATCAAGAAGTATTTTTAAACTCCGTACAGCATGTGAAGCTGAACAGCTCAATTGCTGTTTGCCAAACAAAGTTTATGGCTTATCTTATTGCCTGTTCCTTATTGTCCATTTGAGATTTCCAGAAATTTAGAATATTGTCAGGTGCAAGCAAGATGAAAGATCCACACATGAAAGGTTCATCTTAACTACTTTAGTGTATTCTGCCTATAATACAAGAATTTCACCATACTGCTTGCCCTTCCTTGAGAACAAAGAGATAAAGTTCCATGGATGGGGGGGGGGGCAGGGGGGGGCAGTCCTAGGTCTTTTGCAGCTGTGCACAGGCTCCAGTGTAACTCCCTGCTTGATCCCACTCTTTTGCCTGGCTGACAGTTTCCAAAAGAGGTATACTTAAAAATTATCATCAGTTACAAGTCCATTTGTATAAACCCAAAATGTCAACCATTTCAGGTTTGAAAAATGCAGTAAGCAATAAACCTGGATTAAACACTGTGCACAATTGATAATAAACTGGAAGGAGATGTAATTATTTTTATTTTTTCCCCTGCCTTTATTTTTATTCTAGGCAGTGAACATACCTAATACTCCTTCCTCCTCCTATTTTCCCCATAATAATAACCCTGGGAAGTGGACTGGGCAGAGAAAGAATGACCGGCGCAAAGTCATACAGCTGGCTTTCATGACTTAATACAGACCTAGATCTCACAGTCTCCCAGTTTCAAGTCTGGTGTCTTAATCACGGGCCAAACAAGCTCTCATTAATGTGTTCATTAACCAACCATTTTAGAGTATTACAAGAATTCCCTGATTGACAGGGAAGCAATAAAGCAGAAAAAAAGGCTGGCATAAACTACAGATCTGTTTCTTGGTGAGAGATTTAATCTTGGCTGCTATGCATTTTAATTTTTGTATTGTAATTGCTTCTATTTTTTAAATTTTGTTCCTTATCCAGAGTTGCTTGGTGAGATGGGCAGCTGTACAAATAAAGATAAATTAAACTAAAATTGTCCTAAAGTCATTGCTAATATAAAAGAGAGGAAAATAAAATATGACAAAGGAAGTAGACACCATAGTTTTAATAGCAATAATAGTAGAAAAAAGTTTAATTATGCAACTGTTGCTTCCGTTTGTACTTCAAATCATGCAATCTATCCACTACCAAGATCACTGAAAAGCTGCCAGCTGTTAAAGTGCTATGTTCTGTCCCTTTCGCACAACCCAATTCCAAAAGAATATAATAAACATAGTCATCTGGGACATTTTAAGGGCAACAGTTATATCTAAGGCAAATAAAGTGGACATTTTCCATAATTCCTTCGTAAGTCCCTGTTGCTTTTAAAAAGAGACCGTCTATAGTTGAAACACTGTTGCAAGGCCCCAAATATCACTGCAGAGATTCAGTAAGCATTTTGAGAATGACGTATGGCTTTTTTCAGAATCAATTCACGCCTTCCATAAACCGGAAAAAATAACCAGCGTGGAAAACTCAAGCGGAGATTCGTCTTTCTGAAGAAGTCAATTAATACCCAGTTAAACATTCTCACCCAGCAGTCATTTGCTCTAAGTGGGTTACTAAGCTCTTGTCAATCAGCCCTAAATGAGCTCAGTGCTATCTTAATATTTGTGAGATCCAATTCCCACTCTGCATTTTAGATGAATCATGGCAACATGACAACCACAACAATAGGGAGGACCCGTACAGAAACGGAGCCCAGGGTGCAGTGCCACATGGAGCATATACAGGCGTGACTCTACGCCCTCCAGAAAATGCCCTCCGACAGGACCAAAGCCCCACAAGTGTCCGCCTCGCCCCCTCCTACCAAAACCCCGCGAGGCTGACAGGCACCCGCCCCTTTTTCGCCAGCCAGACTGGCCGCCCTTCCAGCCAATAGGAAAATGCACAGCCTCACTGACGTCTGCTGGGTGTCCGGACGGGCGGTCGCGGGGAAGCGCGGAGGCGGGATTTCCTGAGCCGAGCGGGCCTGTCGGGGTGCGCTGAGGAAGGCGGTGGAAGGCGGGAGCACGTCCGTCGGCTGGGTGCGGTGAGGGTTTGGCCTGGCCTGGGAAGACTCAACCGCCGACATGCCTGGGATAGACAAACTGCCTATCGAAGAGGCGCTAGAGGACAGTCCTCAGGTGAGTGGCCCGCGCAGCAGCAGGTGGCAGAGGGAGGGAGGGAGGGAGGGTGGCCGAGCCCCTTCTGCCCCTTCCAGCCCTGGGGGAGGAGGCTTCCTTCGCCCCGCCGCGGCTTGGAGGCCGTAAACAGCCGAGAAGGGCTCAAGCCATCCGGGCGGGCCGGGCGGGCGAGGGGAGGAGATGCGTAGCAACCCCCGTCTTTCCTACGGGTCCCTCCGCGGGGAGGTCAGGGCTCCGCCTTAAAAACCGGCAGGGCCGGTGCAGGTCTGCGCTACCTGATCTCGCCTGTAAAAGATGCGGGTTCCTTTGAAAAATGTTGCAGAGCAGCAGCAGGGAGCCGCGGCTGTTTTCTGTTGGGCCGGTGTGGGAGAGACTGTGGAGTGGTGCTGCAGCGCTTCACTAGCACTTTTGTTACTTTTGCCGAAGTTAAGGGAGCATTGATTGTACACAATTACATTGTGTAATTATTTCAGATTCTCCGGCACACCCTCCTTCACCCGAATTCAGTCAGATGATTTTTGTCAGTAGCTTTGAAGTATCAAGAATTAATAAACTTGTCTACCACTAAAACCTGTTTGCATTTGTCAAGTACTGTATGCATAATTATTTGTAATTAGCATATTTAAGTGTCTCTGAATATTTAGGATTGAATGTAAGGTACGATTATGAATAATTATGAAATTATTTCTGTTGTACTTATTCTCCAAGAAATAGTGAAGATGTATAAAATTCTTCTGTGGTGTTTCTATATTAAAAGTTGGTACTGTGCCTGGATAGGAGTGCTTCATACTCCTATGAAGTATAGGTAGTCCTCCACTTATGACCACAATTGAGCCCAAAATTTCTGTTACTAAGTGAAACATTCATTAAATTAATTTTGCTCCATTTTACAACCTTTCTTGCCATAGTTGCTAAGTGAATCAGTGCAGTTATTAGTAACACGGTTGTTAAGTGAATCTGGCTTTCCCATTGATTTTGTTTGTCAGAAGGTTGCAAAATGTGATCATATGACCCCAGGACACTGCAGCTATCATAAATATGAGCCAGTTGCTAAGGATCGGAATTTTGATCATGTGACTATGGGAATGCTACAATGGGTGTAAGTGTGAAAAATGGTCATAATTCACTTTTTTCGGTTCTGTTAGAACTTTGAATGATCACTAACTGAACTGTTGTAAGTCTAGGACCACCTGTATTGACCAGTATCTCATCAATTGCTGCAAAAAATGAAGTAGGGAAATATTTTAAAAACTTCCTATGATCTGTTGTACACTGTATCTGAGGATCACTTTTCAGTCTTCTTATGGTCTTAGCTATAGCGATTATATTGATAGGCAAGATAGATGCAGCTTTGGTAAAATATTCTTTATTGTGGGATTGGGTTCAGTTTTTAAATATACTGGTATAATGCCCTGAATTTACATGGTATTCGGCTCTTTACATCTTTCTTCTGTTAATCTTTACATTCCCCCACTTTTGAGAATTCTTTAAAACCCAGTTTTTAGTAGCATATTCTTCTGCAAGTGCCAGTGATCATTTAAAGACATTACTTTAGTAAATATGCATACAACTCCAATTTTTTAAAAGCTGCCCATTTAAAACACTCCTTGAGATCAAAGTTAACACACTGTTTACAACAATTCAGATTCAGCAATTGGATCTCTACAGGGAAGGAACCTTTCCCTGCTTACCTTTTTATTTGCTTTAGTGGAACTTGAAGGATTCCAGAAAAATACTTAACATTTGTGTTGCGTATTATTGACTTATTTATTATATTAATATTTATCACTTTTAAATTCAGATATTCAGATATGAGATAATAAATGCAGTAGTAAATACATTTTATCCTTAGTTGTACTTGTTCAAAAGTTTAGTTAGCGTGTTCAAGCATTGTTGTTGTTGTTGTTGTTAATTGCGAAGTCGTGTCCGACCCATCACGACCCCATGGACAATGTTCCTCCAGGTCTTCCTGTCCTCTACCATCTTCTGGAGTCCATTTAAGTTCACACCTACTGCTTCAGTGACTCCATCCAGCCATCTCATTCTCTGTCGTCCCCTTCTTCTATTGCCCTCAATCTTTCAAGCATTAGATCCAGATTAATGTTTTTGCTTTACTTTGTTATGCAAATGTTGCTAATCTATTTTTATACAAAAACATATTGTTTTTATGTTAAAAAGCAATTAAGTATCATTTGGTTGCTATAATATAAAGTATCCTGCCTCCCCTCCTGTTAGGAACAGGTAAAATAGGTTTTAACTCCAAGTTGATGTAATCAGCTTCAAGTCTTATCTGCTAAAATAACTATGATACTGATTCAGTTCTTTATGTGCCAAGAACACCAGGGAAAGTTCTATTTCTTCAAGAATTCTGAGTATACTATTTGTTCAGCTGAAGATACCTAGGTGCTGCATGCAATTCATAATCCTAGTTAGATTCTGCAGAAGTTGATCCCTATATATGTTCCATATCTCTAAACACCTCCTCAGCATCGGTATAAACAGAAAAGCAGAATATAAGACTTGCAGTACTGCAAGAATATTGCAGTATGGGATGCTTCCACTTAAAATACAATCCAGCAAGTCATGTCCTTTTCTGGAATATTCCATTCTATCTGCTTCTTCACTGTTCTTCCTCTGCACCCCACCACTTAGATCTTCAGTAGGCTTTGATCATTGAAAATATTGTCATTGAGTTCATTACTTTATTTAATTTTCTCCCACTCTTTAAAAAATGTTTTCCTTAAAAATGCCTTTTTTAATACTTTGGCAAATTTTGGGATCTCCCCAAGCCTACTGATATTTTGTTAATGTTTATAAATGATGTCATTTTGGTTTCACAAGGCACAGAATGAGTTTTCAATTAGAAAAAGGAATTCAAGAAGTTGATTCTTTCAATCATTTATTAAAAGCAAAGATTGAAATTTAAGCATGTACTTTAAATGTGATTGCTTGTATGGATAGAAAGGTAGAGCGTTCAGATCTAGGCTGCAAACTTAAAAGTTGTCTTTATCTCTTTGATGCAATCTATTGTTAGTGGATTTTTGCATCCCAGTTTTGTTGCTTTTAAGAAAGTGGAAATTCCTGTAATCCTGTAAATATAATTAATTTAAAATTGCATTAAAACTAGCTAATTAGTCCAGTTGTTTGTAATTTCCATAATTGGGACAACACTTGTCGCTGGAAATACCAGCCAACATTATTTAGCAAAGCTCTCTGTATTACATTATGTGTACCCCCTCTACTTCAGCATTCTATGTCCTAGAGTGGTCAGCCCAAATAAAATATTTCACAAGGAATGCCTCCTGAAGATTGTCTTATAACTGGAAATGTAAATTGTCTTTGAAGAGAGGCACTTTAGTTTTTCTGTTTCATAGAACCCTGAGGATCCTATTCTCTGTAAGACTTTTTAAGGTTTAAAAAACTAGGAATTCACAGTGTATGTATTCATTCCCAAAATATACTTAGTATCTTGAATCATTATCAATTGGTTAATGAGAATTTAAAAGGAAAATTTCTTGTCTATTCATTCTATTCATACAAATGTAAATTCTATAAACTGTTGTTAGATTCTTGGAAGGATTGCTTTTAGCTATCTCCTGTTTCTACAGTATTTATAACCAGCTATCCATCTGTAAAAGGACAGTACTCTTATTCTATTACTGTTCAGTTTCCACAAAAGTCAGTGAGGAGCAGTTTGAAAAGCCAGCATTAAATGGTATTTTAATATTGTAAAGCTTAACTTGAATTGTACTTTATCATTTAGAGAATATATTTATTTTTTAAATTTATTTTAGCTAAGAAACAGCACTCTGACATATCTATGTGGTAAGCAGTATAGAGCTTGCCTCAAAGGAAATTTTATCTTGTATCTAGATTTCAAGTTCAATATAAAATAAATTTAAACTGTATAGTATTAAATTTTTATAACTGGCAAAAATGTAAAGCTCAAATATTTAATTATTATGCCCTATCATTGTTGGTCATAAAAAGAAAAGTAAATGAACTACTTTGTTGAAAGGAACTTGAGTATTCTGTTACCATGCCAGCATACTTTATTTTAATGAAGTGCATATAGACTTTAAAAATGCTTTCTGCCAGGTAACTTTTAGAAATTTTTTGAATTCTGATTCTGTCTTACCCATACATGAAATAAAACTTTACTAAATGTAGCTGCAATAGTGTACTTGCAATATTATAAAAGTTACGTTATCTTCTTTTTAGACACGATCTTTGCTGGGTGTATTTGAAGAAGATGCTGCTGCAATTTCCAGATATATCAACCAGCTGTATAAAGCTATGCACCGAATTTATGATGCACAGGTAATTTGACTGTAAAATGCAGAAATTAATTAACCTTAAATCATTTCTCCACATTTTTATCACTGATATGATTATACAGGTAGTTGTTGACTTTTGAGCCCAAAAGTTCCATTGCCAAGCAAGGCAGTTGTTAAGTGAATTTTATCCCTTTTTATGACATTTCTTGCCACAGTTATTAAGTGAATGACTGCAGTTAAATTAGTAGCATGGTTGTTAAGTGGATGTGGCTTCCCAATTGACTTTGCTTCTTAGAAAGTCGTAAAAGGTGATCATATGGCCTCGGGACACTGCAGCCATCATATAGGCCAATTGCCCAAGCATCTGAATTTTGATAAAGTGACCACGGGGATGCTGCAACGGTTATAAGTGTGAAAAATGATCATAAGCCATCTTTTTCAGTGCCAATGTAACTTTGAACAGTCACTAAATGAGTGATTGTAAATCAAAGACTACCTGGAACCAAATTTTAATTCCTGGGATTTTAGTAGCTGGTTGGAAATATATGTGAATGTCAAAAAAAAAGAAAAAGAAAAAAAAGAAATACACTTTTCCTTTAATATTTCCATGTTAATTGTTTACAAATAACATGAATAAATAGCTTATAAATTCTTCAGAAGTTTCTAACAAGAATATATATAGGTATAAGGATTTTTATGCAATAATTTAAGTTGTTATATGTATTGTATAATATAGTTATGTTGGACAGATTCTTAATAAATCTTAACATCAAATTGGAAACCTCACTTTAAGCCTAACTGCAACAGTCTAATTTATCTCCTGAGCAGTCAGCCTTTATGATTGCCTAACAGGTAAACCAAACATAAGATGATTTATGCTGAAAATATGTCCCAAGATATGTCATTAAAAAGGAAATCTTTTTTTATCTCACAAAAACAGCTTATCATTAAGCTGTGTGCAAGTTTAAGATAATGTTGATAATTTGTGGCCTCCCTTCAGCTTCCTGCATGAAAACCTACATTTGCATGTACTCTTAAAAACTTTCTCTCTTCTGTAAGTAATTTTGAATCTAATCTGCACAGATTAAGGATCCTACAGATATGCAGCACTCTTCTTTTTGCTTGTTGACTTTACTTCCAAATCTTTTAGTGCAATTTAATTTTTGCTATTAGAGAGAGTGATATTATTTTCTATTAGGAGTGATAGGTCATTCAGAATTCTGGGAATTTGATTAATTTTTGTTTGTTTAGATAAATGCATGCTTACTGTTTTAAAAGTATGTGTGGTATTCTATGACTCTGTCTGCAATCATTCCATTTTAAAAATGGGAAATTATAATTGCGTTACAAAAGCATACACATTTAGTTAAAGAAACACTGTTTAACTCTAATTAATTTATTTTATATTGTACTTCTGTTGTCATTTATATTTGAAAAATCTTTTTAAAATCAGAATAAATTCTCTTTTTCAGAATGAACTCAGTGCAGCAACACATTTGACTTCAAAGCTTCTAAAAGAATATGAGAAGCAGGTAGAGTCAGTTATAAAATGAAAATGCTGTGTTCTGATCCAAGTTGAATGGGTTAATGTGGTTAATGATCCAAGTTGAATGTGATTTTTACAACGTATTGGGATAGTGATTGGATTCTCCAGCATTGAGAATTAATTACAGACTACCCTAACCTGTTTTTGCCTAGTTTGTAGCATTTTATATAAATTCCTCCTATATGTTTTAACAATAGCTTAGCACAGTGTTTCTCAACCTTGACAATTTTAAGGCATGTGGACTTCAACTCCCAGAATTCCACAGCCAGCAATGCTGGCTGTGGAATTCTGGGAGTTGAAGTCCACATGCCTTAAAATTGTCAAGGTTGAGAAACACTGGCTTAGCACATAGAAATTAAATTCATTTTTCCACTTTCTTATTCTTACAAGACCTCTTACACTTTATTTCTGCTCAGTTCTTATTATTAAGATCACACATTTATCACATATCTATCCTGCAACAATCAAATACCTCTTGGTAGCTTACAAACAAATAAGACATTAAAACATGCATGGACTAATTAAAACATGAGAGGTTTATCTAACCATAACAACACAAAACAGAAAATAACGAATAGAAACACAGAAAGGGGAAAGCAGATAAAAATAAGTTGAAACTGCCATAAATAGACAATTTTTTTTATTATCAAAAGGTCATATTTTAATTTAACACCATGATTTACTAGACTTTGTGGATATGCAAATGTGTCTGTGTGAGTGCATGCGCACAATTTCCCTGGCCAACAAGTGTTTTCTATGCCTTTTAAATATAACAACACGATATATATATAAATTTAACAGGCATTAGCAACTTACAGTGCTCTGAGATTCTCTATTATTTTCTAGCAATGTTAAATATGTAGATTTATTAGGCCTTTGGAATGTTACTGTGATTTTTTAGAGTGAAAAAATCAATAAATATGGAATTTAAAAAGTAATGGGGTTTTGTTTTGGTAGCGCTTTCCTTTGGGTGGTGATGATGAAGTTATGAATTCTACTCTTCAGCAGTTTGCCAAAGTGATAGATGAGGTAAGTCTTCCCTTCTAAAAATCTACCAGCCTATTTTCCATGGATGTAACTTTTATATCACTCCATTTCTAAAGACTGAACAGTTTAGAATATTAAAATCAAAGACTAAAAAACAGAAATAATGTCATTATAGCCAATCAATCTGAGGCTTCACTATTTAGGGTAATATAATCTCATTACTTCCCAAATGCTTTTCAGAAGATCCTTTTTTGTGGCTCTCAGAAAATGTTGCCATTCTGTATACATTGGGATAATCCATCCACAAAGTGACAGTGGAATGAGTAACAATGAGTAAAAGCTTCTACTTCTGAACTGTCGATAGTACAAAGATGTAACTTTGCAAATGTATTTGCTGTTCACACAGAAGTCATAAGTTTAGGAGGAGAGATTTGTTACATATCACCTCCATCTGCAGAAATGTTGCCCCATACAGGATCAAAGTTTTACTTAGCTTCCAAATCAAAGTGCCCTGGCTCCAAATCTGTCTTAATAGGATTCAATCTGAATCTCTTTCTCTCTATCCAGGTCCTAGCAGATTTCAGGCACCTGGTCAAAAGTACTACCACATGCCTTGTCTGGCTCAGAATAAAGATACATATTTGGAAATCATCAGAAAATAGATAATCTACTTGTTAATGGATGACTTCTTCCAACAGCTTCATGTAGATATTAAATTGTAGGAAAAAGGATTAAACCTCTGGAACTTCTGAGGCCAAAGACTTGACTTCTCCCCAGTTACCATCACCAACTAGAATTGCCCACTCAGGAAGATCATCCCTTCCATCCCAACAGTTATAGTTGGTTGAAGATGATACCATAGTCACAGCTGTTGAGAAATCCAACAGAAACAGAATAGTTGCACTATTTCCGTTGTAGATTATCAAAGATAATCAACGAGTATGCTCAATGAGATTTTGGTCTGATGCCCAGACCTAAATCTCAACTAGATAATTGTTTCATTCTCAATAACCATGGTCCAGTAACTTTCCTTAAAAAGGAAATGTGGAGACTGGATGACAAATTTGTCAGTTGCTAGGTGAAGTGATGATTTCTTGTGGCAGGGACACACCACTACCTCTTTCAAGACAGGAGCACCACTACTTCCTGAAGTATACAATTGCCATCACCCATGCCCATTCTCTGTCATCTCTATCATGTCTCAGCTGCTTTTACCAATTGGGTAGGGCAAGGATTTGATTCACAGATGGCAGATCTAGCAGCATGGAGGACTCTGTTTACTTCCTGAGGATCCACATGCTCAAACTGATTCAGATAACTCCACAAAAAGAATTCTTTATCAGTTCCAAACAAACATAGTTCTATGTTAACCATGTCATTGCTTTTTTATTTTTAGGCTATCATTGTCACAAATCACAGTGAACCTGGCCCAGTACAAATGTCTTGGCCACCCCATTCTGTTCAATTTAATTGGATGGTGATTGGTAATGCTGTAATCATGCTTCTAGTCTTCCCACTTGTCAGAAAGAAAGCTGGAAGGCTACCACTTCTCCCCACTTCCTGAACTTTTGAATTTTGAAAGAAAATCCTATAATGGCATGATTGGAATTGGTTTCACCTCCAATAGGTTCAAGGAAATTGTATACACTACCGTTATTTCTGCCTCTTCTTCATGTCTTTGTGGGCCATATGGAGGTTGAAAACAAATAACCAAGAGAAGGCCCGTTTTTGAAAGCCTCTTTAAGATTTTGTCTTGATCAGAGACATTAGGAAGGATAGTGAACCTTTTGGTAACTCATGGGGTGAGTTATAATAATTGGCTGAATTAGGGAGTTACAATATAACTAAAAGTTTATTTTTTTTTGCTGTAATGTTAACCATTTCAGAATAAATTGTCTAGTAAGCACAACACTCTTTCCCCTCACCCATTTAAATGTGATATACTTAAAAAAATATTGCATTATATACAATGGTAGACCAGACTGAGGAGAAAGAGGTATGACTGCTGGAACTCTGCTTTATAGAGTATAATAGCAGATTTTTAAAAGCTTGTCAGAATTTCATTCTGCTCCTCTTACACCAAACAGAATGCAGAAAGGTCATCTTGAGGGTTCCCCCCCCCCTTCTTCCTTTCCAGGAAGTTCCAGACTAAGTTGACATTTATTTCATGGTTATTGCATTCCTTCTTCAAGAGTATCGCCATACTTTTCTAAATTATTATGAAGCTTGGCCCTCTTGATTTTTCCTTTCATTTTTATAAGAGACTTCATTTTTTAGAAGTTTTCCCTTTTATAATCAACAGGATGGTGTTAGATTTTGCAGATAAAGCAGTTTGTATGCTTTCTGTTTGTATGTTTGTATTATGATTATTGTTTCCTGTCAGTTCCACAATATTTAAACCATAATACCCTTTATAATCAAATCTAGGCTTGCCTTCCCTCTACTTGGGTACAAGATCAGCTGTTCTAAAGGATCATTATTATGATCTCCTTGTCATAACCTAAGCACAAACATACCTAGTTTATATTAGGGTAATCAAAGTTCCCCATTATTAGAAGAATTACAACATTCTTTGCAGATTTCTAGCATTGAATTGAAACAACTATGCATCCTGTTCCTTTTTTTTTTTAATTTTGAAGAGTTGTTGGCTTAAGTTTTTTTCATGGCTGTCTTATTCTCATTTTATCTTCTGGTTTTCATGACCGCTCAGCATCCATGTTCATCCTATTTTTTAAAAAAATGTTTACACCATTCTGAATTGATTGTTACCCACTACCCAGGGGTCCCCAACCCCTGGTCCATGGACCAGTACCAGGCTGTAGCATGCCAGCAACCAGTCTGCGCAAACAAGGAAAGCCCCATTCACAGGATGCAGGCAGCACACAAAACCACGCACCCTCCGGTCCACAGAAAAACCTCTCTCCACGTAACTGGTCCCTGATGGCCAAAAGGTTGGGGACCTCTACACTACCTGTTGATTTCCTTCCATAAATTAATTTAAAAACTGGTCTGTCACCTTTTAGATTTTATATGCCAATAGCCTAGATTCCTTTTACGCAGGTTTGTTTTGTTTTGAAGTGTTTCCCAGTGACTAACAAATCTAAGCATCTCCATCTGGAGCCATCCTGCCATAATTGAATTGAGATCTCTGAGCTCTGCCTATCTGGTTGGCTGCACACATGGAACAGACAGCATTTCTAAGACTGTTCTCTTGGTGTTCCTGGTTTTGATCTTCTATTTAGGAGTCTAAATTTGGTTTCCAGAACTGGCTAATTATACATTCCAATTCTACTGCTGCCAGCGTGGGCTGTGATTGCTGCCTCTTTTGCATCATTGTCAAGCAGGTTCTACACATGACATGTGATGTCCACAACCTTCACACCATGGAAACTGTCAGTTACACTACGTAGACTAGGCCATAACATCAACTCTACAAGAGAATAAGAATTATATTTTATTGATATAGGCTATAATAATAAAATCTAATAAGCTTGATTATATTTTACTTCCTCTTTTTTTCTATACTTCAGTGAATCAGGGAAGAGCTTGTCTGGACCTCCTTCCAAATACAATCTTGCTTCCTAGGATTTAAGGAATGTTCAACCCTATTTGCTTATATATTCTTGCATATTGCTGTCAAGATCATCTCTCTTTCTCTCAAACAATACACAGTGATCCCAACAAACCATTTTTTGAGTGGCATAATCTGAATGGCAGGCACCAACCCTTTCTCAATGAAGATATCAAAATGCAGACATATTCTGCCTAAAAATTAGGATTATAAACGAAAGTTGTATCATGGTTTGTCACATTGGCTTCTTTGGGTCTTATTTGAATGTAATAAATTATTACATCAGGCTAAAATAATGCTAAACAATATTTTTATCTACTTATGCAAAAAAGAACAGATATAAAATTGTCAGGCTCTGCTGCTTCTTCACCCCATGCTTCAATTAACATTGTTAAAGTATCTAACAACAATGAAATATGAGAAATGTTTATATTTTTATGCAACATTGTGTACTTAATTGTTTTTTTCTTCTTAGCTCAGTTCTTGTCATGCGGTACTATCAACTCAATTAGCAGATGCCATGATGTTTCCCATCACACAGTTCAAAGAAAGAGATCTAAAAGGTACAATAATTGTCGCAAAGATAACAGATTGCTGGACAAAGTCTTATATAAGAATAGTTAATATTTATTTCAGCTATAGTGGCCTCCTGAAATCTAATGCAAATTTAAGAACATTTGTCTCATTGAAAACAGTTTTAGGAAAAAGGGAATGATAAAAGTTAGAGTGAATAAGTGATAGCCCTGCAGAAGTTGCTGAACTACAACTTCCAGCAGTCTCAAGGCAGCAAGACTGATAATGAGAGATGTTGGGAGAAATAGTGAGCAGATCTGGAGTGGGTACATTGCCAGTCCCTATGTCATGTCTGTCTGTCTGTCTACCTATATCCATCCATCTATCCATCCATTTAGGGGCTGAAAAATGGGGTAAATAAAATAGACTAAGTGGCCCCTTTGGTGGAGGCATTTCCATCATTGCTCTTGGAAAGAACTGTATTTCCTTGGAAAGACTGGTACTCAATTTGGGGGAACTCTCCTGAACTCCCAGCGACTGCTTATCTGCTATGCCCAGGTGAAACTTTGCACAGGTTTATTTTATGTACCACTTGCATCCTTCCTCAACCAGGCGGCCCTTCAGATTGCCATTTATATCCTGGTTGCCTCAGGATTGGATTATTGCAGTGTGCTCTATGTGAAGTGGCCCTTATAGACTATCCAGAAACTACAGTGGGTACAAAATGCAGTGACACAAACAGTAATAGAAATCTCATGTTGCACCCAGATGCACAAACTACAGTGGTCAGTGGCTTTCTGGGGGCAATTCAAGGTGCTGGTTGCCCCCTATAAAGCATAGGGTCTGGTTATTTGAGGGTTGCCCCCTATAAAGCATAGGGTCTGGTTATTTGTTTCCAATTATTATTTATTTTATTTGTTAAATTTATTTATTGCCTATTTCACAAATAATAGGCTATTCTAGGTGACTTACAACAATAAAAAGGAAGAAATGAAAAAGTGTAAACAGAACAGAAGATAATAGAACAATAAAGTAAACAATGAAAAAGAACATGATAATATATCTATACAATAACACCCCCCCCCCCAAAAAATGAATGGATGGAAAGAAGAAAACAAGGGGGGAGGAAATCTATCTCTGCCTGTCCAGTATGTTTGAGCTGAATGGAGTACTCCAGTCCCTTGAGTTCAATGGAATTGTATACTTATGTATTAGTAATCTGTGTGTATTAATCCTCTTGAAATATGAAACTGTAATCTTATGCATGTTTTACTGAAGTAATAGGGTTAAATTTGAGTAGAATTGTACTGCTATTGTGTTTTGACCTATGGGATGCATTTAGTTGTTAAAAATTCTTTGTATTTCTCTGCCCAAACCCTATAAATCCCTCAAAAAATCATATAGTTAGGTTCTGCCACAGCACATTTACTATCTCAAATGACATGGCATTTAAAAGACAACCTCTGACTTTGGGGGAAAGGCTTTTCAAAGAAGCGTAAGAGAAAACAGGAAGAAACAGCTCAGTCATTGTATATAATCCCATAATTTTAGGGAATTATTTTTTTTACTACAAAACAATTCATGTGGTCCCTGAAATGCAGGCCAACTGAAGACCTATAATAAATAAACCCAATCTTGTTCATCTTATATTAAAACAGCAGAACTACGGTAACACTGCACATTTTCTTAAATTCATTTCAGAAATTCTGACTTTAAAAGAGGTTTTTCAGATCTCCAGCAATGGTAAAGTATGCTTTAGAAATTAAATTCATGGTTTATTTTTTATTTGATGTTGCATGATTATAATAGTATAAACAGTAAAGATTAACATTTTATGAAGGGATTTCTGTCTCCAAAGATTAACTTTGCTATTTAAAAAAATTAAAATTAAAAGGGAAACTAATCCTAGATAACTGTATGCAAGGTAATTGGGGAAAAATTATGTTGAGTAAACTCTTGTTCTAATGGGACATTATAAAAAGAGGATGTCGTATTGATATAATCAGTGCATCAGGATAATAGATATTGTTTATCTTGAAACGATAAAAACATTTTGTTGAAAAAAGCAAAATTAGCTCAATTGCTTGAATTACTGCTTCACTGAAGTGTAGTTGCTTTTTGCCTTAAACATTTATAATGATTGTAGCTACTGTTTAAATATTGTAGAACTTGTTTTTTCAGATCATGATGCTGCGATTGCCAGATATAGTCGACTGTCAAAAAAAAGAGAAAATGAGAAGGTTTGTTAAACTTTAATCTAGTATTTAGAATTTATGATATGGTAATGTAAAAAGTCTAAGTTGCTTTTCAGTTATCTTAAAAATTCTGTGATAATTCTAGTGAATGCAACTAATCTTTCATGAAATATATATAGCTATATGTTCCTGTCCAGTGTTATGAGTGTCTTTATTCAGTGGGATATCCTTCTATACATCTTCTCCATTAACTGGCAAAATGGAGATCTCAACAATAGCAGTGCTGCATCTCTCTCTCTCTCTCTCTCTCCCTCCCTCCCTCCCTCTCTCCCTCCCTCCCTCCCTCCCTCCCTCTCTCTCTCTCTCTCTCTCTCTCACACACACACACACACACACACACACCTCCCTTCAGTAGAGAATGAGTAGAAGAGAAAATGTATTTTGAAAGAAAAATATATGAATTTATATTTTTTCACGTCATTGCAAATTGTTCCTTTTAATAGTAAATTGTGCTTGCTCTGAATTAGAATTTTTTTTAAGGTCAAATATGAAGCTACAGAAGATGTATATACTTCTCGGAAGAAACAACATCAGACTATGATGCATTACTTCTGTGCATTAAATACACTGCAGTATAAGAAGAAAATTGCTATGTTGGAACCCTTACTAGGCTATATGCAGGCTCAGGTAAATTCCAAAATGTGTGGTGGAGGGGAGATGTTGGAATGTTACATTAAAATATTTTAGCATCCAAAATATTAAAACACTAGCAAACTTAAACATGAACCTTGTGTGGGATGGGCTATATTAGTTTGATAAATAAATAAGCTTGACCTGAGCCAAATAAATCAGGACTAAATTGTTAACCTCTCTGAAGAAAAATAAGCATATAAGTGTAATTTGTTAATAGAAAAACCTTAGTAATTATAAACATGTTGTGATTGAACTGATTTATGATCTGCATCTACAAAGGTGGATTATATTTTTCGCTTCCAAAGAAAGATCTAAGATTAAATGTACTTTTATAAGTTCAAGTAAATTGATAAGTATCTGAATTTTCTTTTAAAAGATAAACTTCTTTAAAATGGGCTCAGAAAACCTTTCTGAACAGCTGGAAGAATTTTTAACAAATATTGGGACAAGCGTGCAGGAGTAAGTTCATTTTTTCTCTCTTAAAAGTAATGCTGTTTATTTTAAAATATTACTTGTAGCTAATATGAATAAAATGAAAAAAAAAACCTTTGGTTTTAGCGTTCGCAGGGAAATGGAACGTGAAGTGGAGACAATGCAACAGACTATAGAAGATTTGGAAATAGCCAGTGATCCGCTTTATTTACCAGATCCTGATACTACAAAATTTTTGGTTCAAAGAAACCTTACTCGCAAGGCTGGTTATCTAAATGCAAGAAAGTAAGAACCAATTTCAGATACACATAAGTCTCAATAGCCTGGGTTATAAATTATTGGGGAGGGGGTGTCTTGCAAACTGTGTTGTATGTAAAAATAATTAGTAGTTGTTCATAGTTTTTAAGATTTAAAATATGTCCAGTATCAAGTAGCATTCTGTACTGATTTGTCATGATCTTGTTTACGATGTTTTATGCCACAATATATTATAATTTAATTTGTCTCAGGGTAGTTTGGCCAGAAACCTTGGAAGTGACATATCCACCTGGGAGAACAGCTGCTCCTTCATTTGTTATTTTTGTTGCAGCAGCTCCTCTTTAAAAGAGGCAGGCTATGGTGCAGCTTTAAAAGTAGATTGCATCTCTCTCGGGATTATGATAACTTATTTGTTTGTTCTTGCCTCCCCAAAGCTCAGAGGAGCACTAGTGACCTCCCCCATTTCATCCTCACAACAATTCCACCAGTGAGTTTAAAGTCAGCAGGAGATAGTATATAAAGTAGTACTACAAAATAAAATTTGTTTGCAAGTGATACTTTTTCGGGGGGATCCTGGCTCAAAATATTTTGTCATTACAACATTTCATTGTTCTTTAAATTATTGCTAGTGGAAATAGCAGACATAATATAATTTTTACCCATACTTTTAATAGCCTTCTATAAATATATTTTCACCATCTGGGAAATATATTTATCATATTTTTGACCGTCTGAGAAGAAGTGAATGAAAGTAACATTTCTGCTGTATGAACGTGGACACTGTTACCTGTGGTTTGACTACAGGTGTGCTGTGGAGTAAGAATGTAAGGTGGCAACATCTTGAAGCTATATTTAAAGCCCTAAACAAGGAGTCTTTGTTTGTGTGTGTGGGCACATACACAAACACATATTTGTATATAACTAGAGAGAGTGACAGCAATAGTATTTTGCTGATAAACAGTATGTTAAGAAATTTAGTTAAGCACTATTTATATTCTCTTGGTATTTCTTGCTGTACCAAAATAATCTATGTATAACTGCATTCAATTATATGAAACTATCCCCCGTCCAAAGCTTATAATACCTATTTCTTTTTTCATTGGAGACTTGATGCTGCTAAGTTGGACTAAGCCAGTTTTCTTCCTTTCTTCCTTCAGCAAAACAGGGCTGGTGTCTTCCAGTTGGGACAGACAGTTTTACTTCACACAGGGTGGAAACCTAATGAGCCAAGGAAGAGGTGAAGTAGCTGGAGGACTTGTAATGGATATAGACAATTGTTCGGTAATGGCTGTGGATTGTGAAGACAGAAGATACTGCTTTCAAATAACATCTTTTGATGGCAAAAAGTTTGTATTCTTACCACTTCTTACATATGTGTTTAGCAATAGAGAAACAATTAGAAAGTATTTCCTGCTACCTTTAATTTTTTCCTTGAAAGGTGGGAAAGAAAGAAGAATAAATCCTTGCCTTTCCCAGATTGAAAATTTGGCAGGTATAAGACAAGTCTCTATTACTTTAAGTCAAGTTATTTAATCAGAACTCAATGCTGCTCTCTAGGTGGCAATCTAAATATATTTTCTTATTTTTTATCATTTTATTTCTTTGTCAAACTTATATGTTGTCCATCTCACCGAAGGTGATTCTGTATTTAGATTTTCATGTGTAATGCTGTCTGCTGTATACTTGTTTTCTTTCTAAAACGTTAGGGGTATGTTCAATCCTTGTTTTCAGGTTAGAGGGAAAAGTTATCTGCCTGCTTTTTCTTTCCAACTGCCTGTTTTCTCCTCAGCTAAAATGTAATAGGGATACCTTCCTCTTGTTCTGTGCAATCTTACTGGTTTTTGCTGAGAGAAATTAGCAAAAGACAAGCTCAGACAACATAAATTTTCTCTGAGATATATCAGTGGATAATTGTCCCTAGAACATAGCTCAAATGAAATATGCCAAGTTCCAAAATCCAAAGATAAATATTATAGATGGGCAATGTCCATCAGGGTTTTTCTGTTTGGGATTTGACAAGGAATAAATGCTATAGTGAATAAAGAATTGCATATATCAACAAATTGAAGCCAACAGCTTGATGAACGTTTCTTTCCCCTGCTTCGTTTAAGAAATATTCAGTTTGTTTTTTATTTTTATTTCCTGATCAACAGGTCTTCAATTTTGCAAGCTGAGAGCAAAAAAGATTATGAAGAAGTAAGCTTTTTAACATAATGGTTATTGAAACTAGTAAATGTTTTGTGAAATTGCCCAAACCTGACAAAGCTGTCTAAACAATGAAAGCCTTTCTTACAATAATAGATCACTTTTTAAATGTGCCACTAGATTCCATTCTTTTATTCTGCAATAAAATAAGGCAATTGTCATAATGCAAAGCCATTAAGAAAATATGATGCTTATTCAGATAGTCCTCAACTTATGACAACAAGTGAGTCCAAAATTTCTGTTGCTAAATGAAACAATTCTTAAGTGAATTTTACCCCATTTTACAACTTTTCTTGCCACATTTGTTAAGTGAATCGTTGCAGTTGTTAAGTTAGTAACAGTTGTTAAGTGAATCTGGCTTCCTCATTGACTTTGCTTGTCAGAAGATTGCAAAAGGTGATCACATGACCTCGCCATAAATATGAACCAGTTGCCCAGCATCCAAAATTTGATGAAGTGACCATGGTCATAAGTGTGAAAAGTGGACATAAATCTCTTTTTTCAGTGACATTGTAACTGAACAGTCACTAAATGAATTGTTGTAAGTTGAGGACTACCTGTAAATGGTTTCCAAATTACATTTCTGGTGCTAGTTATCAGGGCAGTTTTAAAGAGCAGAATAATTTTATATGCTGATGACATGGAAAGGTGAAGACTGCCAAAGCATTGTATGGTTTGTAGCCTAAAGGCTTGCATTCACAAGAAGGGTGGGGTTTTTTTCCTCATATTTTTAAAAAGAATTTAGATCACAAGCAGTTTGTGATTTACCACACAGTGGTGAAACTTATATTTAGGTAGATTTCAATTCAGGCATCAACTTTATCATAAAATTGGGAATTGTGCCAGCTTGCAAGCCAAAAGAAAGGCAGAGTGGAAAGTTCTCACCTTTTCCTTAGCTATAACAAGGCAGTTTAAAATAGGTTTGAAACTTGCTGCTCTCAGTGCTAAGTAATCAATGCAGGGAAAAGAATTTCAGATGTGCCACATTGCTGGTTTAATATTAAATCTGCATCTTGTGTGGATTACTTCACATTTAGCAAGCCTGTGGTTTCTCGCTTCCATTATTGAAATCATTAAAAAAAATCAAGAGGAAAAATTCAGCTAGACAGATGGAAATTTTATTTAAATATGATTTTTTTAAAAAAATACATGAATTTTTCTTTTGCTTCTGTGGTAGTGTTGGAGAAACTATAAGGCCCAAAAGTTGTAGAACCACAATTTGCATATTTCATCCAAACATGACTAATTGCATGAAACAAATGGAGTTTAACATCATCTGGAGAGTCACAAATTTCCTCTGCCTTCTCTGTAGTTTGGAAACTAATTGTAAATATCTTGTATGTGGCTTATTGTTAACTTAGACTGTGTGTGCAAAGATTGTTAACATGTCAACTGTATTTTATTATTTGTTATTGGAGAGTTAATAGGTTAAGGGCAAGGTGAGATTTACTTATCTGAAAAAAACCTCTTTTTGTTAATTTCTAATGATAAAAGTTATTCTTTTGATCAGACTAAAGCATTTACCATGTTTTTAATTTCTTAACCATAATCTAGAATAGGAAAGTATATAATGGGCAGAAAATTAACTATATTTTAAACTTTTTTTTCCAGTGGATATGTACAATAAACAATATCTCGAAACAGATTTACCTTAGCGAAAACCCAGAGGTAATGTGATTGTACTCCTTTAATATAAAAAACAAAACACTGTTTGATGGGAAATTTAAATTTAAATTTGAGGAAATATTTGATTCCAGAGTACGTTGGAATATTGAAATAAATATTGAGATTAAAATTCGTTGTTTATGCAGATTGAGAGAAAAAATGGTTTTAATTCTGCAGTTACATTTTTTTATAAATATTATTTTTTTAGTTTTACAGTCAAATACTTAATAGACAACGTGTTGTCTGGGCCCATTAGTAATTCAGTATTATGTATTAACTTCTTCAATCTAGATCCAATATTAAACCATCAAATGTTTCCTCTCTTCTTCTGGTAGTACCTGTTTTCCCACACTAGGCAAATACAATTCTTATTGTTATTAATAAATATACAATTGAATATCAACATCTTTGTTACATTTTTCTCATAATATCAATAATATCAATTTTAGATAACTTTTCTAACCAAAACATATCTTAATTGCATTTGAACTTAATATCCATATGTTCAATCAGTATCCTGTTTTCACTTTTTTTTTTAATTTCCCCTCAGTGTTCAAAATGTATCTATTGTTTATAATTTCAAAGTAAGTTATATTTGGGTAATCAAAAGCTTTCCTTATTCAAACTTCTTAACATTTTCCTGTTTCCCTTCTCATACCAAAATCTAATATTCTAATTAGAAAGCTTATCTTTCTAGTTATGATAATACTTCTATTTCTAGCAATTGTCTATTCTCCACCATATTCAAACATCTAGTTAATAATATAATATCTCATATAATGGATCAAAACCTCTATTTTCCGTCTTACTCTAGCTTTCTTCCTTTGCCAACTAACTTACCAAGTCAATGCATTTGAATCATCAGTATTTTTTTCTCTGTTTTTGTGTATATTATTTGGAATAAGAAAGACCATTTGGTTAAAGTATTTTTGGAAGAACAAACCCATTGATATTCATTAAACAGCCTCCCTCCTTCTCCATTTCCCCACAGTTTTCCTAACAGCTCTATCTTCCATTCAATCAATTCTTCTTCCTTCTCTTAAAAAAAAAAGTCTCAAAAGCACTTTTAGTCCCTAAATTTCAAAGCCATATATGTGTATTAATTCCAAATTAATCTTGTAATTTTCCCTGTTTCCCTCAAATAATTAGTTTGCTGCTTTTCTTTTCCTGATGGAATGGGGTGGAAATTCCCCTTCCCTCTCGGGAAGGACGCTTCGGGCAATTTTTTCCAGGAAGAAGTCTTAAAATCATAAAGAGAGGATAGGGTCTCACTCAGTTTCATCCATGTTGTTAGTGCTTATTGTCTTCCGTTGTCAGCAGCTTCTGAATGGCTACACAAATGTAGCCGGTCTTTCCCCCGCCGGTTTGGAGGGCTTCCTTGGATCAGACAGAAGGGCTGCCGCCCTCCCGTGATCATTGAGATTCCCCTCCTTGCTTGTTGCCTATACGGGGTGACTTTTGACCCTTTCCAGGGTCCCCAGTGGGGTGAAATCGAACGCAAAAGACGGAGGCCCGTCTTCCTGCACCTGTTACGCTACGATGTCAAACCGGAAGCCCAATTCTGCAATTTCATTTTAATGGAGCAAAGAAACTACACTACAAAAAGTGTAGTGATTGAGAAAGAGAAAGAAGAAATAAAGATTGGGTTGGTGGAAGATGGGATTTTATTATTTTATTTTAGCTTTTCAATCTTGAGTTTATATCTCATGTAAAATATCCAGTTGTATATATGTTCTTTCATTTGTTTCTTGTACACATACATATGACTTTATATCACTTTCCTTTTATTCCCAACTTTCTTGTCTTTTTCCACTACTTCCTTTTTCTTTCTTGGATGGAAATCACTATTTACATGGTTAATTTTTGGTTGGGAAAGCTTCCATTGGCATTAAAGGCCTTGTTCCAGTTTGAATGGAGAATGTTTTTGGGTATGATGGCTTGCTTAGAGGAGGGTTAATTTTTTTACCTGCAGTGGCAGATGAATATAGAAAAAATAAGTTACATTGCCCAAAGACAATAATTGATTCTGGGTCCACACTGTATGCTTAGCAGTGTTCCTCAATAAAAATAATTAACCGCTATGTTTTCATAAATTCATGTTTCTAACAAAAAATCATTTCAATATGTCTACTCAATTAGTTGCTGTGCTTACTAAAAATCTTCATATATTCATTTATTTTTAGATCTAATTAAATGAAAAAAAATATTTGTTTTTCTTCTAACAACATAGGAAATTGCTGCCCGTGTAAATCAGTCAGCTTTAGAGGCTGTCACTCCCTCACCTTCCTTCCAGCAGAGACATGAAAGCATGAGGCCAATTATGTAAGTCACCAAACAGCAGGAAAGACACATTTCATATTTTGTAAAATATTTTTTTAATTCATTGAAAGCTACTGCAAAATACAACTATTTAAATTTTGCAATGAAACTGCAACTGGAATGTATATCCTTTTAAATTTATTTATTAAAAAAATATACTATAATTTGTGGAAAGTTACAAATTAATAAAATCTTCTGAAATTTATCTGAGGAGTAATCTAGATTTTACCATTCATATGCTGTTAGTATTGATTCTTCCAGAATCAAGCTTAAATAGAAAGTGTTGCCGCTTTAAAGAATCCACCCATTGACGTTAATGTGATTTTAAAACAACATCTCTTTTCAGGTTTGTGTGAAAGCCTGAATAAAGTTGAGCTGCTGGACTTCTTTCAAATTATTTTCTAAATATGCAAAGTGCTGCTATTAATAAGTCCCAAAATTTTATAGTTGCTATTAAAATGTATAATTGTTACCATGTCTCTTTTCTCCCATAGCATTTTAAATAGGAAATCTGTGATACGATACGATCCTTTGATTATTATATTTGTGGGCAAAATACTTTCACATCATTTGATCATTAATAGATACTGTTGGAAAGAACAGTAATCATGACCTTACTTTTGACCCAGCTCTTCTAATCTCTGGTTTCTGCTATATTTCATTCAGTTTCTATTCCTAACGTTTCTGGCTCAGTTTTCCCTACTATTTCATTTAATAATCTGAGAGGAATCACTGATCCTTAATTAGGCACTAGTTTGCTTTTCCTAGTTATTGTCTCATTAAAGATTCAGAATTTAAAATTAAAATGCTAGCTTATTCATCCTACAGAATTTATTTTTCTCAAGTCACAACCATATAAAATTGAAGTTTTATTGGGCATTTGTATTAATTTGAGAAATTTTGTTGTTGCTGCCATTAAATATTCTTGCTAGATTTAGTTGATAATTTTGATGACCTCAAGTATTCAGTTTGTTAGCCTGAAGGTTACCCTTCTCCTTTTAGATGTATTTCATGATATATTTGATTTGTATTTCATGATATATTGAAATACGTGATGTATTTCACGTTTATTCTCATTGAGATATTTGTCTCCAAATTATTTAGTTGAGACTATTCTATTGTTTGAATAATAGATTGCCTTTTGTTATTTGTAAGAAAATGTTTGACTTCTGAATTTGATCAGTTCTTTTCTGCTGAAATGAAAGAGATGGTTAAGAAGGTTGAGCTGTTCCCTACTTTTCTTGCTTTTTCAGACAGCCTCGGCCTCCCACAAATCGTACAAGTAGCACTGGATCTTTGGGATCTGATTCGGCATCACTATCCGCACTTTCCTTGGACTCGATTGTTGCACCTGACACACCTATACAATTTGATATCATTTCTCCAGTAAGTGAAGACCAGCCTGGTCAAATAAAAACTCCAGGCCAATCAGGCAGGTAAGAATTAACAAAAATGAAATACAAGCAAATAAATATTTAACTCAATATTTAACACCTCTGTTGATACTTAAAACCTATGTAGAATAATACTCATCATGTTTTAACTTTGTTTATGGGTAGTGTCCTCACTTTCATCCAGGATCCTCTCCCTGCACAAATTTAACTTGTTTTTTATTCCCTTTACCAATTTTAAGAATGATTTTGCCGAAGCAGAGTTTGCTTTTAACTAGAGATTTCAGCCAAACACTTCAAATTTATTCAGATGTCTAATTAAGAGTGAAAGCTGATTGGCACTATCTGATGTTAAAATTGGTGGGGAAAATTATGTATACAAGGGAATTGGGTGGCATCAGGTTCTCTGTGTTTTATTACATTAATCCCTAGAGGTGCTAGGATTTTTAGACCTGAATGAGCTGATCATTAAACAAAAAAATTGAAATCTTGCCCAACTGGAAAAAATTTATGTTGCTTAAGATTCTATGTTTTATTTCTTGTAGCAGACTTATTTTGCCCTGTTGAGCATTCTTCAGGTTTTTTTTTTGTTTTGTTTTTAAAAAGTATATTTTCCTTTCCTATTGCTTGCTTGCCTGCCCCAGCAACTTGGGTATTTCCTCTTGGAAACTCAAGAGAAATGTGGCAACCCAGGTGGTGAAGGCATATTCTGATGGCTTTCTTCCTAAGTTAAAAAAGGTGAGTGAAAATTATCTAGGCTTCTAGAGTAATATCTGTTAGGAAGATAAATTGTTCATTGTCCAGAATTCTTTTCATTCCCCTTCTCCATCTCACTGGAGCTTCCATTTTACATTAGTATATTTTACAATTATCATTTAGCAATTGAGTATACAATATTTGTTACTCAGTGAAGTAAGAGGGCCCTAAATATTAGGGACCAGTGAATACTTAATTATAATATTAAGGCAAGTCTTAATATAGTATAGTGAAAAATTTGACTAGAAACTTTCCAAGCCAAAGCAATTATCTCACTCATAACTGTGTGCCTTATAGTCTTATAGGTATATTAAAATTAAGAGTTAAAAGAGTAATAACAAAAGGAATTACTTTCACTACTTATACATTCCTTTGATAGCTTATAAACTCTTAGAACATGTGATTGCTGAATGAAACCAGCTGCTTGTAGATATGATTGGTTTTTCTTTCAGAACAGAAATTAATTAACCCCAGTTGCTCCTATTGAAAGTTTGTTGTAAGGAAAAACTAATTCAAAGCTAATATCCATAGGAAAAAATCAAATTGATATTGGTGTTTGAGGAAAAATGTAAATGACAAAAGTCATCTTCAGGCATTTTAAGTATACTCATTTATTCACACATGAATATCTATGCTGGCTGCTCCAAAGATGCCAGGAGGATTACATTAAGAATAAATCAAAGCACAAAAGCTCAACATGTGATGCAGTCAGTAAGAGTAATCCCATTCACATAATTCCCTCTGTCCCGAAGGCTTGTTGGAAAAGTACAGTTTGCATTGCCTTCTGGAATGTCAACAGGGAAGGGGCCATTTTTATCTTGGAGGGCAAGCTATTCCAGAATTAGGAGGCATCTATCCAGAAAGCTTGTTTCCAAGTCTATTTCTTTAACTATTTCTGGGCAGGAAAAATCCATTTGTGTCTGATGGTCCTGAAACCCAAGTCAGAAAGAGATGTATACTATAATAGGCAATTTGTGTCTCCTGCTCCTGGCAATACCACACCTTCTCTCAATTGTGGTGATAAGGTTATTGCCAGTCATTCACTCTGTTAAACCAAAGCTATTCAATCATTAAGCTGTCATGTCTCCTTGTCCTCCAAAGCTCAGCCGTTTATTAAGTGGACAGTTGTTTGAAATTCTCTTCCCAATCTTCTATTCCAATTTTATTATCTATCTCTTTCCTCTCAGGCATTATATTCTTCTTCTGCATTCCTTGAACTTCACTTCCCCAGCCATGCTCCATCTTTACTTTCTTCTTGTGTTGTATCCATACTCTCTTGCCAATTTCTAACCAATATTCACCTCACTTTAAGCACCAACATATCCTATTCTCTTCCTCTGTATTCCAATTAATGTTCTCTCCAAATACCATGACTGCTATACCTTATCAATATGTGAATGCAGATTATTAGAGTGAATAATCTAACCCTACTCCCTGCAAAGTCAATTTCTAAAATACATGGAGAACATCTGTGGCTAATCGGGATCCTTCTGCACAATCATCCTCTATGTGTCGAAGGCAACCAGAATGATTAGGTGAGGGTGCTAGATTGCCTTACTCATATAGATACTGTATGCATGTAAAATTTTACATGCATACAATTTTCAGGATCTTCTGTGAATGCTAGTATAAAGATTCAGCAGCCATAATACAGACTTGCGAGGAGAACTACTGAATGCCACCCTGAAAAAAAATGTAAATTGTTTCAATTTGAAGTCTATAAAAGTCTGAGCCTTGCTATATTCACCAGATTTCTCATGAACTGAACTAAATAGCAAGTATGCCAGGCTGCAAGAGATTTGCCAGCTGTAATAATTCTGATCACATGGATCCCATTGCCTGTTTGCAAATGGGACAGGCTGCCTTGTGAGACGTGAACATTTTTTGCTGGAAGCATTTAAGACTAGATTATATGGGCACACTGCAAGGGTATTGTTGCATCCTGCATTACAGCTTAGGGAATTGTAAAGGCCCTTAGAGAGCTTCTAGTGCAGGGGTCCTCAAACTTTTTAAACGGGGCCAGTTCATTGTCCCTGACACTGTTGGGAGGGGGGGCGGACTATAGTTTGAAAAAAAATAATGATATAATGTTAATAAGTTTTTATTAATAAAACATCTATTTGAGTTAATTATTTGTCTATATTTGAATATTTTCTTCTGTTCTTTTTTTTTTTTACCTGCACCGAACGAATTCCTATGCACACTGCACATATCACGTTTGTAGTGCAACCGTTTGTAGTGCAAAAAACCAGGAAAAAACAATACAATATATAAAATAAATACTTTTAATTAACATAAGTATGGGGAAGTATGGGCCTGCTTTTGGCTTATGAGATATTCAGTGTCCGGTTCCATATTTGTCACTGCTAGTCATAACAAGTGATGCAAGTGAGCATCAGTTAGTCTGGATCTGATTGGAGATTTCAGATGTTTCATTCGGGAAAAAGTCTGTTCATAGACTTAGGTTCTACCAAAGATGGTTGTCATTTTAAGTGCATGGTTCCTGAGGTTAAGATATATCTCCGAGGGGGAGAGATGCATAGAAATTAGTAATGCTGCAACCACTATATCACCAATGTTCCCCCAGGGACCAAATAAAAAGATACGGCAGGCCGTAGTTTGAGGACCCCTGTTCTAGTGCAACACCATGATTATGTGAAAGATTTTTATTGTGAAAATATCAAACTGAATATTTTTTGAAAAATACTGTTATGACCTTTTGATTTTTAAGGATCATCATCTTCATTTGAAAAATGTTTTGATAAAGATTTTCTTTGCCTATATACTGGAAGCCTAGAAAATTTTCACAAGTATAATGTAAAGAGTAACAATGGCTCTGCTGAGAGCTAAGCATAGACGTGTTTCTCTTGATTATGGTTAATATTCCATCAGTGTTTTCAGAAACTGTATTTGAAATGGTAACTTTTCATACATAAAAAATTTAACATATTAACATTAGGGGAGCATGCAGTTTCTGTTAAAGCGATTTGTTTTTAATGAATTTCAGTAAGTTTGTAGTTTGTAATACACGATTATATTTTCAAAAGCAGATAAAATTAAGTAACTTTCCAAACAATATTACAATACATGTTATTTTGTAATGAGTGGTTTTACAGTTTTTTTCAATTGTTTTCTGTTAAAATATAGCTCTTTATATAAAATTTCTGAAATTATGAAAATTAACTGGTGTCTGTGTGTTCTTCTAGGCAACCATTCAGTCTTATTGCTGTTTTGCAATTCTGTTAAGACATTGATTTGATACCTTTTTTTTGACAGACGTACAAATCCTTTTGGAGAGTCTGGTGGAACCAAATCAGAAACAGAAGGTAGAGAGCAAAGCTTTAAAGAAATGTAAAATATATCGTGTAATATTGTATATTGTTGAAGAGAACAGATTGATAATTTTAAATAATATTTTGATAATTTGGCTGGAAGCCTGAGGTGAATGAAATAATTAAAGAAGGTACACAGGAAAATGTTTCTGTATAATAAACAAGGGCACTTGTCCGATGGAATATGAATCTTAAATATCTTAGGCTGCTTACTTCAGATTAAGAGGGAATAATTCTTCTCATTGCTTGGTGAGACCGTTAAAAGTCGTTGGCGCTGTTTGAAATTGTTCTGCTGGCAGCAAGATGTAACTGCTGGCCCAGCGATGGATTCTGTTGCAAATCAGGGCTGTTTCCAAAGGAGGCAGAGGAGGAGAGGTCCCGGGGCTTATGGAGCGAAGGAACTGGATGAGGCTGTTGGCAGGCCCAGAGGAAGGGAGAGAGGCTTTTGGAGGAGTTGGTGGTGGGGGCAATGTGCTCCAGGGGTGGTGATAATAACAACAACAACAACACCTGGTAAGCTGTTGCAAGAAGATTGCACAGACTGACTACAAGCAGCGACATGACAAAGTAGCAACAATGGTGCATTGGAAAATCTGCAAAAAATATCATTTGCCTGTAAGCAAAAACTGGTGGGATCATAAAATAGAGAAAGTCATAGAAAATGATAAAATTAAACTGCTCTGGGACTTCAGAATTCAAACAGACAAGCACCTGCAACATAACACCCAGACTTAACAATTGTCGATAAGAAAGACAAAAAAGTCTGGATAGTGGACGTGGCAGTGCCTGGAGACAGCAGAATAGACGAGAAAGAACTGGAGAAGATAACAAAATACAAAGACCTACAAATAGAAATAGAAAGACTGTGGCAAAAGCAAGCAAGGGTAGTATCAGTAGTGATAGGCGCCTTGGGTGCAATCCCAAAACAACTGGAGCACCACTTGAACACCATTGGCATTGACAAATTCGCTATTAGTCAATTGCAAAAGGCGGCCTTACTAGGAACTGCTTCCATCCTGCGACGATACCTGTAATACCACCAGACATCCACATCTGCCTATCCCAGGTCCTGGGTAAGGACTCGATAGGTAGACAAAATGCCAAATCCAGTCTGAACATCTGGCTGACTGTGCGATGATTAATAATAATAATAATAATAATAATAAGAAGAAGTTATTATTATTGTTATTATTAAAAAAAAGTTGGAAGGGACCTTGGAGGTCTTTAAGGAAAAGGTAGAAGAGACAGGATCAGAAAAAGAAAAGAAGGCAAGGTTGTCGTGCAGGAATACCAGCTAATTTTAGAGCTAATCCACTGGGAGCTCTGTTTCCATCTGTCCTGTTTGCCATTGTTCGCTCCCTAGATACTAAAATGGATGATCTGAAACTTGAGCTGGCCACGAACAAGGAGTGTATATCAGAGGTGGTGACCCTTTGAGAGCAGTATGTAATGAAATTTCCTTTTGATGTATGCCAATTGGTGTACATTCAAAGTGACAATAAAGTTGTTGTTGTTATTCTATTTAAATTACCTCTAATGATAGTTCAAAAATTTCTTTCTATATGGATTTACATTAATAAATTAATGCTATATTGAGAAAATTCATTCAGTTTTAAGTACTGCATTGGATAGGTTTTATAGAATTAAAATAGATATCTGTTTGATTCCTAGTTTCTCCTGTCTCAGAGCTATATTTGAAGTAATGCTAAAAGTGCAAGAAAATACTTCAATGAAAGAACTTTGCAGTAATCTAGGAAAATAAAGATACAACCAAAACTTAACTTACATTATAAAATAAGCTTAAGAAGAAATGGAAGAAGAACTATCAAGTTTTATTTGTTATGCTTGTTTAATGTAAAAGTCCCTTAAATTATATTGTAAAATCATACATTATCCTTCCCTTACTATCTTGGTCAAACCACCATCTCATAACAATGCTTCCAGTTTAGTTAACTTTAATGTTGATTGAACAAAACAATTCTTCTCAGTCAAAACTAAGGGTAACTAAATGTTGTGATAGAACTAGCAGAGCTTATATACATTGCATTTTTAAAGAAATAAATTATTAAAGACTTTAGGAAGTGTGTGTCTTCTGTGTCATGGCCCCCACTCTCTGGAACAGCATTGCTGCAGAGATATGGATGTTGCCCTCTTTTCTGTAGTTTATAAAGTTCTTAAAAACTGACTTTAGTCCCAGGCCTGAGGTTAATGTGTTTGGGGGTGTGTGACTGTGGTGTTCTATTCTGATGGTTGTTATTAGACGATTCTGCCTTGTTTTGTTTTGTTGTTTTAAATTAGTATTATATTTTGTAAGCTAGAGTGGTTAGCTATAATAAATAAATAATATATTTTACTGGATATTCACATACAAGATATATATACATATAGCTAATATTTCATAAGGGCAAAGCTAAAGCTTTACTCAAAGTATATATTTATTATGCTCTTGCTCTAGATTCTATCCTTCATCAGTTATTTATTATAAGATTCCTTGGATCTATGGAAGTGAAATCAGATGAAAGTCCTGATGTTGTTTATGAAACAATGCGTCAAATATTAGCAGCTCGAGCTATACATAACATTTTCAGAATGACAGAATCACATTTGTTAGTTACCTGCGATTGTTTAAAGTAAGTATATTCTTTTTCTAAAGCAAATGATTGTCAAAAAGTTTATACATTTTGGTCTTTTTTAAATATCCATTATCCATACATTTCTGAAATTATCTTTTCTAGGTTAATTGATCCACAAACACAAGTTACAAGACTCCGGGTAAGTTGTTAAAATAAAAGTACTTAACCATCAGAAACTGTTCAGTTTCATCCAAGTGTATTTTCTATTTATTGTTCTTGACAGGAAATTATAGGTTATCCAGTTCCCCAAACAGTATTTCAGTTATCCTGAAACTACACATTATGAAAGTGGGTGGTCTAGCCATACGCTTCTACTTGTAAATTAGAAAAAATATGTAAGGAATTCCTGCTAATAGTTATAAAAGCCTAACTTAATTTATAAGCTTTTGAGAATGCATTAGCATAAGAGTTGATGGAGCATAGTGAGTAGAAGGTCTGTGCTGAGAAGTCAGTAGGACGAATTAGAATGACCTTATTCTGAAACATAAATATGAATTATTTTGGCTTTTACTTTAATAATCCAAAAGTATCTTTCTGTAATTTTATTTATTGCTGTTATTCAATGACAATTCTTTTCCTCTCTGGACAGTTTCCTTTGCCAAATATAGTTCTGTATGCCACACACCAGGAGAACAAGCGTCTTTTTGGATTTGTGCTTCATACTTCAACAGGAAGAGCAGATGGCAGACCAACTTCAGTTTGCTACATATTTGAATCAAATAATGAAGGGGAAAAGGTAGGTACATGCATCATGCTTCAGTTAATATTCTTGTATTTTAAATTATCCCAAAGCTGTAAAAACTAGGGATATAAAAATTCTTTGCGGAGAACGCCCCCCCCCCAAGCAGATGATTTTATATAAACATGCAGGTGGAGTCAGCAGGAAGCAACTTGCAAAGAACCTCTGGAGTTCTTGATGCTCTCTACTTATTTGCTTGCAGATATTTCATTACCCAACTAGGTAACATCATTAATGTCAGTTACCTAGTTGGGTAATAAAATGTCTTCTCACAACCAGGGAGCACCAAGAACTCTCCAGTTCTTTTGACCAATTTGTTCATCCTTTGTAATTATGTATAGTTAAACCTTTAGTTTAGCAGACTTGAGATTCCACACACCAAATTTCCCTGGTTCACAGTTCACCTTTGTTGGCTGTGGAAGTTCCTCTGGCTCCATGATCAGCACAAGCTCTGATGATACTCGACCTCTGGTGACTCTTGGCCACTGCTTGTCTTCAGTGTGCAGATACACTGCACCTGTAATTGTCAGAATCACCTTTAATGGCAGTTCTGACGTTTGAAAAATTCATTTGCTGTTTCACGGATCTTTGATTCCTCCCCCAATTAGTTAAATTGAGGATTTACTGTCCTTGAACATGAACACATTTTTTTAGTGATTATAATAGTACCTATTTGTTTCTTCATTTAGATTTGTGATTCCGTGGGACTTGCAAAACAGATTGCATTACATGCTGAATTGGTAAGAATTTAACTTGTTATAAAATGTAGAGGTAGTTTATATTTATATATATATATATATCAAATGAGTATATAGTTCAGTATCGCTTGCAGTATCTCCTGACATCTGCCCAAATTGATGAAATTTCAGTGTCCAACCTCAAATCCAGTTCAGCTTTGGAATAACAAAAAAAAAAAAAAAAAACTTTTGGTTTTTGGAGTCATTATTTAATTATTGTTGATGCTTCACCATCTCTCTCTCAAAAAAAAGAGTGTGATGATATTAAGTACTTGGAAATGTTGCTCTCTCTGTTGACAATCAGTGAAATGAAAAAACTAAGCACTCCACTGCAGACCTCTCTCACCCAATAACTATTCTCACAAATAAATTATCAACCAGTGCCTGGCAAGTCACAAGCAGTTCCAGTCCAGGAGTGCCGAAGAGATGTTGATAAGCAAATAATTTGGCTAAGCTTTCTGCAAGTGAAAGCAAAACCAGAGAGCAGGCAAATCTCCTGGACTCTTAAAACAAGATCAAAAGAAAAGGTCTTTTTTACCCTTAAATATTTATCTGTCTTGACCTTAAGAATATACAGGCAGTCCTTGACTTAAAGCAGTTCATTTAGTGACACTTCGAAGTTACAGTCGCACTGAAAAAAGTGACTTATGACCATTTTTTACTTGACTGTTACAGCATCCCCACGATCACGTGATCAAAATTCAGACGCTTGGCAACTGGTTAATATTTATGATGGTGGCAGTGTCCTGGGGTCATGTGATCACCATTTATAACCTTCTGACAAGCAAAGTCAATAGGAAAGCCAGATTCCCTTAACAATCTTGTTACTAACTTAAAAGCTGCAGTGATTCACTTGACAGCTGTGTCAAGGAAAGGCCGTAAAATGCAAAACTCACTTAACAACGGTCTCACTTAGCAATAGAAATTTTGGGCTCAATTGTGTAAGTCAAGGACTATCTGTAGTATATCTACATCTTCTATTTTTCTTAATCCTTAAAAGAATGTTGCTTTATTGTTCAAATCAGGAGTTAATATCTCTTGGAAGTATTGCTCCTTTTTTGCATTTGTTCATTTCTTGAGCAGATACAGGTGGGTGCAAATCAGAAATAATTGAGAAGCTGAATCATATAGTGAAGGAGGCTGTATTTTGTGAATACACAAATTATATTTGGAGAAACAATTATGTAAGCATCCTGGTCTTTTAATCTTAAATTACTGTGTAATTCATTTTTCTATTGCATAATTGATGTGATATATTGATTGATATGATGTGAAAGCCAAGATTTTTAACACTTTCCTTTGAAAAGCTGTAAGAGTATTTGGTTATATTTTTTCAGGCAAAACAAAGTAGTAATCCATTCTGTGTAAATAATGTTACATTTTGGTATTTGGCATTTTCTTTTTAAAAAATTTCAGGATCGAAGATCATCAGAAAAGCAGAAAGAAATAGAAAGAGAAAAGGAAAAACAGCAAAAAGAGCTCAATAAACAAAAACAAATTGAAAAGGTATGGATTTAATCAAGGTTTAACTTGGATTTTTTAACTTTTAAAAAAGTTAACTTTTAACTTTCAAAATAACTTTTTTATTTAAATAAACATGAAAAATCACTCCTCCTCACAAAACTGATATTGATTGGTTTTAGATTAAAACAGATGTGTTCATATGATAACAGTGGATGTAGTACAACATTACTAGTTGCTTAAACCTGACAAGCAATGGCCTACTTTGTGTGGCCAGGAGACTTGTGACTCCCTGTGGTTGGAAAGACAATACTGCATCAAAGCAATCATTTTAGCATGAATCATATTGTTCACAGAATTTTATTCTTAAACATTACTGAATGATTGAAGTTCTCTATAGCCCTATGTAAAGCTTTGTGTTCAGGTTGATGAATCTTGATAATTCATTTTTAATGCAGGTAGTCATTGCTTACCATGTCTTGTTCAACAACCATTCAAAGTTAATGACAGTGCTGTCCATCAGTCACACAATCACCGTTATAGTCAGTATGTATTGCGCTATGCCTCACATGTTTTTTTCAAAAATATTTTATTAGTTTTAATAATAACAATCCCCAGTGCTTGGTGTACAGCGTGTTGTCTTGGTTTATATATTTGAGAAAAGAAAAAAAAGGCAATATTAATTAACACTCAATAATTATTAAATTTGATAATTCCATAATTATATTAATACTATATTTCTTTGATGTTCCCTTCTCCCATTTGTATTCTCCTTCTTCAACCTTAAATATAATTCTTAATATTTTCAATATATAAATGATTAAATACAGACATTTTTTCATATTTATACAGATAGTGATAATATTTATGTATAACATTTTTAAATCACCTTATATTATTCTTATAACCATCATCTCATTAGTTCACCATGCATCCTATTTTTGTGATTTTTGTTTAATTTCCCCTTTTATTCAATCCATTCTTATCAGTCATGATTTTCTCAATGTTAATCATCTAGATATCCAAATTTTTCCATTTAGGTACACCATCCCAATATTTTCATATTTCATGTATTATAAAAATACTGTGCTTCTTGTCTATTTTATAACATCTGGGTATAACATCCTTTCTGATCAGCTTAAATTTCACTTATATTTATAAAAGTTACATCATCCCAATATTTTTACATTTCATATATTATAAAACATACTATATTACTTAAATCTCTTATCCCTCTTGTTATAGAGTCCCTTTATGTTCAAAATTCTCTATTCTTTTAACCATATCCAAACAAGTGTTTCCTCATCTAATACTCCATCTGGTAGGGCAAGTCAAATCTCTTGAATCTATTTCTAGCCTTATTCTTTTGCCGAATAGCTTTCCAAGTTGATATATTCCACTTACCTGGCAGTTCCTGTGTTTTTGCAAGTATTGTTGGTAATGCAGAAGATAGAATAGGTAGGATATATACTTTCTGACTCCCAAACTCTAATGATTCTCCTGGGAATTCTATAGTCCACTCCATTTTTATTGTTATATCAAAGTCTTGTAGATTTTTTTCCTGTTTGTGGTGGATTGTAATTCTTTTTATTTGTAGCTTTGTCGATATGATCATGTTCTTCTAATTTGTGTTCTGTTATCTGATTTGTTTGTTCATTTACCGTCATTTTTTGGGTGTTTTTTTTATTGTAGATTTAGATTAGAGATGTGCTTATTTATGTTGTCAAAGTTCTGGATTTCCTCGCGTTTTAAATCTATTGTTATTTGTATCTGTCATAACATTGCGTACATTTCCTTTTGGAAAGTATTTATCTTGCCTTGAAATTCTGCTTCTTTGATGTTCCAGGCTAAGTACTTCAGGAGTGAATATTGAGTGTGGTGTCCTGTCATTTGTTGATAGGTGTACGATATCCATGTTGTCTCCCCCGTTCAAATAGTTTTTAATCAATATTTTAGTTCAGGGGTTAATTACCAATCAGTCAAAATTGCAATTCAATGTGTTAAGCCACATTAAGTCCTTCCTGTAGATTCTCCTCTAAAAGATTAGCCAAGAGCCAGAGTTTTTCTTTTTCTCTAAACAATTCTTAAATTTAATCAACAGTCCAGGTATTTTTCTTTCAGACACTTTTTAGTCTTATGGCTCGGCCAGTTCTTTCTTTGTTCCCAGCTGTCTTCAAGTTTATTTAAAATTTAAGGGAATAGATTATTCTTTGTTTCTAGGTGTCCTGCCAGTTTCTGAATCATTATTGTTAGTGTTCTGTATTCTAATTCTCCACTAGGTATCAGTAATTATTCATTTTCCAGTTTTTTCAGACAAAAAATTATTATTGTTATATATTTTTTATAATTTCATTAAAACCCTTTTAGGTGTACAGGTGAAACTCGAAAAATTAGAATATCGTGCAAACGTTCATTTATTTCAGTAATGCAACTTAAAAGGTGAACCTAATATATGAGATAGACTCATTACATGCAAAGCAAGATAGTTCAAGCCGTGATGTGTCATAAGTGAGATGATTATGGCTTATAGCTCATGAAAACCCCAAATCCACAATCTCAGAAAATTAGAATATTACATGCAATCAATAAAACAAGGATTGTACATAGAACGATATCGGACCTCTGAAAAGTAGAAGCATGCATATGTACTCAGTACTTGGTTTGGGCCCCTTTTGCAACAATTATTGCCTCAATGCGGCGTGGCATGGAAGCTATCAGCCTGTTACACTGCTGAGGTGTTATGGAAGACCAGGATGCTTCAATAGCGGCCTTCAGCTCTTCTGCATTGTTTGGTCTCATGTCTCTCATCTTTCTCTTGGCAATGCCCCATAGATTGTCTATGGGGTTCAGGTCAAGCGAGTTTGCTGGCCAATCAAGCACAGTAATCCCACGGTCATTAAACCAGGTTTTGGTGCTTTTGGCAGTGTGTGCCTCTCCATTCTTCCTCCAGACTCTGGGTCCTTGGTTCCCAAATGAGATGCAAAAGTTGCTCTCATCAGAAAAAAGGACTTTGGACCACTGAGCAACAGACCAGTTCTGTTTTTCTTTAGCCCAGGTAAGACGCTTCTGACGTTGTTTGTTGTTCACGAGCGGCTTGACAAGAGGAATACGACATTTGAAGCCCATATCCAGGAGAGCCGTCTGTGTGTGGTGGTTCTTGATGCACTGACTCCAGCCTCAGTCCACTCCTTGTGAAAGTCCCCAACACTTTTGAATGGCCTTTTCCTGACAATCCTCTCCAGGCTGTGGTCATTCCTGCTGCTTGTGCACCTTTTTCTTCCACACTTTTCCATTCCACATAACTTTCTATTAATGTGCTTTGATACAGCACTTTGGGAACACCCAACTTCTTTTGCAATTACCTTTTGAGGCTTTCCCTCCTTATGGAGGATGTCAGTGATGGTTTTCTGCACAACTGTCAGGTCAGCAGTCTTTCCCATGATTGTGATTCCTACAGAACCTAACTGAGAGACCATTTAAAGGCTCAGGAACCCTTTCAAGATGTTAGATGATTAGAGTGGGACACTTTGAGCCTAGAATATTGAACCTTTTCACAATATTCTAATTTTCTGAGATTGTGGATTTGGGGTTTTCATGAGCTGTAAGCCATAATCATCTCACTTATGACACATGATGGCTTGAACTATCTTGCTTTGCATGTAATGAGTCTATCTCATATATTAGGTTCACCTTTTAAGTTGCATTACTGAAATAAAAACTTTTGCACGATACTCTAATTTTTCGAGTTTCACCTGTAGTCTTAACAGTTTTTTTTTTAGTTTCTAGATTTGTCCAGACTGTAGTATTTTAAATTTAATTTCAGTCTATTTCTTTCCCCCTTAGTATTAATTCACCACTTCCGTCTATGAGGGAATGGGATATAGTCCCCTCCCTTCATTTTCAGAGGTTTTCTTGCTTTGGGGGTCTTTCCCAAGGATTCAGTTAGTAAATAGAAGAGAGAAGATGGATACTCTCACCAGTTCCAAGCATGTGGTTCACCGATGTTCTTGTTCATGCTCTTGGACTTCGGCTGCAGATGGCTTGGGCTAGACCACGGGTCGGCAACCTGCGGCTCCGGAGCCGCATGCGGCTCTTTGAGCCTTCCCATGTGGCTCCCAGCCTCCTCTGCCTTTGCAGAGAGAGACAGAGACAGAGAGAGGCAATTGCGATTCCCTGCTTCTCTCTCTCTCTCTCTTTCTCTGTGTGTGTGTGTGTGTGTGTGTGTTTGTGTGTGTGTGTATGTTTGTGTGTGTGTGTGTGTAAAAGAGAGTGCACTCACAGTGTTCTCCGAGGAGCTGAAAAGCTTTCTGGACGGAGCTCCTCCTTTCCTGCGTCTCTGCAGGAAACAGGAAGCAGGAAGGGCAGGAGAGAGCTAGCTAGCCCAGCTAGGCTGTCTCAGGAATTCTGGGAGTTGAAGTCCATGAGTCATAAAAGAGACGAGGTTTTCTACCCCTGAGCTTGTTGGACAACAGCTTGAAGCTTGCCAGGTGAGCAGCAGATAGGAGGGGGGGAGAAAGAGAGAGGGAGGGAGAGAGAGGGAGGGAGGGAGAGAGAGAGTGTGTGTGTGTGGGGGAAGAAGAGTGGTAAACCAAGGGCAGATAGAGAGGGAGGGAGGGAGAGAGACAGAGAGAGAGAGACCCTTTTGACATCTAAAATGAAGATAACACTGCATATATCCTTTTTTTCCCTCTGTGTGTATGTAATTTTATTCTCTTAAAGCAGTCTCTTGGTGATCATTGTTTTAATAGTATGGATATTCCCAAGAGTCATATTTTTACTTTCATTTTTAATGTGTGTGTGTGTGTGTGTGTGTGTATACATACACACACACAAACACACACACACACACACACCTATAATAAAGGTAAAAAAGGATATATGCAGTGTTATCTTCATTTTAGATATCAAAAGGGTTTTGCGGCTCCCGGTGTTTTGTTTTTGGTGGGAAATGGGTCCAAGTGGCTCTTTGAGTGTTTTGGGTTGCCTACCCCTGGGCTAGACACTGATGCCACACTAGCCTTTCTCCTGTCATAGGGCTTCCCCTGGATCGAACAAAACAACCACTGTCATTTCATGATCAACGGAGCGCCCCTCCTTCACGGCCATCTCTTCGAGGCAACTTCAGACCTATTTAGGGTCCCCCTTGCAGGACGAAACTGGCCGCGGGAGTGGAGCTTCGCTATCCCGTGGCCATGCACTACGGTGCAAAACTGGAAGTCCTCCCTGTTCCTGACATGTTGTTTTTCTTTTTTCCCTGTGTTTGCAAAGTGGATGGGTTGGAGAAGAAAGAATTACAAGAGAGTAACCCGGCTTACAATGGAGAATACACTGGGCTGTTTGTACAATACTCTCATAGCTGCCAGCACCAGCTATTGCTTTCAATGTGTATTCCCAATTGTGTACCTATTCTCTTGCAATCCTTTCCTAGCTAATTGTGGTCACTAAACAAGGACTACTTGTAGTGTGTGACTTACTGGCCATAGTGAATAGTTGCCAATAATGATATCTGTATTATTTACTATTTAAAATAATATTCACATAGCTTATGCATAAATCAGTAAATGTATTTTTTCCAGGATTTAGAAGAGCAAAGTCGATTAATTGCTGCTTCTAGTCGATCGATCCAGAGTGTTGGTGAAGGACAGTTTATAGTTCTTAGCAATAGCCCATCAGAAGACAGTGATTTGGGTGAAGAAGGAAAGAAGAAGCAAGAATCTGATGCATGAAGCAACTTCAGTGCAAGGCTTTAAACCTCTTGCCTGAAATGATAAATTGTATCATTTAAAATTTACAAAACAAATCATGTAAATTTGTTATATTAGATACAACTTGGTATTCTCACTCATTAAGGTTGATTTTTTTTAAATGGCTCAGTGTAAATATGGATTTTTGTTCTCATCATAACCAAATGTAGTGAAATGTTCATGACTGTAGCAGATTTGGATATTATAGAACTTATTCTATTTCAATTACCTAGCTGTTCTGGTGACTTAGAAAGTAATTTGTGTAACTTAAGAAGTTGGTAGAAAATCTTTTATCTTCAGTTTCTTTTCTCTGTTTTCAGAGAAGTTGTTTTAGTCTCCTGCTTAAAATAAAGAGTCTTGTTCTACTTTTAAATACTAACATTTGATCTGATAAAAATTGAATCATTTTAGTCTTCAAAGTATCCTAAGCCTCTGAACAAAAAGCCAATTTTGATTCCTAAAAATGGCGGGGTCAATAATGGCAGCAGCCTCATAACTTTTAATTAATGCTTTTGCTGAGAAAGTGTTGGGTCTAGAGTGTATGAGTTTTTTAAGATGAAATATGAGAATTATCATTTTTACTTGAAATTGTACTGGCTAGAAGTGATCTTGGCTTCTCCTCTATATACATAAAGCACTTTGTGGAGGGTGGCAAAGACATTCAACCAAACACTGGAAAGTACTTTGGAGTGTCAATGCACTGTGTAAATTTGTAACATTATACAAATTGACTTTTAACTGTCTAGATGAGAATAATGTGCATACACTTCTAACAGAATTGCTATGATTATTGGAATCAGGTTTGTAAGTGTCTTTTCATTAGCAAAAGTTTGAGATTTATGTTGGTGATAGAATTAGTTGCATGGAAAAATTGTCAGATAATTTTTCTAACACCTGTTGTCATATTTAACCTAAATCTACATGTAATAGAAATACATACAAATTGCACATATTTGCTAAATCTGAGAAAAATCAGGCAGGTAATTGTAATTCTGCTTCAGCTTATTAATTTGTGACAAATATAATATACAAAGCATGAAGTGATTTTTCATTCCAGTACAAGCGTACTGTAAATACAAAAGACCTGTAGGTTTGTCCTCTTTTATATTGCAATCTGCAAGCAGAAATTGTACAGAAATTGAAGGCTGATCAGAGACTATGGAGGAAAAACTTTGAAGGCCAATTAACCTGGGCTGGAAAATCTTTTGAGATCAAGTAGGGATGTTTGTCCTTCGTTCCTAACTGCAAGGGCGTAAAGACACATGGAGACCCAAGAAATAGAGGAGGTGCGATTGCTCGTTGAGCCGTCTCCTTCTAGTTTTTGAAAACTTCCCTTAATGTTTCAACTTGAGTATAAAATTGTAGATAATGAAAATCATATATTCAATTTATTCTATTTTGTGCCACCTCACTCAAATTGACAATATCTGTTGTAATTGTTTATCCAGTTTATAGCTGTTAAGCCACATAATACTATAAAATCATACATTTAAATTTAAAGTAAATCACCAGTTCATTTTAACCAATATTTGTTAATGCTTCAGACTAATCTTCAGCTGACCTCTATGTATATGTATGTGTGTGTATATATATATGTGTGTGTGTATGTGTGTATATATATATATGTATATGTATATATGTATATGTGTATATATATATGTGTATATATATGTATATGTATATATATACATGTGTATATTATATATATATACACACACATGTGTGTGTGTGTGTATGTGTATGTGTGTGTGTATACACACACACACACATATATTCTCTGTAAAGATGTATTATAATGTGAATAATACCAAATGAACTTTATTATAATAAACAGTTCACAGGCTACTGTCCTCGAATGTACCCATCTGCAGTTACTTACAAAATCCAACTTGTATGGATTGTGTTCAGTAGCTCTATTTCCCACATTAGATTTTCTAGTGGGAATGTTCTGAGTAGGAAAAAAGTATGATTTGGCTGTCTGATTGGTTTACTGCTTGGAGCCAGCAGATAGACCTTGGAGTCAGCATTTCTGTTCTCATTCTTCTGAGGGTAAACTCCACTGACCTGAGTGGGACTTGCTTTTGCATACACAATTATACGGTTATGCAGTCAAGGACAAATTAACTTGGCAGTTGTGTACTGTTGCTGGACAAGTGTACCTTCTAAGTTGCCTTCTGTATTAAATCATATTTCTAAGGACAACATTCAAATTAAGATTACTATATTTCTTTGAATAAAATATTCATCCCTGATGAACTGTAGAAACACATTTTGCATGTATTGTAAGCCAGAGGCATTCAACTAATTTTATAGGATTGATTTAAAAAAAACAAAACAGGGTTGCTATTTGTTTTGTTTTCATCTGTAACTGAAATCACTTTCTTTCTACAGATACATGGGCTAATTAAGCACACTTCTGCTTGAACAAGACTTTTGCCTCCCCTGTAGCATAAGGTCCTTCACACTCCTGGGGAAAGCAAATTGCATGGAGGGACAGGCTTTCTAATTGATGCAGGAACACTGTCAGGCAGTCAGAGATCATGACATAGTATAGGACTAATCAACCATCAGGGATCTGAGAAAACAATGTTCCATAAAGAAATCTGTAAAGAAGCCAAGAGATTTGTACACTAAATTTGGGGTGGCCTTTATAATACAGTGAATTAATCAGAAAGTAATGATTTAGTCTTGTATCAGTGACTGTGATTTTTAAATTGAAAGTCTAATTAAAACTTAATTTCTCATAATTGTATTAATATTTAGTGATTGTCTGCTCGATATTGTCAATTGCAGTATGAAATCTTGATACTAATAAACCAATTTGAGAAATATTTCAGTAAAATCCAGTCAATTTTAGAGGATGCTTTTCTACAATATGTAAATATTTTATCAGCATTTGTTCTTCAAAGCACATCATATATTGGACACTTTCAAAATACCTTTGTGAAATGCATTTTAAATATGTCAGTAATGGAAGAATATCCATATAACAGAGATTCATTTATTGTACTTAATAAAGCAAAACTAACAGCTGGTGTCCTATCTTTATTTGACTAGAATATAGAAGAATTCATGTTATATGAAAATTAAGTCTGTAAATATTGCGTGTTTAGTAGTTGCAGTTGCTTAGACAAAAGGTGAAGCAATACTGGTGACATAATAGTTGTTAAATATTTCAAAATACTTTGTTTTCAATGTCAAAATATATACAAAGGAGCTAGGGTAGGCAATACACAAGACAAGGATATACAATTTTCATTATACCTGTAACATAAAGGTACATGGCAAGACCTCAATTATTTTGGAAATACTTGATTTACAATACTGCTTTTAAAAGAAAACATTTTGGGATTATAAAACAAAGATTGCAATTTTGTTTTTGAAGTTGCAATAAATATGCTTGTTGCGATAAAAAGGCATAGGATTTTAAATTGCATCTTAAAGATGTGAGCAGCAGAAACCTAGGCTATTAAGAGATCTCTGAATAACACACAACAAAATCTAAGACTAAACTTCACTTGGAAAGCCAAATTTTAAAAGTTAAATATATATATTTAAGATATACACGAGAAGTCTTGCTTAAAACTACAAGTACCAAACCAGGAGGCCTTCCATGAGTGTATGCATGACCTTTTTTTGTGTGCCAATTAACACTCCTTACACATGCAAATTGTTTTCCTTCTAAAGAGAATATTCAGCTGTATTTGTAAAGAAATAAGACTAGGCAGTAAAGTAAATGCCCTGCTTGTACTACTTGAAACGTGTTCTGTGTTAAAGCAGCATGCTATTTCAGTACAATGTGGGCACCTGTGAGCAAAGAGCACACTGTTGTATGTTGTTGCCAATTTAAAAAAATTGCTTTCAACATTTACAGCTCAGATGGAAAAATAATTGCAGTGGATTTTGTGAGCATATGGAGGATTGCAAGGAAAATCCCCTCCACTGATAGAAAATATAAGGAACCCCTTTTACCCACACCAATTGAGGTGTCCATTGAATCAAGACAGGGCATCGCAGGGTTTGGGGACATCAGCTCCCAATTCTCATTTGAGTGTTGTTACATGAATTACATAAGTTACATTTGTGCAGTGTTAGATATTTCAAGTTCCACCTATCTATGCAAATGACATAAATCAGATCTGCAAAACTGTCCTGAGGCTTGATAAGGTTTCATTGCATTAACTGTTCATCCAAGTACTTTTTATGTACTCTAGTATAAAGCAAGCAGACGTATTAGTACTAACTAGAATTCTATTTTAAACATGCTTTGATATCTTTATTCTGTTCATTTATATATAGGATATCTTCCAAATGCACTTTTATGCATTTGACTTAGTTGATTCCTTTTAGATGTCCTTGTCCATAGAGATCATACTCCTTATAGAGGATATATTCTTTCAAACGGTTTGGTAACGGCAGAAATGTCAGGAAGACAGGACAGCGCAGACGTAAACGTCCTAAGCATTTTCGGATTCTCAGACGGCAAAGATGTTGCAGAGGACGTGTGTTTGCTGAAAATAAAATAATATGTCTTTAAAATATGAATTATCCACTCCTACATCTGATTTTAACTCATAAGGAAGAGCTGGATGAAGAGATAAAAGGAATGGGAATCACGGAAAAGGAATGATCACATCTTCCTGTTCAGATTATTAACCTGCTCCCTATTGGTTAGGGAGAGCCCTTCAGAATTATCTGTTGGGCTATTGTGAGGGTTATTTAGACAATCTGGTAGATAAAATTGCTCAGATTTGCTCTGACATGGACTCTGACACCCCCCCCCCACACACACACACATATACTGTTGTTTAGCAGAGCCATGAAGGTCTGGTTCTTCAGATAAGTCTTTGGCAAGGAGAACGAGACTCTGCTTCACTGCACTTCTCATCTTTGATCTTCATCTTTTATTGATTTTATTATAATTTCTTTGTTGTGAGCCCAAAGTAGTTGAGTTTTGACATCAGTACAATGCTGAACATTTAAGGGAGGCCCTTAGAATAAAGCATGAATTAACTCCTGCCACAAGTACTTATATCCAGAAATTGGACACAAGTCTGATTGGGACGTTATAATACATACTGTATGGGATCTTTTCCCCCTCCCTCATAGGATGCTATTTGTGTTCAATGTGTTCTTTATTCAGTGTGGCAAGTTTTAAATCATTTTAACTGTGGTAATGGCAATGATAAAATTATATGAGGAAAATAGATCTAGAAGATATAAAACATGAACTTTCAATGCTGAGGCATAGAAGAAAGTACTAATTACTAAATCACTAATAATTAGTAATTAAAGAGCTTGCTCTGTGTAAAGATTTTTTATGCTGGGTATTAGATTATATTTAGTGTGATCTTTGCTTCAAGTGAAATATTAAAAAAATCAGTCATATTTAGTAATAGGGAGAGATTGTCAAAATACAACATATAAATTATTCCTCCAATAATTCAAATTATTTTAAATTATATTTACCAATAATACAGTTACTAATTCAAAAATTATGCAGGATGGATGGACTCACTTATACTGGCAGTAAGTAAAGGTTGGAAGACTTGAAAGATCAGATCAGGGACAGATTGTCATGGAGAAAAATCTATGTGATCACTAGGAGTTGAAATTGACTTGATGGCTCATAATGAATAGATCAATCAGTTTGAAAAACTATAGCACACTGTGTCAGTCATCTTTACATTCTGATAACTTTAACACTTACTCAAAATTGCATGGATTTCTGGCCACAGTTTTTGTTCTTGAAGAGTATCCTGAAGTTTAGAGCATATTCTAATATGATCTACATAATCTAGCATCACTCGCACTACCTTCCCAGACAGGTGCCTTAGCCATGATAGTGTAATCACTTCACAGAACTGAGAGAAAAAACAAGAACATGAGAATGCAGAATTTAATGCCTTATATTATAAAGTGCATGATGCATTTTTGATACTACATCACCAGCAAAACAAAGCAAAATAAGCATACATTGAATATAATTTCACAAAAATACCAGACACCTTTGAAATAACCAAATGCTTGCCATTTATTCTATAGAGTGTTTCAACTCAATGCATTTCTAAAGATTTTGATCATTTTCAGTTTGGAAAACCAAACAAATCCTACCATCCCTTAAAACATAAGCAATTTCTAAGTACTAATCAGCTTATAAAAGAAGGATTAATCTCCCCCAGGAAGTACTTACCATTGTGTCTTTGATAACAGTTGAGGTCCACCCTTCAAATAAGTACTTGGAATGCTTGCTGTCTCCATGAGGACAATCAAAACAGCGGGAAACATTGTATCCATAATTCAACAACATCCTTAACAGGACTTCATCTTTCAGTGTGTACTGCAGAGCCGATGGAAAATGGGTTGTATTGACTCTACAAAAGTAATTCACGTTGGCTCCATGGCTAAGCAGGAGACTGATGAGTTCATAGTTACCCATTCTCAAGGCCACTTGGAGGCAATTAACAGGGTCTTGATTTGGTAGGGCTCCAGCATCCAGGAGCAAATGTGCGGACTCAATATCCCCATTAGATACAGCAAAATACAGTGCTGACTTCCTCTCATCATCGTAGCTTTTCTGAATTCTTCGATCCAACATAAAATTAGCCTCAAATCCAGATCTGAGTAGAAATTCAAGACACTGAGAATGTCTTCCTGCTGCCGCCGAGTGAAGTGGGCTGATTCCACTCTCCTTTATGACACTGAAATCTGTGACTGGAATCAAAATCTGCAATGCCCTAGCAATAAGATAAGGATAAACATTCTTTAAAAAAAAAGGTCTTTCAATACTATCTCAATTGTTCCTACCAGTGCAGGCAATGAGATCACCATAAATAGGCATGAACTGTAAAGCTTCTATAATAGAAGAGTTTCCATCAACTATCAACATTTTAGCCACTGAATAAAATGCATATAAAATGACAATTTCAGTGGGGAAAAACTAAAAAAAACTACCCCAGCAAATAATAAAATGGGAGACGAAAGGGAGAAAGACATATGCAAGCTGATTATTTCAAGTAATTTTATAAAGAAGAATAAATTCCTTAAGGTGCTACAGTAAGGGCAGTCCAAAAGAAACAAAATAGTATTGATCCGGTCTATTCAGATCTATATTCTTCTATACTCACAAGCTTAGCTGTGGAAGTGTTGACTGTTCTAATACCAACAGAATATTCATATTCACGTAAAACATAAAGAATGTATGTTACTTGTGATAATGTCAAATAGATACCAAAAAACTATTGATTGGCCTGACTTCTGCAAATATTTTTGTGTCACAGGACTAGGACAGTGAAATGCCAAAGAGAATGGACTTTCTTTCACAGATGTGTAGAAAAGACAATGACAGCAGCTGAACAGTGCATAGAAAGTTACAGGCTTTTTCTACATAATTTTTTTAAGATGAAGAAGACTTATCTTTTCTACCTAATAACTCAGGATTTGACAAATAGTAAAGAAACATTTCTCTCATCAGAGATATGTTAAACCACACAGTAGAATAGATTACTTTCCCTCCTCTCTCCCCCCCCCCCGTTCCATAAATGGAATTAGTATGTTCTAACTCACAAGAAATGGCCTCTATAAGCAGCTCTATGGATAGGAAGATGACCAGACTGCTTTGGTACATTGGCATCAGCACCATATTCTAGTAGGAGAGAGATGGAATCTGGGTTTCCTCCTCCAGCAGCCTCAAATAATATAGATGCAGAATCTGATGCTTGGGAAAGGACATTGGCACCTATTGGGAAAACAGCAGTAAGCTTTTAATAATCAATCAAAAATAATATGGTGTTTATGTGTTTGGTTTATATTAACATAAAATTACTACATTGTGTAGTTTGTTGATACCAAGGAAATAGAATTGTTCTGTAGATAGGTCTAGGTGAGGTTGATGGTGGGATGGAAGTTGAAATTATGATTGAATATGAGATATTCACTTCCATAAATCCTGATGATTAAAATGTCAATAGCTGTCATGTAAAAGAGGGGACTCAGGGGTGTGAATAAAAAAGTGTAGGTCAGCTATAAAGATGTTGGCATATTGTATGTGCCTTAACATATAATCATACAAACTGAAATACAGTTGACATCATGACTAAGATAGACCAAAGCAGCTGAGAAACCACAGTCCAACACTCTACTAGCTTCTTTCCTCAGATCCCAAAACAATATATCAGAGAAAAATGTATATTCTAATGAAGTAATTTTCTAAAAACATATAAGACTCCTATCTGCATGGACACATCCCAGGAGCCCCAACCAAACATCTTCAATTTAGTTTTCAAAATATACAAGTCAGATTACTCAGGCCATCTTATTGTCTCAAATACTGAAACTATCACAATTTTATTTGACTAATTATGTTTTGAAAATGTTAACCATGTCTACAATGTCTGTCTCTGACTATATACGGACTATCAGAAATGATGCCTGACCTGCAAAGAGTGACTGTTTTCATCTGAGCATCCCCACAATCAACAGAGAAAACATACATCAATACACTTGGAACAGCTATTCACCATAATTAATAAATTTAGCACATTTTATAGAAGGCTGTTTCAACCATTCATATCCTGGAACAACCATTAAGCTGTGCATTCTAGCAACTACCTTCTTCCTCCCAATTAGTGTGTATTTAACACAGAAGGTTTTATACAGAACCTCTCACCTTTACACAGTAGGAGTTCGAGAATTTCTGTATGCCCATTCTGTGCTGCCAACGCTAGAGGGGTGAGCCCATAAGAACTTCGTGGATCTGCATCTGCTTTGGACCAAAGTAGTAATTCCACCATGTCTTTCAAGCCTAATCTGGCTGCCTCATGTAAAGCTGTCCTATTGTTGATACACTGTAGATTGGTATTGGCACCAAATTGTATCAATAAGGAAGCAATTTCATATGATTCACGTTCAATAGCTGTAAAATATTAAAATATGAAAGAGCAGCATTTGAAAATTTCATTTAACTCTCAGTTATTAAACTATTCAATCTCCACTGAGCATATGAGACTAAACCGTTGTTTAGTAGTCTCACATGTCATTTGTATACTGTATAATTAAAAGACAGAGTAAAATGAAGTGCTAAACTTTAAAATATAACTTCAGTTTTTAAAAAAGAAGAGATAAACATTTTACAATGCTGTTCTTCATTCACATTTAGAAAAAAATGTCTTTTTTGGATTATAGAATAGAATAGAACTGGAAGGGACCTTGGAGATCTTCTAGCCCAGCCCCTCAAGTAGGAGAACCTATACCATCTCAGACAAATGATTGTCTAGCCTCCTCTTGAAAATCTCTAGTAATGGAGTGCCCACAATTTCTGGAGGCAAGCTGTTCCACTGGTTGACTGTCTTCACTGTCAGGAAGTTTCTCCTTAATTCCAGGTTGCTTCTCTCTTTGTTCAGTTTCCAACCATTGTTTCTCATCCTTCCCTCTGGTGCTTTGGTGAACAACCTGGCCCCCTCTGCCTTGTGGCAGCCCCTCAGATCCTGGAACATTCCTATTTCTTCTTTTCTTTAGACTAGCCCACAGGTCGGCAACCCGCAGTTCTGGAGCCGCATGTGGCTCTTTGAGCCTTCTCCTGCAGCTCCCAACCTCCTCTGCCATTTGCAGAAAGAGAGACAGAGACAGGCACTTGCGCTTCCCTTCTCTCTCTCTCTCTCTCTCTCTCTCTGTGTGTGTGTGTGTGTGTGTGTGTAAAAAAGAGAATGCCTCACATTCTCCGACGAGTTGACAAACTTATTGGGCGGGGCTCCTCCCTTTGCTGTGTCTCTGCAGGAAGCAGGAAGGGCAGGAAAGAGCCAGACGAATAAGAATTTGTGTCAGCTTGTTGGAGAACAGCCTGAAGCCAGCTTGCCAGGTGAGCAGAAGATCGGAGAGAGGGAGAGGGAGGGAGAGGAAAGAGAGAGAGAGAGAGAGGGAGGGAGAAAGAGGAAAGAGAGAAAGAAAAAGAGGAAAGAGAGAGGGAAAGAGGAAAGAGAGAAAGAGAGAGGGAGAGAGGAAAGAGAGAGAGAGAGAGGAAAGAGAGAAAGAGAGAGGGAGAGAGGAAAGAGAGAGAAAACTCATGCACAGCAGCCTCTATTTCTTTTTAATTAAACTCTTCAAACAAGCTCTCCACCCCTCGCATGCGCACACAAGTTTTGCAGCTCCCAGTGTTTTCTTTTCTCTGGGAAACGGGTCCAAGTGTTTCTTTGAATGTTTAAGGTTGCAGAACCCTGGACTAGCCAAACCCAAGTCCTGCAGCCATTCTTCATATGTTTTAGTCTCCAGGCCTTTGATCATCTTAGTTGCTCTTCTCTGAATTTTTTCCAAATTCTCAAGATCTTTTTTGTGATATGGTGACCAAAATTGGCTGCAGTATTCCAGGTGTGGTCTTACTAGGGTTTTATAAAGAAGTACTAATACTTCGCGCGATCTTGATTCTATGCCTTTGTTTATACAACCCAGGATTGTATTAGCTTTTTTGGCTGCTGCTGCACACTGTTGGCTCATAGTCAAGTGATTGTCCACTAAGACTCCAAGGTCCCTCTCACAGTTGCTGTTTTTAAGCCAGGTCTTGCCTAATCTGTACTTGTACCTTTCATTTTTCCTCCTAAATATAAAACTTTGCTTTTTTCCACATTGAAACTCATTTTGTTGGATAGGGCCCATTCTTCAAGTTTGTCAAGGTCTTTTTGGATCCTGAGTTGGTCTTCTGGGGTGTTGGATACTTCTGCCAGTTTAGTGTCATCTGCAAATTTGATGAGTTCCCCTTCAATTCCCTCGTCTAAGTCATTGACGAAGATATTGAAGAGTACTGGGCCTAAGACGGAATCTTGTGGTACCCCTAAGCAAAAAAATCTTCTCAAGTAGAGAAGCAATGTGTTTGGGTCCCAACAAACAGGACAGACTCATCAACTGGACATCCTGGTATCATATAATAGGGACAAAATAGGGATGGACAAGACCCTGTGATGTCTAGCCAGCACTACTATTATTAAGAAATGATAGGGGTAGTAGTCCAACTTCATCAGGAGGTCCACAAATTTCTCATCCTTGCCTTATTACAATGCTGATCTTTGAGATAAGTTGCAGAGGCTATCAAGATTTTCTTTTGCAGCCCCTGGTTCCTCATCAAGAAAGCCACAGAGAAAGCCTTTCATAGTAGGAAGAGAAGCCCATTCAAAATAAATGGGATTTAATGAGAATATTAGAAATCCTATTTGGTTTAGAAACATAGCACTACCCAAGAGAAGATAATTGCACTGTTAATACTACTGTGACCATATAATTACTGGTCTTACTATGTAACTATCATAGATGTTGATTTGTATGACAAAGATTTGTTTGAAAATATGAATGGAGCTGAATAAAGATGGAGGGCAACTTGATGCAGGCCATAAAGGCAGAAGAGTTTATTTTTGGAAATTATGCCACATGTAAAACAACAACAGAATAAAGACCTCTAAGAAGAATATTTGTAGCTCAGAGTTGAAATGAGGGCTCTTGGTGCTTTCTGAGCTTGGTTGTTTTCTTACAGACATTTCATTATAGACTAGTGATGATGATGATGTTACCTAATTTGGGTAATGAAGCATTTACAAGAAAACAACCAACCTAAGAGAGCATCAAGGACCCCTCAGACCTCTAAAAAGATACAACAAAGGATGGTTCTAAAAATATTAGCCGGTTACCATGTGAAGTGGGCAATAGTACTCAGATAGGGGGTGAGGTGGGGGATTGAAGGAATATGAGGAGCGAGAAAAGTTCCAACCATGCTGGACATTATAAATGTATACGAATTTTTCTAGAACTCAAAGCTAGATTGACCAGATACGATTTGAGTCTAGGACCTAAATAAAGCTTGGGGTGGAAGTAGCAAATGAAAACAATGGAGAAAAATGAAAATTTATTCTTGCCACCTGCATGTCATAGAAATAGGCAACTATATACTTAAATTTGGCATGAAAAATCCCTTTCAATCAATACAAGCTATCATTATTTTATAACTGGGAATGTTTAAATATTATCAGACAAATAATATAATTTGGTTTACCAATAATTAAAGCAGAATCTCCTTCTTCATTCCTGGTATCTGGATCAAACCCATTGATTAGCAGAACATTGACATTTTTCACAAGACATTTGTCCACAGCCAGAAACAGAGGAGTTTCTCCTTTCAGGCTGGTCTGTTGCCAGACAGTAGGATGTGAAGCTGAAAGAGAGAGCTTTGTTTGAATTCATAAGTTAATATATAAATTGACACATAGTCCTCAAAGGAACATTACCTTTCAGAGTAATTTCTAGAATAGTCTTGTTTGGTTGGACTGCTGCTTCATGAAGAGGAAGCCAACCTTGGGAGTCTACTTCCTGAAAAGCAGATCCATTCCTCATCAACTTAAGTAAAGACTCTTCTTCACCTATGATGAGTATGAAAGATCTACAATTTATGTTCTTTGAACTCAAAGACCACTTTGTTTTAGTAATAAATAACAAATTCTTGTTAAAATAATAAAAGGCTGCCTTACACCTGCAAGTGCTACTTTTAATTCCTACATACATGAGGGTTGAGATCAACTAACTGAGATCATTTGTGTATTTTTAGTAATTCTCAAGAAAATTGAACTGATTACTTAACTGTCCGAATGGCAGCGATGATCTTTCTGTAATCTGGACTTGTTGCGAAACAAAAGCTGCAAACAGAATGCAATAGCATTAAAAAAAGTCAAATATTCTCATATCATACTGAATTTCAGACTGCAAAAATGGTGAAAAAAAAGAGAAAATGTTTAATTTGTATATTTAATATATTGGTGTTTCATACAGGAAAAACCAGGTCCTATACACCTGGTGAGTAAGCTCCTGGGGTATTCTGCAATTGAGTAGGAAGTTTATCCCCAATTGTAAGCTGCTGCCTATCCTTCTTTAGAGGGAGGCAGAAGAAGATTAATAGTCTACTTTAATAAAACATTAAAAGCAAAAACAGAACATGCAAAGTTAAAAACATTGTAATTGGCATTATATTGAAAAATAAAATAAAATAGTTACTTTATAATTTATACATTTATCTCTTTATATACAATCTTTTTTTGGGGGGGGAGAGATTTTTCATATTAAATGGATACTAGCCACATTTATAAATAAAAACATGCCTCGTCCTAAAGATACAAAATTTATCACATAAACACACAACATATGGAAATCCCCATGCTTGTAACAATATTCTATGAACAATTGCACAGCATTCTGTGAAACTGTGTTTCAAAATTATATAGATTCTGTTGCAAGAAATATTTTAACAGATCCTAGAAACAATATATCAAAGGCAGTGCATACCTGTCACTCTTTGGGGTTGTCACCGTCTTGCTCCCGAGTATGTCATGCAGGCTTTGCTGAATGACAAGCTGCATAGGGATATCATCCTCAGCTTCCTCATCAGGCATTTCTGTAGTATCATACAGGTTAAAACTACATACCGTATTTTTCAGCGTATAAGGCGACTCGGCGTATAAGATGATCCCCGACTTCGGCACCGATTTCTATGCCTAGAAAGTCGTCTTATACGCCGGAAACTACCGTAATTTCCGGCGTATAAGACAATTCAGCGTATAAGACAACCCCTGACTTCGGCACCGATTTCCACGCTTTAGAAAGTCATCTTATACCCCGGAAAATACGGTATCTTAAATTTCCAAATGAGGTGGGGTTAAATGCTATGTTGCATCTTCTAGAAATATCAGAAGCCAGAGATATAGAAATATGTAATGATAAACGAAATAACGTTCTGTCTCAATCTGTTTTTGAGCATTAACTTGACAGACAGCAGGACCATCAGGTTCACACTGAGCAGATCAGGTTATCAGTTTAACTTGTTTTTGCTCCTCTTTCTAAGCACATACCTGTGCCAAGGAACCCAGCATTTGAGGGCTCAAATCTTCCTCATGCTTTGTTCTCCTATCTTTACTGCCCCCAGCCTTGCTAAGCTCAACATTTTCCTACAGATTTCTTTTGCAATGCCCTTCCTCACTCTGCTCAGATTTGCTGCATGTGTCAAGAAACTGCTGGGTCATGTACATTAAAAAGCAAAACAGTTCAGCTGAAAGCTGTTCAGACTGAATGGAAAGAGATGCAGAACATCTGGACTTTATTAACAAACAAGGAATATCATCTGCAATGCAGATGTTTCCTTGTAAAAAATCACTAGCATTTGATTTAATAGTCTATTACTGTTCAGGAAACACTCTCTGTTGTACATTAAAAATGGCTTGCACCATAATAACAGAATTAATGATAGAATTAAGTCAAAGCTGAGCATTTTAACTAGCATTGTTTTCAGTTATTTTCCCCATTAAAATCAATCGTATTGAGATATATTTTCATTTGGCTGTTTCAAAATAAATGCATAAATATTGAAAAAGTGTTAAAATTATTAAGTAAAGTTTACAGGATACAGGAAAATCACAAAATCCTTTTTCTCTTTGGAATGCTAACACATAAAAAGCAAAACATGTAAACACGCACACAGATTTGTGTTACTCCTGGAATAATCAAAAACAACATTCCAGGAATGCCAACACTTAACTTTTATTATTTAAAAACAGCTTAGGAAGTTAAGCTATTGGGAGAACTGACTTTTTATAATGACAAGACACATTTTCCTCACCTTTCTCCAACATTTGAAACACAGATCACTCACTCTGAGTAAGTATCAAAACCAAATGTGATGTTTGATGTATTGAAAAATGATCCTGGGCTTGTTGCATCATTGCAACCATTAATAACTCACTATAAATATCTCACCATAAGACGTTTTCTCTTGCAGACAAGACATATGGAGTAAATGAGGGTCAGAAAATGAACCACCTGTATAATAACAAAAAATATCCTTAGAACAGGCATTTTAAAATCAGTTTGTAATAACTGTTAGCAAAATTTAATTGTTTCAGAAAATTCCTAAATGCATGGCATATAATTAAAGCAGCAGCAAGAACCTGAGAAATTATTTAATAGCAGATAACTAGTCATATGTAGAAAAACATGAAGAATGTCGATCGATCGATTGATTCATTCATTATGAGTCATGAAATCAATGTTTACTCTCTTAGCAACCATACAGATTAATTTTCTCCATGACAATCTGCCAGTATCCTGGGCTTTGGGGTATTCAACAGTCCACTGAAGGATATGATGCAGCCAGATGAAAATATATCTCAATATAATTGATTTTAATTTGGAAAATCTGAAAACAATGCTAGTTAAAATGCTCAACTTTATTTAATTCTGTCATTGAAATCCATCATATGAAAAACATTAACTTTGTATTATATACACTATAGTAGAATTCTTAGAAGAACATATACCATTGTCTCAATGTATGTATCAGATTGAGCATATAGAGTCTTGGATAGAATAGTATTAAAATTACTTTTCATTGCCTTTTATGATAAAACAATGGGGTTTTTTAAAAAAAAAATCTTCATTTTCTTAGCATAATTTCTCTAATTCCTGGGAGAAGATATGTTAGCTGGAGCTTTTCTTCTAGTCTTTTGTCTTCAATAGCTGGCTCTTGACAATAGTTATTTCATCACTAATTATTGTCCTTTTGTATCAAGGACAACTATATTTTTTACTCTGAGTGTCTTCTGGTAGAGATGTCAGGTTAGGAAGTTAAGAATTTTAACAGAAGAACTTCATTCACCCCACTGTATGAGATAGTGGATTCGATTCAATCCCAAAGAAAAGAGCTATTTTCCATTCTTGTTATACATATAGTAACCTACCAAATACCCTGTAACAATTTGTTAGAGCTGCATATGAACTTATTTTGGGGAGAGAGTTCAGTTCTAATGTTAGCAGATATCATACACATCGTATCAGAAACCAAATAGCCTATTTGCAACAACAGAATCCAGGTATTGACCAAAACTATGCAAACCAGATATACATCTCTGGTACTAGAAGCCATTACTTTATAAATAGGAGGTGCACTTGAATCAGAGAAGAAGTGTTAAGAAAGCAGCAATTTTTCAGGGAACCTGGGATATTCTCTCAATCACAGAACTTGAAAGGGCAAGTTTATTTTCCATTAAATAATTCTACTCTGTCCCTGCACTCCAGTTATGCATGTTGCAAAAACAAGGCTACTGTGCTAAATCAATTCATAAATAAAAATTGACTTCTTGCTTTTTCTGTTATTTTTAGATTGTAATGATACCATAACACACAACATGTCAACACTGCAAACCATTTTCCCTTCATTTTTGGTTGCCATGGAATTGGGAGGGGGGATGAGTATTTTTTAGCTTAGTCAAAATAATAAATTGTTCTGTGGGAACCAAGGTCATTGCTGATTGCATTTTGACTGGCTGAAGCTTCCATTAGAAAGGCCGCTCAAATAGTTAATTGGGGAATGTGATTTATGACATATTACTGGGATGGGAAGTTCACCTTTGTAACATTGTAACCTTTGGGAGGGAACTTCAGTCTTGGTTTCACTTTTGATTGTGCCAATACTACCTAGCCAAATAAATATGTTCTTTAAGGAAACCTTTTGTCTTGGAGTTCTGTTTTACCGGTCTCATCTATTGGAACCATGGCATAACACATATTATCAATTATGCTATCACAGCAACACTTTCCACAATATGATCAAGAACTAATTCCAGCTACTCTGGGTTAAAGATATGTGCCATCCACATATTAGTAGTAAAGTGAAATGCTTTTATATTTTTTAAAAAACATACACACAAAGAATGCAGAAAGAATAGTCCACCGAGGATATTCTTTCCAGCAGGAGATGAGGGTTAACAATTTTAATCTAACCCACCTTCCAGAGTCTCTCTCAAAAAAAGTGGAAAAGTTGTCCAGGAAATAGAAATCAACACAGACTCAATCAAATGTTTTAGATATTCAAATGTTAAGAGTTGAAAGGAAGCAACAACATTTTTGAGCAAAAGGGAAGTTATTATTCAACAACTTCTAAATGAATTATGATGGACCAAATAAGACATTTTTCATACTGAACACTTTTCTTACAAAAGAACAGAAGAAAAAACATCAATAAACATGGTAAAAGATTGTAACCAGTTTCAAAGTCTGAATGATCAAAATATTTAGCAAGTCCTTTGTTCTAGGCAAAGATATGAACATGGAGTATTTAGTCTCCTCTGGTTGAGTTCTATATAATTAGTCATCCAGCTGACAAAGTAGAGCAACTCCTCGCTTGATCCAATGCTGGACTGGCTGGTCAGTTAGCAACTTCATTGCAATGACAAAGTTAGTTGAATGCCCAGTTGTTGAAAGGACTCCTTTGCGTTCACTTGTCTTATACAATGGACACACATATGCATTTGATTTCTTAATCTCTGATTTTTTGGCTGCAAGGGAAAAATTATGTAAGGTGAAATAACTGAGAATAATGCATACCACTAAACAAAAATACTGAATGCCTACAAACAGTTTACAAACTGCATTGCAGCAAGATGGAGTAAAACTGGAGGGAAACAACCACACACATCGCATCTCTTGAGGTGGGCAATTAAACATAGGAATATAAGTGAAATATTAGGGATTAACTTCTTACTTATCCTTCTCTCTGACATCTTATATTGAGTATGATGGGATTCCTTTATTTTCATGTTTAAAACATCCCACTTTGACAATAGCAGTTTGAGAATAAAATAAAATTATAATTAAAAATGGTTAAGTTCTAACAGACAAATACTAACATAAAAAGGGGAATAGGAAAATGCCTTGATTTAGTGGCTAAAGTTCAGTAGCAATGCTATGTGAGCACTTCCAGAGATACAGACTGAATTAACTGGAGCCACCCAAAAGGATGAATTTTAATTGTTAAATGCTTTAAATAAATATAATGCCTTCTGAAGAACATCTGAGATTGGATAGGTTTTTATGGGAGGAAATATCTGGTCCAAAGTGATTTAGGGCTTTAGAAGTCAAAGTAATACATTAAACTAGTACCTAGAAATAAATGTCAATCATGCCGACATTTAAGGTTTGTTTTTTAAAATAATGATAAATATTCAGATCAATGAATCCTTGTGTAGAATCTTGATGTAATGTTACAAAGTAGATTTCTTGCAATAGTCAATGACCTTATATGCAATATATTAAAAATAAAGATAAAGGTTTCCACTGCCTAATTGCGTCCGACTGAACATTTCCAAATAACTATTTGACAAAGATTCACTTACCTGGTTTTATCCAAATAATAGGCATCGTGTCAAAGAGGATTTTGGGATGTTGTTCACCTAGGAGCCCTCTGGTGAAAAAAAAAAAAAAACAACTGTGGAAAACTACAATAATTCAGTTTTTAAAAATGAAATTTTATGTAATATAACGTATTTAGGAAAAAGAAGAAAAATATAGCTACTCCAGTCATAAATCTAATCTTTCACCATAAATTAAGAATTAGTGCTTCAGCACAGAGTGGTTATGTTTGTGAAGTTACTTGTGAATGCCATTTTCTATTCAATTCAGTGAAGGGCAATGATCTGAGCAAATATTAATAGACAGATCATCCAGATGTTAGAAGATGGGAGTGCAGAAGAATGTCTTCCTATTAGTTGTGAAGAGGTAAAAAGTGTACTATTATTGGGAAAATTTACTACTATTCCCATATTTTAAAGATAAATTTGCTTTTAAACCTATAGTATATATTATAATCTCACAATTTTTATAAAACAATTTAATGCATTGCCATATCTCTGTTGCAAACATCCAGGTCACCCCAAACAAATAGTTTGGCAACAAATAGTTCAGGTTTTCTGCATCATGCCAGTTGGTGGTTGTCTAGCACTTTGCATCTCAGTGTGATGGCCCTGTTTTTACTCCTATTGATTTTGCTAGGAAAAGGGAATGTAAGATGTCAAGTTGCAAAAATACATTGAAAATTAGTATTCAAGAAAAGGTGGAGAAGCAATTTTAACACTGTATATGCCATACACATTTACTACTAACTTTGCTCTATCCCAGCGAGCTCCATCTAAAAATAGCCCATTGATGTAAACACCATCTTCTGGAGCAGTATTTGAAGTATCCCTTGGAATAACCTGAACAAAATGAAAACAATAAATTATTGCTTTCATGTTACAATCATTTGTTCATTGGAAATATGGTGACCTTTTTGGCAATGAAATATAATTTTAGCACTAGCTTTTCCAATATGAACAGAGGAAGTACTGTATTTAGAGCAGTGGTTCTCAACCTGTGGGTCGGGACCCCATTTGGGGTCGAACGACCATTTCACGGGGGTCGCCAAACAACGCAGTCCGCCATTTTTTCCGCCATTTTTTCCCCTTTTCCTTAGCTGTGCTACTCCCTTTTATTCTATTGGCTTTCAAAAGCCAATAGGAGTTGTCCAGGCTGTCTCTGCCCTGCTGAGCCCGCCAAAAGTCCCATTCTGCAAACGGTGCTGCACCAGTTGAGTAGTCCTCGACTTACGACCCGTTGAGTAGTCCTCGACTTACGACCGGTTGGGGGTCACGGCATTAAAAAGGTTGAGAACCACTGATTTAGAGATTACTCTTTTAAATTTCTTCTTTGTTCCATCCAGACCTTGATTTCTGTTGAGTGTGGCTAAATTAATAATGAATAGGGATATGCAGCTACTTGGATCCAAAGCAGGAAAAGTGTTTCTTTTGACATGGCACAGGTATTCTTATTTTGCTTGTCACCAGCTCCCTAAAGAAACAGTGCCTTGGATGAAGTGCATCCTAAGTGATTACTATCCAATTGTAGGAAAATTCATGGCTCCTTTAACAAGCTTCTAACACATACAGCAAGCATGCTGTTGTTGGGTTCTAAACTTCATTCCCACTTTGGATCAAAGCAACTGCACATATATAACAATGAATAGTGTCTTAATTGCTCCTAGGTCTTCACTAATTAAGTTAGATTGCTATTAAAATGGGAGAGTTCCAGGTGAGGAAAATGGCAAACTAGATGTCTCTGAAGCAGTACAAAATGGCAAAAGCTGATACATGGCAGTCAACACCACCTAACGAAAGCTCCAATCAAGAAGAACATGAGAGATACCTACTTGGGCTCCAGCTAGCAGAAGACAGAGTGGCAGGGATGACAGAATGCAAGGCAACCAGAAAGGCAGTGATAGTGGGGGAGCTGAGGTGAGCACAGCAGGGCAACAGAAGCACGAGCTCCTGGCCTAACAATGGTGTGATCCTGGCTTAATGACAATCACTAGGATTACTGGAACTGCCATTGCTAAACAATTCAGTCACTTGATATTTCACCTAATGACTACTTTGTTTAATTACCAAAATTCTGATCTCAGTTAGGATCTTTAAGCAAGAACTACCAGTATCTGGGAAGGAAACAATAATCTTCAAATTTTTTGAATGACTGAGCAGAAGATAAAAAGCTACATCAAGTTCTCCACCACAACCTTGGCATCTGCTTGCTTGTGTGTTTATGGCCCACCTGACTGCAACTTTAACTATAGCCATTCCTTTAAGAGGAACTGAGCTGTATGATTTCCTGCATATTTTTTCCTCACTTCTTCCTGTTTTTCCAAGCTCCATTTATGTTTTCCTAATAGATGTTGTGTACCTTCTCTAAGGCTATCTCTGTATTTAAATACAATATGCAGCAGGTATTACAAAAAAAATTAGATTGCTCTGGAAAGACAGGATGGAGTAAAAGGCAATTAAGATCGGCCTGCCTTCTTCCTCTTAGCTTTATATTCCATTATGATGACGATAAAGTAGGATGCCAGTATATACTGTAGTATCTGTTTCTGCTTTCATCTACTTTGAAACACTGAGGAATCAAAATAGGTACACATATGAATTAACAGTTATGTACCAATACACTTTGCAGATTTTGCAAATTCTTATGTAATTGTCAATGCTATGACAATGGATGTCATTGCTATGACAACTGAGAATCAGCAGCCACTTTTACTTTTGCTTCTAATGTGCCTTTTCTCTTCTTTTAGAGTTCAGATGGGGAGGATGGGGTAAATGCTTCAGAGTTTAGTTTGTAGAAATGTGGGAACTCAAGGACATGGTCTGATAAGGTTTTGGTAGGCTGAGGAGTCAGTGAGAAAAGCCCAAGTTTTTGCGGTTAATTGGGGAATGTGATTTATAACAGCATCTTTAGGGTGGGAATTGCAACTTGTTACTTTGTATCTGGGGGAAGGGAATCCCAGTTTTGGGTCCAACTATGTAAGTGCCAATATTTTGTTTCCTAATAAAATGTTCTTTAAGGAAGAATTCTTGCCTTGAAGTTCTTTTAACAGTTTCATCTATTGGAACCATGACAGTAATCTGTAAAATTCAGCCTTTGCCACTTAATTTTACCTGAAACTCATATCCCAGGAGATCAATAGGAATAGTGTACTTCCTAGCATAATTCTGCATTCCTCCAGTTAAAAATGCTTGTGTGAAAAAGAATCCTGAGAGCCAAAACACACATGGTTTTCCAGAATCATACCAATCCTTGGAAAAGAAATAGAAGAATAATCTTGGTTTAGAACCATATTTTATATAAAACCTATTGGCAAATTATTAATAACCATAGCAAATTATTTCACAATAATAAAATAATCAATTATATGCTTGTTGCTTTACCTGTAAGAATTTCAATCTAGCTAGAAAGTCTAGAATATAGCTTCCCAGTGGTTTTAGACTTGGGTATGAACGTTTAGCCCAGTTTTCTGCAACTTTTCCAATAAGAAGACTGGCGCAAAGGGCCTCTAATTCAGAATCCATCACAACCAATCCTTTAATCGCTTTCTTCAAATTTACCAAAGTTGTGCGTATGGTTCTTATTAAACTAAATGTACAAAAAATGTAGACACATAATTCAAGTTGCAATTTTTATATATGCTACAAATAATTACATGTACAAATGATTGTACTGTACTTCTCTATTCTCTAATAAAAATGATACTGTTATTTTATGACAGCTTTAAAACTTATTTGTAACATAACAGTTTTTACTGTAGGATTAGGAGATTTAATATAATATATATAATCCATGTGCACATATAAAAATATGAAGAAAACAAAGACCTTACTTGTTAAAACGTTCCATTTCTTGCACCAGAACCGTATTCATACTTTCTTCATATCTCACAGGATATTTAATAAGGGCTGCCTCAATATCATAATCGTTCGGAAGCTAGAAAGGTTGATATACTTATTTTAATTCTGATAAATGTAAATTTGTTTTATGACTGTATTTATATGACCATAATAAATCAAGATATGGCAAATAAAAAGAATTCAAATTTCTATTGAAAAATTCCAATTGCTATCACACAAATTCTATATAGCACAATTATTATTCCAGTGAGAGCATGTGAAGATCAATTAAGGAAGTGAATATCTTTCAACAAAATCACATGAAATTATTTTCTTTCTCCCCCCCCCCATTAAATTAAAATTAGGGAAATCAGTATTTTTTTTAACAACATTGTTGTGGATGGAGTCTACAAGCCAGATTACAGATTCCTAATTCACATCTCCAATATCAACAACGACAACAACAACAATAATAATAATAATAATAAAGTTGGAAGGGATGTTGGAGGTCATCTAGTCCAACCCCCTGCTCTGGCAGGAAAACCTATACCATTTCAGACAAATGGCTGTCCAGTCTCTTCTTAAAAACCTCCAGTGTTGGAGCATTCACCGCTTCTGGAGGCAGGTTGTTCCACTGGTTAATTGCTCTAACTGTCAGGAAGTTTCTCCTTGGTTCTAGGTTGCTTCTCTCTTTGCTTAGTTTCCATCCGTTGCTTCTTGTCCTGCCCTTAGGTGCTTTGGAGAATAGCTTGACCCTGTCTTCTTTGTGGCAATCCCTGAGATATTGGAACACTGCTATGTTAGCTCTTTGTCTCATAAAAAGAGATTATTGATTTTTTTCTGTTTGGGTTGTTGTGTTTTATTTATTTGAATATGATGGAATTTGGCATTGAAATTCAACTGTTTGTATTTTGAGTTACAGCAAATATGTTCCAACTGCAATAACATTTATGATTAAATGCTTCTTCAGCTCTGACTGGATGGTGGGGGAATGGAAGGATTTATATTCCTTGCAGACAGCTGATCATTTGCATTCTTTCAGAGAGTTGCTGAGGCCACCTGGAGGTTTATCTGTGTCGTCAGGGTCATCTGAGTAGTGCAAATGGGTGTGGAGCCAATGTATTTGTTTCTTTCAGCATGCTCATAAAGTTGCACTAAATTCTATCATTCTGGGCTTTGGATCTCCTCCTCCTGTGTAAAATCTGCCTTTTGTTTGTTCAGTTGCTTCTGACATTTTTTGTGATCTGGAAAAATATTCCCTCTCCTTGATTGCATGTCAGTAATTTTGCTGAGTTTTTGTAAGCTCATTCTGGCGTTAGAGATAATGCCAATCAATTTACCTTCTGACAGCTTCTTTTTTGCCTGCTTTTGATTTTTTCAAGCATCACGGTCTGCTCTATTGATTTTTGCTTTTACATCATGTGTACAAATCTTCTAGCTTCATTACTTGGGCTTCAAGGGAACAATCTGGCTTTGCTTTATCTATTGAATGATCAGTTCATGGTGTTCTTAACAATTTTCTGCAGCACTTTAATTCAAAAGCATTTTTTCTTCATTTATTCTTTCTGATCATTCAATGTTCAGAACATGTTGCAACTGGCAAAATTATAGCTTTCACAATATGTATCTTCTTTTGTCAGTATGAAGTTTTTACACTTTAATAATTGAGAACTTTAAACAATATAGATTAGATTAACTAGATTAGACTAACAGCAGAAAAATAATTCTGAAGCAGTTATAGTATATTTTATTTCAGTTCATATTACCTTGCTAAGGATATCATCTGCAATTTCATATAAAGTGCTGTCTCCACCACTTTTAGACCCTCCTTGATTGGTTCCTCCTTGTGTCAGAAGAAGGGATTCAAAAGTGATTTTTGTTTGCTGGAGATCCTTTGATATATCTACATTATCATGGAGCCCAAACACTTCTGGTTGCTGACTAACAGGAAGATTCTAGGTAATAAGACAGAATTAATTATTTAGGACTGAGGAAATATTAATCTAATCAATTAGTTTAGCAGATCATCTGAGAATTGAATAGCTTTGCAGATAATCAGCAGGGATCTTTCTTCTAGCTAAAAAAAAATCTACACTCAAACCAATACTATACTAACATTCATCATGCGGAACATTGATATTTTTTTATTTGGATTTCATTTGGCACTATTTTCTATAAAGATAATATATTACAGTTTTCTATATACAGATATGTGCTCAAGATGTATTTAGCTTGCTAAATCTTTTTAAAAATATGAACCCTGTACATAAAATCATACCTTAATAAATTCAATGTAATCATCATAAGTGCCCCTTGAGGGAGCATAATAGTTGCCACTAGGAGAAAACTTATAATGTGAATTCTCCACTATATCTGAGTTGTAAAAGTCAGCAAGCATAGTCAGTAGTAGACGTCTGTCCCAGTCATCTGTGACTCTTCCTCCATAGTTGCACTCACCCGTAAGGTAAGTTATTGCTTCAAATGGGATGTGTTCATACTCATTTATAAACAACTGAAATTGTAAACAAAATACTCAGCAGAGGACAACAACAATATTCAAGTGTTCTCTAAACTTCCCTATAGGTTTTTATCTGTTAAAAGAGTATCAATATTTCAAGACTGGCCTATTTTTCCCAGCAGGGTTCTGGAATGGCCACTTCAAAGAACATCAAAGAAACATGGAAAAGGACACATTAATATTAATATATTTAACAGAACAGCTCATGTTTCAAGCAAGTTTACTAGTTTTTTTAGCTTCCTTTAGTAAGGAAATATTAGGCATGAAATACAGATGGTTAAGCTGGGTGCATATCTGAGTTTCTCAGTAGTAGGGTCTACTCAAACATGAATTTAGAATGGAATCAGCTTATGAACATTTTGCTACAACCTTGGGTAGATATTGGAAGAAACAATGAAGAGGCGTACCTGCAATTGTCTGACACTGATTCGCAAGTCTGATTCATTAAATCCGTAGGGAATATTCCATCCCAGAGGTCCAAATTTTTTTCTCTCCTGTACTAGGGCATGAAAAAAGCAAACTCCAAACAGCAGCTTCTCCCATCTCTTTTAAGGGGAAAAACACTCAGTCAACCCAGATGGAAATAAAACAAGGCAAACACAACTGAAAAATTCTGTATCTAGAAAACTCGTGGCTGATAATAACATTCAAAAGTTGTTTTGGCCATAAAGTGATATTGTCACTAACTCCAAATGAGTTGCCTTTTCCTATCAGTACATTTTATTCAGGGTCAAAATCTTACATTACTCTGCATCCTTTCAGAGGTTTGCCACTTGCCTAATTGCTGTTTTGCTAGGCAGCCCACACAGAGCATTTATTTTAATATATTGATTGGATGAGAGACTCTTCCTTAAAGGTATTATACAAGGATGGAGAACTTAGCCTCCCTTGAAGTTAACAATTTTGTAGGATTATGGTACTGATGGATACAAAAGGTTTGAAATTGTGGCAGAGGAAAAAGATAACAAAACAGGGAGATATCAGCAAGTATGTAGAGTAGAGATTTTATAAAAAAAGGCCAGGGAATACAAACTTTATACAAAAATCTTTTTTATAGAGGTCCATACCAAAGCTACACTTTAATATTTGGCAAGCAAAACTGTGTAATTTTGTTAATTAATTATCTCTTTACCAATTTTTAGGAAGAAAGTTACCTGCTCCTTTCCAGGACACCCAGCAAAAAAGTCGGGATCAGAAAGCGGATCAGAGACGAAAGACTGAAGTAAATTCAGCCGGAGGCCAGTAGGAGGTTCATTTGTCATCTTCACACCGTTCTGAAGAATGGTGACTGGAAACTAGGCAAAGTGAGCATGGTAACTTTACTAACAGTCAAGTTTGCTAACATTCTTTTAAATTATTCAGCATACACTACCTTTTTAAAATATTGTCTGTGGTGTTTTTTGTGTCTCTACATCAAGCAATGAATCAACTAATCAATCAAACTATGAGGTTCCAGCACTGTCAAGACAATTAGCAGGAAATGCTGCACATAGCATGGATACCACTAAGGCAAAAAACCTCATCTAATCTTCCCTTCTCTAAGTAAAAAGCAGCATTATATTTATATATATTTTTATTTGCACATGTTATCACATTTAAGCAGCTTAGTGTCACCTCGAATCCCAGGATGGGCAACTAATAAATTTAATAATAAGTAAATATTAAATATGAAAGCTTTAGTAAAGCCATGATGAGTTGCAGAGAACATCTTTGGGACTATCTGATGATAGCCATGAAAGATTTATTTATTATAGAATACAAAATTTTTATAAATACTCAGATACATTTCATATTTGGAATACCTTGGGTGATGGATAACTAGTCAGCCAGAGTCTGAAAGAGGAATGGCAAGTTTCACTGTTAAACTCTTCACAGATTTTCTCCAGCATTGGCATCCAGGAAACAGCAAGATGGCAGTTTTGTAAACAAATCCAGGTCCCTTCCTCCATTCCTTCTCTAATCATTTTTGTTGCTATTGGTCCTTGCCCTTGTCCCAAAGAGATGGACTGAAATTTACTTCCAATCATATTTTTGTCATTTGCAAATTTTAAAAGACCTGGCATGAAAACAGTAATACATTAATATTTGTCTGAAGTTAATTATAAAGCGCACATCTAAAACTATTTGTAAGTCATGCCTTTTAGTTTATCTAGGCGCTGTATTCAAAATCAGATTTGATAAATATCTACATTTCATTTATAGGTTTCAGGTGGCAAATGAATTGATTAATATGGGGCAATTTACATACACCAAGACACAAATAACTGCATGTTCATAATTTGGAAATATGTTTAATGGGGATGTTTACACCATCAGAAAAGCTAGTTACATTATTAGTGTATTATATGTAATATCTCCTAGTGCTACTTCTGCTCATAATATCTGAAACTTCTGAGGCTGAGTCACATCTCATATTTTTAGCTCATGAAAAGATAATAGTGAATAGTGACATTTACAAAATAACATTTATTTATTTGTGCATATATGCATGCCATCTCATCAAACAATTCCAGGTGGCTTACAAGAAAATATTCAACATAAAAACCAAAACATAGAGGCATCATGAATTTGTACAATAAATACTAGATTACAGTATTTCTGATCTTTCAGCCCACAGATCTCCTGAGTAAACTACTATCAGTCCACAATCCCTTCTAAAACTTCTTTGGAAAAGCACTGTTTTTATTATTTTTCAAGATAATGAGGAAAATGCCAACATCTGAGAAAAAGCAATTCCAGAGTGAAGAGTAAAGAATCGAGAAACTCTACTTTTGGATTCCTGCCCCTTCAACATTTTCTGGGGAAGAATCTGCAGCCTTTCTCTTGGCTTGCAGATTCAACTTGAAGCAAGCAGCCCCAAAGATGTAAACCAGGAGTCCCCAACCCCTAGGCCACAGACCGATACTGGCCTGCAGCCTGTTAGGAACTGGGTCACACAGATGGAGATGAGCAGTGGGCAAGCGAATTAAACCGAAACCATCCCCCCTCCCCTGGGTCCATGGAAAAATTGTCTTCTATGACAGAGGTCCCCAACCTTTTGGGCACCAGGGACTGGTTCCGTGGGGAGGTTTTTCTGCGGACCGAAGAGTGCGTGGTTTTGTGTGCAGCCTACATCCTGCAGATGGGGCTTTGTTTGTTTATGCAGACAGATTGCTGGCATGCCACGGCCCAGTACTGGTCTATAGCCTGGGGCTTAGGGACCTGTTCTATGAAACAGTTCTCTGATGCCAAAAAGATTGTGGAACGCTGATGTAGAATACCCAAGTCATAAAGAGCATTACAGCTGAAAAACAGCATCTTAAATTGAGGCTAGAGACCCACTGATAGCCAATGCAGTTCATGCAAGTTGAATATTATTTTGCTATAGCAGACTTTACTGGTCTGTTGGTCAGCAACTGCATCCTCCATCAGTTGTAGTTTCAAACTAACTTTAAGGCAGCCAGATGTGCAACAAATTGAAGTAATCCAAATGAGAAGTGATAAAAGTTTGAGTTATCCTTGCTCAGATTCTGGTTCAGGAAGGTTTCAACTATACTAAAGCTGTGAAAAAAAATTTCTTGGCCATAACTTCTGTTTCCTATTTCAGCAGAAGCTGCAAATTCAGGAGGACCCCAAAACCACTTATCTGCCCAACTTAACATATATGTCCTAACAAATATCTATTTATAGAGCAGGACATCTGATCATCATCAAGTGTTTCCAGAGGATTACTGCCTTCCTCCTCTCTTGCTCTGGCTAAAGCATCAGTAATACATAATAGATCTAAATTATGTTTTGTGTTGGCTATTTATTTTAGAAGAGTCACAAACAAAAATAAATGAAGGTTGCAAATAAAGCAAACAGGATAGCAAAATAAAGAGCATTTGTCTCCCCAACTCTCAATTTCCCCATTCCTAGGAATGTTTTGAAAATATATTTTCTCTTTATAGTATCTTTTAATGGTTTTGTCAAACCTGCTCGTTTTTGGTTGCCACAGCAATGGGAGGAGGATGTGTTCTCTTAGTTTAGCCATAACAAATACTTTCTTGTGGGAACCAAGGTCAAGCTATCTAAATTTTGGTGGGCTCGAATTTCCATTAGAAAGCCCACCAAAGTAGATAATTGGGGATTGTGATTTATGATATATTATAGGGGGTGGGAAATTCAACTTGTTATTTTGTAGCCTTGGGGGGAGGGACCTTCAGTCTTGGTTTCACCTTTGAGTGTGCCGATACAATGTAGCCATTAAAAGTATTCTTTGAGGAATGCAATTGCCTCAGAGTTATTATTTTCTTCTGGTCTCATCTATCGGAACCATGACCGGTTTTATATTAACATACAACACAAACTCAGTTTTATGAACAATAAACCAAAAGTTGCATTACAAAATGCCATGTTTGAAAGATATTCAGAAACTTCAAAAACCCAAACTAACAGAAGCTTTTGTAAAGAAAAAAAACCAAGTATAATGAGTGAACTTACTTGCCATAGGATCTGCTCCAGGAGACAGCACAAAGATTAAAGGGATTGAAGAATTTGAATCTAAGTAACTTTTTGTTAGATCAAAAGGAGGTGGCTCAACAAATTTCTTTCCAAGTTTATCAGTCACAAAGGTTGTTATAGCCGGTGTAATCTGTTTTCAAATTAAATGGTGAGCATAATATAGGATTTGCTGTAAATTATACAGTTTTTATTTCAAGGCAGCTTAATTGGTAAATATTTAATAATTTAAAATATGTAATAATTAAAACAAATCTAAATACTGTGAAAAATTGTTGCAATGATCCAAAAGCTTACATGTTGGCAGGGGTTTTTTTCTACATATTTTGAGGAATGTATTTGAAACTGTTAGTTTTATAAGCAGTAATACTATTTTCTTTCTTTCTTATTTTAAAATGAAATGTGATTTGAACAGTCTTGAATTAAAAAATTAAATAACTAAAACCAGAAGATTTTCTTTCAATATATACTGCATGTAATGTTGGAAGGAAACAGGTGTGCTAATACATTCGCTTAATGCTTCAGTGTTTAGAAAGAAAATGTATAGTTGATTTCATATTTGCTTACCTGTGATGCATGACAATCTAATATTTTTGTAATTAACTTTTATCATTGGGTATAATAAGGAAATTCAGTTTCTCTTTGAATTCAACTTGAAAATGATTCTTTGACTCTGCAAATTAATGGGATCCCTTTTTGGGCAGCTATCAGTTTCAAAACTAAATCTGATTTTGAATAGTCTTTAACAACACTGGAGCAATTCAATTCTGAAGAAATTCTGCTAAAACCTATTGCAGAATTTGAAAATCAGTCAAAAAAGATGGCTTCTTGGTAGCTTAGTCAGCTAAAGCATTTTCTTATTCAGTGCATTTGTTGAAATGCTATTGGTGCTTCTGAGATTTTACATTGGCTAGAGGATTATTTTTTGCATTTTGTATTTGTATTGTTAGCTGTTTTGAATGCTTACATTTAGAAAATGCAAGATAGACATAAAATAAATGGAATTATATTTAGGAACGCAAACGACAGCTACTTAATTAACTGCCAATAGAAATTATGTTACATAAATCATCTTTACCTTGTCAGGTCTCAAGCATCGGAGAATAATCATTTTCTTTATTTCGTTTAAGTCCGTATTCCATGGGGTGGGTAAAGGAACATTCTGTGGTTCTTTACTATCATAAATATTACGCCATTCATTAGGTTGTGAAGTCACGTGATTCCTACAACAATAAAATAAACCTGAAAGATTTAGACTGCAATTTTATATAAGAATAAAAACTCTTCTAGATGTTCTTCTAGAGCAGTGATTCTCAACCTTCCTAATGCCGTGACCCTTTAATACAGTTCTTCTTGTTGTGGTGACCCCCAACCATAAAATTATTTTTGTTGCTACTTCATAACTGTGATTTTGCTACTGTTACGAATCGTAATGTAAATATCTGATATGCAGGATGTATTTTCATTGTTACAAATTGAACATAATTAAAGCATAGTGATTAATCACAAAAACAAACTGGGTTTGAAGATAAGCAGTAAGATGGAAAGAAAATTAAGCAATGAAACTGAGAGTTCCGGGATTAGAATTTATTACACCATCACATTAAAAATAAAAGTATTTCCAATCTTGTTGGAAAAACAGTGGATTCACTCCTACTGATAATATTATTTAGATCAGGGCTTTTCAACCTTTTCACCGATTGTACCACTTTTAGAATATGGCAACATTCGAGTACCACCAGTCACCTAGCGAGGTGTCAAAAACTTGACCCCCCCCCAAAAAAATTGGAAAAAAGTGATAAAGTACAGGTAGTCCTTGACTTATAACAATTTGCTTAGTGACTGTTCAAAGTTATAACGGCACTGAAAAAAGTGACTTATGACCATTTTTCACACTTATGACTGTTGCAACATCCCCAGGTCATGCGATTTACATTTCGATGCTTGGCAACCGATTCATATTTATGATGGTCACATTGTTCCAGGGTCATGTGATTGCCTTTTGCAACCTTCTGATAAGCAAAATTAATTGGGAAACCAGATTCATTTAGCAACCATGTTACTAATTTAATCTCTCTTCCTCTTTCTCTCTCCCTCTCTGTCTCCCTCTTTCTTTCTCTCTATTCCTCTCTTTCTCTCTCCCTCTCTCTCCCCTTCTATTTCTCTTTCTCTCTCTCTCCTTCTTTTTCTCTCTCCCCCTTTCTCTCTCCCTCTTTCCCTCCCTTTCTCTCTCCCTCTTTCTCTCTTCCTCTATTTCCCTTTCTTTTTCTCTCTCCCTCTCTCCCTTTCTCTCTCCCTCTCCCTCCCTCTCTTTCTCTCCCTCCTTCTCTCCCTCTTTCTCTCTCGCTTTCCCTCTTTCTCTCTCCCTCTCTGTGTTTCTCTCTCCCTCTCTTCCTCTCTTTCTTTCTTTTTCCCTTTGTCTTTCTCTCCCTTCCTCTCTCCCTTTCTCTCTCTCCCTCTCTTTCTCCCTTTCTCTCTCTTTCTCCCTCCCTCTTTTCCTCCTTCCCTTTCTCCCTCCCTCCCTTCCTCTCTCTCTCCAATTGGGAATCGATTTGGAGATGCGGAGGGGAGGGGAACGGCCAAGGGCTGCCCGTGTGACTTTGAAGTGGCCACCTTTGAAAGCACCAAGGCTGCTCCAGCCAGGCTCAAGCCGGGCAGAGTGGGCAATGGGAGAGGAGTGGGTCGATCACCTTACCAGCAGCCGGGACTCCAGTGCATCTTCCCAGCTAGCAGGGCCTACAGTATCAGAAGCCCCGCGAGGGGGCAAGCTGGCATGAAGAGCCAAACCCTTTCTGCAAGGGAGGGACGCATTGAGGGAGCCAGCCAATCACGGAACATAGATTCTGATGGATGGCTGGCCTGAACCAATGAGGTGCCAGAGGACTGGAAGCCATAGTTGAAGGCTGAAATGCCTTCAACTGTAACTGCTCGCACTTGTTTGTGTGTGCGTGTGAGTGCACTGGCCCGGATCAATGTTGCTTTCCAGGTGATAGGTGCTTCTTCAGGGCTCAGCAGATGCACCGGGATCAAAGCCGCTTTCCAGGAGATTGGTGCTTCTTCGGGGCTCAGGAGAAGCACCAGGATCAGCTCCGGAAGAAGCTCCAAACAGGCAGAAAGGGGAGATGATCCTGGTGCTTCCCCTGAGCCTTGCCAGCGGGACACGTGCCTCTCGGTGTCATACAGTTTTCAACGTTTCGCTTGAAGCAGGGATGGAAAAAGAGAGAAGAGCCCTGCTTGTCACGAACTGAGAGCAGATGGTTATTGGCGTGACGAGGGAAAGAATATGAGTAACACCACGCACGCACACACACATACACACACACAGCACTTGTCTTCCACATTTTATTCACGTCAATCTTTTTTTTTCTTCGTAATATTGGGAGTTGAAAATAGTGACACCAGCGGTTCTCAACCTGTGGGTCATGACCCCTTTGGGGGTCGAACGATCCTTTCACAGGGGTCGCCTAAGACCATCGGAAAACACATATTTCCGATGGTCTTAGGAACTGAGACACTGCTAAAGCTACCGCCGCCACCTCAGGAACACGCAGTGGACGAGCCAAGGAAAGGAACTAAATGAGGAGAGGGGGCGTGCCTGCCTGCTTGTTTGTGTATGCATTTGTGTAGAGTCACTATTTTCAACTCCCAATATTACGAAGAAAAAAGGTTGAGAACCGCTGTTCTAGAGTAATAGTGGGGAGGCCCAGTTCATTTGGCAAGTAACGGCATAATATCGTCTAAGTTTATTTTGAGAATAGTATAATTTAAAATCTCTTTGCCACCATGCTTCCCAAATGACTGAGTTCTTCCATTAGCACTTTATTTTTTTATTGGGTTTTTTCCTGGTAGAGTAGTGTCATTGGCATTGGAGAGGGGTTATTCTAGTCTGTTTTTCGCTTTCTGCTCAGTGGACTAATTATTTATAAAAAACTGTATTTAATAATAACATTCTGTATCATATGTAAGTTAGTTATATTTCAGGAGCTCCTGAAATGGAATTGAGGCCTTCAAGTGGCATGCAAGGCCACAGATTGCCCACCTTTTTTTGTGAAGAAATACCACGTTGCTGAATTGGGAGCATGGAAGTAAAGAGTAAACTGTACACTGTCTGGAAAAGAAGAGGCAGAAAGCTTTGAGAAATTACAGAGAGGCAGATGAGAGAATTAAAAAGTAAAAAAGGATATAATAAGATTAAAGAGAAGTTCTCAAGTGGTTTCTGGGAAAACTGACATTTTGTGAAGGCCTCAAATCCATTTTACATTTTTTTCAGCAAAGACAGTGAATAACAATTGTTTTATTGAAATCTCAGAGATGAATTTGGGTGAGATAAAAAAGCAAAGCTACACTCTCTGCATGTTGATTTGCACAAAACATACCATAACTTCTATATTAGAAAATGCTTATCCCTCCCCCAAAAACAATTATAAAAGAGTTGCTGTTGTACCGTAATCCTTTAAAAGCAGACATATCACTTGCACGACATATTTCGTCCCAACTTTTGTCTTGTAACCAAGATGGATCAGGGTTCTTGAATTTACTCTTGAGACCAACCCCTCCAGTTAATAAAAACATAAACTCCTGATGTTCAATTTCTTTCCTAGCCCTGTTTTAAAAAACAACCAAGTACAATTTAAGAAACACACTACTATTTTAGCTTAAAATGCAATTGAGGCTTTAAAACAAACTTTTTGTATATATCTATGTATATATTATCTAGAAATTACTAAGTATGCCAGAATTCACTACCCATAATTGTCTAATCTTCACTATAGGTAGTCCTCAACTTACAACCATTCATTTATGACCAATCAAAATTACAACAGCACTGAAAAAAATGACTTATGACTGTTTTTCACACATAACTGTTGTAGTATCTATCCCCATGGCCACATGATCAAAATTTGGATGCTTAGCAATTGGTTCATATTTATGAAGGTCACACTGTCCCAGGGTCACGTGATCACCCTTTGCAACCTTCTGACAAGCAAAGTCAATGGGGTAGCCAGATTTACTTAACAACTGTTACTAATTTAACAACTGCAGTGATTCACTTAACAACTGTGGCAAGGAAGGTCATAAAATGGGGCAAATTCACTTAACAATGTTTCACTTAGCAACAGAAATTTTGGGCTCAATTGTGGTTGTAAGTTGAGGACTATTTGTATCATTAATTCCCAGGTGGCTTCAATGACTGCCAAAGTGCTAATGACTGGATAACTGAAAAGAGTATAAATCCTTCCTTTCCCACCAGTTAATTAGAATTGAAGACACTTCTTGGAGGAGAAGCAAAAGGTCTTCAAGAAAAATCAAGAAAGTCCAGTTGCCATTCAAAAAAAAAAAAAAAAACACCTTTGGGACAACCATGATCTGGATGACAGAGAACCCCACAGACATTTTACCATTATCTTAAGTGATTAGAGATCCTTTATTAATGAAGACTTCATGGAAAACACATCCAAATACCGTGCTGGAGTCCTCTATGTGACAAGACTGACTTGTGCAAGAACTGCATGGCATATTTAGGTCAATGTGTTTGCAGGGTTTGAGTGTGATCCTGCAATAGCAATAGTGGGCTGGAAAACCCAAGAATCCCAGCAAAGATTCTTAAGAGAAAAACTAATGAGGCAACACTGAAAATCTACATGAGCTATAGAAGGTAGAAGAAAGTAGAGCAAACAAAAAATATTTGGATAAATGGTATATTTCAAAAAATATTTAATGGGACTGAATTATTAAACCCCAGCTTAATTGAATTCCAATTCAATTTGTTCTGGTATGCAGAAGCATTTTAACACCTTCTTTGCATCTGTGATTTGCAAGTGCAAACATGCTACTACTAGAAATACAACATTTCCTAATATTTAAGATGCTATGAGATAAATAATCAACATTCTCTTAATATATTAAAAATTCTAGAGCCTCTTACATCAGAAGATTACAGCAGAGTAAAAATGAAAACAGCAACTTATCCTTTTCAAACAGGGAGCGACAAACATTGCAATACAAGTTGTATGTGAAATGGTCGTTTAGATATCGTAGCCTTTTTTCCAAAATTTTAGACTTGTTGCTATTAAAAATAGAAAAACATATTTAGAAAGTGCATACCCAATAAATAAAAAGATACATATTTATATATTGATTTAACTTGAACACATTGCAATATCGACAATATGTACACCTGACTAGGCTTATGTAATTATAAAATAAAAGAAAAACAGAAAAAGAGGGAGAAAAAAATTCTCGATTTGTTATGAACTTCTGGGGCTACTAAATATCTATCTACAACTTGAAATGATTTTTAATTAATTTTTTATACTGCCCATTTCCCCCATAAAACAAATCTCGGTGGCTTACAGATTATAAATGTTTATATACAAACAAAGAGAAAAACCACCATTTTCAGAAAAAAATGTACTTAAAACTGTAAATAGGTTTAAAACAGGCATATTTTGAAAAACTAAATACTCGAACACAATTACCGCTCACCTGTCATGAATAGAGTTGATATAAAGGTTTACAAACCAACTGAGAGAATATTGGTACATTGGGTCTATATTAGCCAGATCAGCAATACTAAAAAACAATACAGATGAATGCTTTGCAATGGGTCTGTAGCCTTCTCGAGACTGTGCTATTTTAATTTCAGTTTTTTCTGCAATCTAAAGAAAATACATTTCTTAGTTATTGACATAAATTCTAAGCATCGAACAAAGCCTTTTCTTACCACAGTGTTTCTTGCATTATATTATACCATCACAATCACCAGTGCCCTGTTTATTAGCTGGGGAAGCGAGTCCTATGATTAGATTTGTGTGTTTGTATAAAACATGAATACCCACAAAGGGTCAGAAATCAGAGAAAGCTGAGAACTTTCCAGTATATTACAAATGTTCTAGACTATTTTATGCTAGCATATTTGTAAATCTGACTACATCGGTATCTTTTGACGCTTAAAGCTAAAAGCCAAAGAGATAGTTCAAAGATAAAAAACAGTTCAATCAAAGAGGGAAACTATTTAAATAGAGATGGACAACCACTTAGATATTCTTTTCAGAAAAGCAGCTTCCCTGACTCCTAAAAGCACTTCCTTTTAGTAGGTGCTTGTAATTGGGAAAGGGTGGCAGTGACAGGAGATTCAAAACAAAATGTTTTTTTTTTCATCTTTCCATCTTTTCTTTCCTTCCGTTATCCAAGTTGATAATGTGACAGCACATTGCAAATTTTTAGAATGACAATTCCAATACAATTCTCCACAACCACCCTATTAGTTGAAATGCCGATATTAACATTAAGGATAGAGTCCAGTTCAATAAGTAGGCATAGAGAAGAGACATGTTGGAGGGAAACTTTTGATTCATATTAAGTCCCTTATGCTTGATTCTAAGCATTGATGTTTTCCCCCCCTTACATATCTGATTCTTAAAGACTGTCTGGACTAGTCACTGCATTTTTCTTGGCAAGATTTTTCAGAAGTGGTTTGGCTTTGTATCCTGACCAAGGTTAAGAGAGCCTGACTGGCCCAAGGTCACCCAGTTGACCTACGGCAGAACTAGAACTCATGATCTCACAATTTCTAGCCTGGTGCCTTAACCACTACACCAGACTGGGTCTCCAGGGAAAAAAATTACCAGCATATATAATTTCAAATTATAATCAGTGTGCCACAAAATACTTCCCTAATTATTGCAGATAGAGTGATAATTGAAATACCCTAAACAAGGGACCCAGTGACTCAATGTGAGGGCAAAAATAACAAAAGAAAAGACAGCATTCTCCTCATCACACACATTTATTTTCTGTATACACAAATTTATTTTCTGTTGCTCACCTCCATATCTCCTACGCACATGCGAGAGTGAGCACACATGCGCACACAGACACACACAGACAGACACACACAGAGTTTGGCCACCAAGAAAAAGAAAACAGGCTTGAAAGTTTGCTTCTGTTGTCATCATTTCTTTGACCCTTCCCACTTTCTTCCCACCAGAGCAATATTCCTGGCTACTATGCAGACTCCTTGGAGACCAACAAAGTCATATTTTCTTGCATCTATTCTTGCTATGAGATAGCAAGAGGCTAATTATCATATCTGAACTACAGAAAGTCTTGGGAATATTTACTGGTCATCTGATTTTGCAGCCCATATATTATAACCCTGTGGGAAAGGACAGAGAAATAGAGTAGATTAAGATAAACAAAATATAAATTGGCCAGCTGGTGCAAGTGATCAAAGTGCAATTGTTTTGAAAAAATATGCCATAATTTTAAATGACTGGCTGGCTTAATTGCACACAGAATGCTACTGTTGCAGCATTGCTATGCACCACTAGGGGTGTGTTTGGCTTTGGGATCAACACATTAATCATTATTTATAGCTATTATTGCAAAATCTGAAGTTGCTTACCTGCTGCTTCTTTGTAATTTCATTAGACATTATTTTTGCCGAGTCCAAGATAGTAATTGCACTTTCATCTTCTAAAATATTACCTTCAGAAGACTGCAGTGTTTCTAAAATTTTATTTTCTATATCTTTTAGTTGTTTCTTATTGGCAGCTGACTGAAGGATAAGAGCATTTCGTTCTTCCTCTAATTCTGGCCTAAAATGACAAATACCCTTTTTTGTTAGTGGGTTGTTTTGTTTTTTTAGATTCTTTTGTTCTTTTTATGTCAAGTTTGTTGGCCACAATTATGTTTAAATATTTCTTTTAAACATTTATACAATGTAAAATATTCTCTTTTGATCTTTATTATTGGATTAAATGAGTCTATAAAACTATTAGTAGACTCGTGCATGTTCTTTCATATGCCATTTAGTTCAATCAAGCTATCAAAGTTAGGACAGGCTCCATACTGGCATACAGGCAATTGCAAGGGACATATTATCATAGCTTCAATACATTGCAGTCTGCTGTTTCCAATCACCTTAGTATTCCAAATACAGAACATTGACAAAGATTTCTTCTATTACCTCATACTTATTATTGTACAAGAAGAATGCACACTTCAGCTCACAAGTTAATACCCACTTCCCTTATTTTTTAATTTAAAAAATTAAATTTGGTCTCTCTGAAAAGTCTGTACCTATTATTTAATTATCCATGCATGTGCATATGTTCATGTATATGCTTATATGTATGCATGCATGTTCAATAATTCTTTCCTGAATTAGAATGAAATTGAATTTGATTTATGAATTAAATCTCCTGAGGAAAGCTCAAACACTTACCTTTCCTTGGCAACAACAATGCCTAAAAGTTGATCTTCTAGTCCTTCTGGAGTAATCATGAAATTTAGCAAAGAAACCTTTGTTGCTAATTCAGGTAAATAATGTGGATTCCTTAATTTGGTGGTAATATAAAATTTGAAATCAAAAGAATATTCAATTATTGTTTCACCAAGTCGAATGCAATCCATGCCCCCTGGTGTTAAAGAAAAAAAAGTATTTGTTTTTTACAGCAACAGCCTTTAACTGGCAGCAAGCTTAGCAGTTTAATAATGTAAAATAAATTACACATATGATAGTTAAAGAGACTATAACTCTATTCAGATATCACGTTCAGTGATAGTTAGGGATACCCTGGATTCATGTAACACTGGTTCCATTTCTCTCCTGCACAACTAGTCTTAAAATAGCATTTTAAAATAAAACAAAAGAAAATAAAAGAATAGTATTGAAGTCCCAAGGTTGCTAATAGAGACATCCATAAAGACCCCAAATATAGATAGATTTGTGCTTGCTCAAGTCAGCAAAATGTTACAAACTGAAAGTTAATAAGAAATTCATGTTGTGTTTTTTTTTCTTGTCCCCCTTGATTTTATTTCTTAGGTCTGCAAATCCCAAACTGTGGGCCATGGGTCCTAGCGCATCACAGCACATAGTGTGAGAACTGCTAGAAGCCCTGTGAATCAGGAAAATTTGGGAACCTCTACATTAGGTTTATAATTTGTAACACTTACTCTGATAAACCTTTGTTTTTGCATTTTGGTCAAGTATGTCATCTCCTGCTTCTGTGACGATCTTGTACCTCGTGACAATTCCTCTTCCATTCAATTAATCCCTGGCACATCTTTGCCTTGTCTTACCTCCATCCAAATAAAATAAACCTTTGTACTTATTTAGATTTGTCTTGCTAACACTATTGGTCCCTTCTTGGATTTAATTGCCTTCTACTCACACCATGGGAATATCTGCATTGAAGATATTGCAACACATTGCAACACATGCAATCCCCATGTGTTCAAATTTCAGAGGGCAAATGTTGGGGACCATTAAAGCTAGGAATTAGAGTTATCAGAGATGTCTGTTAATGTTATTTTAACACCAATTTCTTTTTTTTTATTCACACATTATTAAAACTCACTTTACTGCCTTTTGAATAATGTTGAAGCCTAGTATAGAAACCCAATGGTTTCATCTCTTTAGCTAGTATACATACAATTTCTTTCAAAGTTTATGTCTACATACAGGGGAGAAAAAGCATCCTGAGCTATTCTGATTGAAGTGACTCTGCTCTTCTGCCTCTTTGGAACCAATAGATTATATACTTACTAGTCTATGCTTAGCCCATAATTTCATATCTTTTTAGCACAGACTTTTCTGTAACCTGATACAAAAACTGAACAAATTGAAGAAACAATAAAAGCTGAATGGAAGGGAAGAATTGTATAGAAGCCAGAACAATTGCACCTATCAAAGTCCTACTTATAATGGACATTCTATCTTCCTTACAAGGAAACATATCGTCTGCTTTTATTTTCCAACTCCCTTTGCCTGAATGTTGGAAAGCAAAAACAGACAAGAAATTATTAATCAATATTATACGTGCAACATGGCTCTTATTAAATAACAGCAGATTAAGGTTCTTGGATTTAAATCTGCAATGCATGCAAATTTGATTATAAAATAAAAATAACAGTACTAAAAAACTGCATTACCTTCATCTGTTACTAGGCAGCAATATTTGAGGAATAAAAAGAAACACATTAAACAGTGTAATGGACTATTTAAAAAACAGTAAACATTTCCTTTGAATTTTAATAACTTTTATTATTTCTTGTACCTTGTTTAAAAGTTTGCCTAAGTAGCAAAGGTTCCAAGGAAGGATCTATCTCTTCTCCAACATTTTCAAGCAGAAGAGGAGTTCCAAACTGAATGCAGTTTTCTAGAGTTCTCATGTAGTCTGAGTCAGTAAATTTTATGACACTCAGTCTGTTCTCTTTCTCGGAATGTTTTATCCATTTATTTGCTTGACCTTGGGGATCAATCATTAATGGCCTACAAAATAGCACCAAATATTAATAATTCTAATAATTTCAGTTTAAATACTCAAAAATGGTTTTAGTACTATTTTTTAAAAATGTTTAAATAACAAATAAACAAATAAACATTTGTCCTAGGAGATGACTTTGAAAATCGATAGAAAGGTGTCAACAACAATCAATGAATTTCACAAAATAATGGATTCTGATATCACTGAATCAATAATCAAGAATTATACTTTATCTATTATATATACTTAAATAATATTAAATAGTATAGAACAGTTTCATTACAGTTAAAAAATTTACTTAGTACTGCAGATTTATTGCTTCAGGCAGCTATTGTTTTGAATATGTAAATATGCCTTCAAGTCAGTCTTGACTCCTGGCAACTGCTTACATGAGTCCCTGTAGTTCAGAGAGAATGACTGGTCCAAAGTTACCAAGTGGCTTCATGCCTAAGAGAAGACTAGAACTAGTCTCCTGATTTCCAGCTAGTGACTTAACCTCGACACCAAACTAGCTCTCATTTATCTTTTTACATCCAAGAAAAAAAAATCAGATTCCTCCCTATCCTGAAGGAATAGTTAAAATTTTATATAGATAAATATGTATTTGAATGTAACTATATATATTCAACAATACATATAGAAAACAAAAAAAACATAACCAGAGGTTTAAAACTATCAATATGAATGCTTCAATAGCTTAATTTTAAATAATGCTAGTTACCTACCAACGTCTAGAATTGTCAACAATCACACCGTTATCTATGGAAAACTGATCTGTTGGAAGACCGGCAATATTCCAGGCTCTAATTTTTATTGGATCACCAAGGGTCTTGCTTAGGGAGAAGCTTTCAGAACAAGGAATATTTTTTACCTGTAGGCACAAATAAAGCTTGTATTGATATTCATTATTATTAAACATGTGTACATATAGTATTAAAATAGGTCATATTGAATTACTCTCATTTTTAAGAGTCAAGAGAAATTACATAGGAAAGGTTAATAGGCAATACCAGGAAAAGTTCCTATACTTAAAGCAAGATTTAGAAAAGCATTTCACTTTTAGACTCTTCTATACTATTTTAAATACAGATTTAACCAATGGTGGGATTCAGCCAGTTCACACCACTTCGGCAGAACCGGTAGCTAATTTTTTGTTGCCCAGGCCCAGAATGGACTTCTGGAAGCGGCATTCACACAGAGAACCGGTTGTTCACATATTTTAATCCCACACTGGATTTAACTATTGTTTCCATTATGATGTATAGTATTAAAAATCATAATGCATGTTAAAATTATTTCCATCATGCTAATAACAAGATATATATGATCTATTTTGACAGAGTCATTGTTAGAAGAAGACCATGTGTATTCTAGAAATAGAGCAGTAAACTAATAATACCTGACAGAGTTTGCTCCACTCTTTAGTACATTCTTGTCGAAATCCAGCAGTAAAAGCACCAAGGTAAGCTATCACCCCTGCTGATACCAGAACATCTCCTGTCAAATTATCGTAAGTATTCTGAAGATCATCTGCAGCATGAGACCATCTAAGGCAGAAAAGATAAGCAGATTAACCAAAGTGACATATTGAATAGTTTACCAAGGTTTATTTTTATTTCCTGTTATATCAGAGTTGTTAAAATTAATTATGTGTCTGAGAAAGAGCTATCAGGAAAAGGACATGTTGGAGACATCCAGTTTTGCGCAGTAGTGACAGGTCACGGGCTTGCGGATTCTCCACATCCCCACGGCTAATTTCATCCTTCCAGGGGATCCTAAATGGGTCTAAGTCACCTTAGAGAAGCGACGAAGAAAGAAGAGTGCTCCAGCGATTCTGGAACAGCGGTGGCCATTCCGTTCAACTTGGGGAAAGCCTTCTAACCCAACAGGAGAAAGGCTGGCCATATTGCATCGACCACCCCAAGCTACTAGGAACTGAAGTTCAAAAGCACTAACCACCATAACTGTGAACAGTGTGCTTGAAACTGGGTGAGGAATTCGATCTTCTCTTTTCTATTTTACATTTAATTTCCTGGAAAAGATCTCCAAGAAGCAAATACGTCCAAAAGGGAAGGAGGGGGATTTCCGCCCCACCCTTATACTAACGGAAGCAGAGAATTAATCTTTTTATGGAGGATCAAAATATATGAAAGTGAAATAAATATAAAACCTGAAATAAAACTTAAATTTGAATAAATCTAAAATTGTTTGAATAGTTAAGACTCTCATTTTAAAGATAATTGTTCATTTTGGAAATTGAAAAACAAATAGTTGCTGACACCTCGTGGCAGATGAAGACTATGACAGCTATGACTTTAATATAAGACTTGGCAAAATCTGGGAAAAGCTAATCTGTGTCTGTGGCCTTCAAAGCTTTAACCACAAAGAAAAGTTGTGACAAAAAAAAAGACAATAATCTGGACTGTAGACAAAGAGAGAATTATAAATTTCAGGAAAAAAAAATCTTTTTTGAACTATTTGGCTTACAAATATCTGTCTAATTGGCACTCTAAAGCTATTTGCAGAGAAAAAAAGGAAGAGGAAAACTCAAATTCTTGGCTATCATGGATCAGAGACATGTAGAAAGAATGTATCAAGAAAACATAAATACTTCACAGGAGGAGATATATAGTATACTGCAACTAATTCAAACAACAATGACTTTAAACCACAAAGAAATCCAAAACAACTTTGAAAATATAAATCAATATTTTTCCAAGTTAACTCTGCAACAAAAAAATTCCCAGAAAACAACAACAGAGAAGGAGCAGATAAAACAGATAAATGGATATAGAATTGAGAATAGAGACTTAAAGATGGAAATTAACAAAACAAGGAAACATGATTTAATCACAAGAATTGGAAAAAACAACTTATCCCTTAAGACTACAAAATAAATCTGATGACAAGAAAAGAGATTGGATAAAATGGACTGTAGAGATGTCAGGAACATCGGAGAGAAGAAAGGAAATGATAAGAGAAGCGGAGAGAAAGAAAAAGATTGTCAACAAACTTGGAAAAGCAAAAGTCCTGTACAAAGACACTTCTCTTGATTTACTTTTTATATCTACAGCAACATTTATGAACATACGGGAAAACTTTTTGATTCAGCAAAATACACTGATTAAGAAAGATACTGGGCAAGAGAAAAAGACTAAAGTGGAAAATAAGAAAATAGATGATGGGACTTACCAGAGAGAATACTTAAAAAAGAAACATTTGTTTGAAAATGGTTAAAGAAATAGAAAAGTTTTGGAATATATATGTCACTCTAATAGGGATGAATTATCTAAATATAATATAGTATGCTTTTTTCCCTTTTTTGTTCTCTTTCTTGATATGAGTAATATAAAAAAGTTGAAATGACTTAGATAAAGGAAATGGTTTAGATATTTAAATGTGATTGAATTTAAGAAAATTATTATGGATAAAAAGTGTTTTGAATAAGAGTTAAAGGACTAGATGACTAGATGTATTAAATGGAATGTTTGAAGATTAAACATATTTTTAATTATGGTTAAAAAGAATAAGAAATTTAGGAAATAAATACATACTAGCTCAGGAGGGATATATATTTTAAGTAGTATATTATTTTTTATGCTTCTTTATTCTTGCTTTTCTTTCTTTTTTTCTACTGTTTTATCTGTTCCTTAAAAAATGTACCTTAAGTATGAGATGGTTCATATGGAAAAATAAAATTAAATTTTTAAATGTAATTAATTTTTGAGAAAATCTTAACCTGTAAGAATATCTAGAATTTGGTGGGGGAAACAAATTAAAATAAGGACTGTAACAAGATCTATGATATTATATTGATGTGATTATTATTTTTAAGACTATTGGGATATATATATATATATATATATATTCTCTCCCGCGTCAAATTGGAAGTGTCTTGGCGACGTTTCGACGAAGTCCCATTCGTCATCTTCAGGCTGGTGTTTTCAGCTTCGTGCTTCGAGGATCAAGCATGAAGCATGAAGCTGAAAACTTCGTGCTCGAAGCACGAAGCTGAAAACACCAGCCTGAAGATGACAAAATGGGACTTCGTCGAAACGTCGCCAAGACACTTCCAATTTGACGCGGGAGAAAACCCAAATAACCAAAGACATATATATATATATATATATATATATTATATATATATATATATGTATGTATGTAGGTCTTTGGTTGTTCGGGTTTTCTCCCGCGTAAAATTGGAAGTGTCTTGGCGACGTTTCGACGAAGTCCCATTTCGTCATCTTCAGGCTGGTGTTTTCAGCTTCGTGCTTCGAGCAGCAATGTGTGGTCTTAGCTGTTTCTTCCTTTTAACTGCCAGTGGGGGTATGAACTGATTGGGTGGGAGCTTGGCTGTGTTCTGATTGGGTGGAGGTGTGTTCTGATTGGTTAGGGGCTTGGCTGTGCTCTGATTGGCTGGGGGAGTGTTCTGTTTGGTTGTGCTCAGGTTAGTCTGAGTTGCAGGGGGGTTTAAGATTTTGGGCTGCCTTGCTATTTTTTGGCTTCGCGTTCGTGGTCGTGCCTCATCTTCATGGAGGGTGTCAGTTTGCTTCATGTATGGATTGGAGGGGTTTAAAGTGGCTAATGATGCAGCTGTGGTCTGGCTTCTGGTTTGTGGTCGTGCCTCATCATCGGTGTGGCTTTGGGTTTGCTTTTTGCGTGGATGTGTGGTGGTGACATCCTGTGTGGTTTTTGTGAGTGTGGGTCTGGTATCATTTTTTGTGTTAGGGAGTCGTTTGTCAATAAGGGCGGGTTTCCAAATGGCTGGTAGGCGGGAGGTATCATCTCGCTTGTTCATGCTGTGTGGGCGTTTTTCTATCTCGATGGCTTCTCTGATTATTCTGTTATTAAAATGTTCACTTTTGGCAATGGTTCTGGTATTTTTAAAGTCAATTTCATGTCCTGTGGCTTTAAGGTGTTGGACCAGGGAAGATGTTGGTTCCTCTTTTTTGACTGAGTTCTTATGTTCTTCAATGCGTGCACTTATTCTTCTGTTGGTTTGTCCAGATTATGAAGGTGTCGTCTACGTATCTGAGCCAGAGTTTGGGTTTGTGATCCGATTTTTCTAGAGCTTGGGTTTCAAAATGTTCCATGTAGAGGTTTGCAATGACGGTGAGAGGGGTGATCCCATGGGTGCTCCTTCTGTTTGTTTGTATTTTTGTCCATTATAGATGAAGTACGTGTTGGATAGGCAGTGGTTGGTCAGATCTAAGATGTGTTTGGGGGGGTTATATTTGTTTTGGATAGCTGTCAAGGCTTCTTTGATAGGCACTTGGGTGAAGAGGGATATGACATCGAAGCTCACGAGTAGGTCGCTGGGCTGTAAGTTTTGTTTCTTTATGATCTCTATAAACTGGAATGAGTTTTTTACGTGTGAGGTGATGGATTCTGCATAGGGCTATAGTTGTTTGGCAAGAAATTTGGCTAGGTTTTGTAGAGGTGAGCCTATGGAGCTGACTATAGGTCTGAGTGGGGTTCCTTCTTTGTGTATCTTGGGGAGACCATAGAGTTTGGGGCATCTGGATGATTTCTCTCTGGGAATGATTCTTTGCTGGATCTCTTCGCTAATGGGGGAGGCTTTTATTTTGGATCTGGTGGTTTTTTCCAGGTAGGTGGTGGGATCTGTATTTAGGGGTTTGTATGTGGAGTCTTGGAGTAGGTTGGTTAATTTGGTTTGGTAGTCAGATGTGTTCATAACCACTGTGGCGTTGCCCTTGTCTGCTGGTAGGATTATTATGCTGGTGTCTTCTTTCAGGTTACGTAGTGCTGTCTGTTCCTCTTTGGGTAAGTTGCTTTTGGGTGGCTTGCTGGTGCAGAGGATGTTGGTGATTTCGAGTCTGATTCTGTTAGCGTCGTCAGGGTTGATTTTGGTCAGGCTGGTTTCAACTCCACATATAATGGTTTCAGTGGGGATGTGTTTGGGAGCGACTGCAAAGTTGAATCCTTTGGAAAGGACATTGGTTTTGGCTTTGGTGAGGATCCTATCTGAGATGTTATGCACTGTTTGTTTCATGTGTGGCTGTGAGGGAGGAGGGGTTTGTTTCTGGCGTTCTTGTAGTCTTCGGAGTTTGTTGGTGTGTGTATCTGTCTTGAGGGTGGTCTGTGTTTCGGCTCTCCAGACGGCGAGTTGTTTGGATTTGTCCCAAAGTGCGGGGTGGATCTTGTTGCTGAGTTTGAGGTGGAGTGTGAGGAGATCTTTGTTAATTCGGTCTAGGAGGAATCTTTTTGTGTGAAGTTCATTTCTGATTAGGGCCAATTCTGTTCTTTTCAGGATCCGTTTGGTGGCTGCAGAGTTGGAGTGGAATTTCAGTTGGAAACATGTGGGGATTAGATTTTGATCTCGGCAGTTGCATAGGAATGTGAGGTCGCATAAAATGGAAGCTCTTTGGACTTCAAGGTTTTCATAGGTCCTGGTCAGATGGTGGATTTTCTCCCCGTAGAGGTTCGATGTTTGTTTTCTGAGGTTTTCGCGGGTGTTTGTATGTAGGTCTTTGGTTGTTCGGGTTTTCTCCCACGTAAAATTGGAAGTGTCTTGGCGACGTTTCGACGAAGTCCCATTCGTCATCTTCAGGCTGGTGTTTTCAGCTTCGTGCTTCGAGCAGCAATGTGTGGTCTTAGCTGTTTCTTCCTTTTAACTGCCAGTGGGGGTATGAACTGATTGGGTGGGAGCTTGGCTGTGTTCTGATTGGGTGGAGGTGTGTTCTGATTGGTTAGGGGCTTGGCTGTGCTCTGATTGGCTGGGGGGTTGGCTGTGCTCTGATTGGCTGGGGGGTTGGCTGTGCTCTAATTGGCTGGGGGAGTGTTCTGTTTGGTTGTGCTCAGGTTAGTCTGAGTTGCAGGGGGGTTTAAGATTTTGGGCTGCCTTGCTATTTTTTGGCTTCGTGTTCGTGGTCGTGCCTCATCTTCATGGAGCGTGTCAGTTTGCTTCATGTATGGATTGGAGGGGTTTAAAGTGGCTAATGATGCAGCAGTACGTTTTCAAAGTTAAATCGGTGGCCTGATTCAGTCATATGTGCCGCAATCATGCACCCCAAGGACCCACTCCCCACCATGGATAAATCAGCAGTCGTCTACAGAATTGACTGTGAGGACTGCCCCAGTAACTATGTTGGGGAGACCGCCAAGAGAGTAAGAACCAGGGTCCATGAACACAAATTAGCGGTAAAAAGGGGCGAACAATACTCTCAGATTGCAGCACATATGACTGAATCAGGCCACTGATTTAACTTTGAAAACGTACGTGTCTTGGCCAGTGATAATACAAAAGGGGGCCGCTTGCTTAAAGAGGCATGGCTATCCAATAAGGACTCAATTAATCGGCATATTGATCTTTGCCCAGCCCACTTAACGTTGAGAGCTTGGAGCATGGGTAATCTCCCACCCCACTGGAGACAGCCTAAGGAAACACTGAATATATCAACGGAGAGGATTGTAGAGAAGACTTCCCCCTCTTACCATCCACAGCCCGGGAGTATTCAGATGGAACGCAAACAACGATTGAGACTCCCCCCCCCCCAAAATGGTCAGACATCTCCGAGCATCTGAAGGAGCGTTGAGAGACGCAGGAGCATTAACGTGTGGACTGGGGGTTTGCACATACCCCCCGGGGCATCTGGAGGGGAGAGCATCACCTGATAAGAGATCCATAATTAAAATACCCTTGGTGGGGGCATTGAATTGCCTGCCCTATTTGGGAGGGGAAAGGGTAGCCTCTCCAGCCCCACTGCCTGTAACAACTCAATCACCCCGTTTAGCAGTACCAACCCAAATGCGCCAACGAGAAGTGTGGGGTGACCCCGATGAAGATGCACAGGGGAGGAATACCAAGAGTGGGGGGGAGAGGGTAGTGAAGACTGATGCTCCTGATTGCCATATAGAGAACATCCAGGGTGAGTTATTTAAAACTAGGATGGAATGTATAAAGATCGGAGATAAAGAGAGGAGACGCCTGGGAGCAACAACTACCAGATCGTACTCGAAAAGGGGAGAAACAGCCTCATTAGCATGTTTGGTGAATATGACCCGCCCACCCCACCTCGCAATGCCGATCTGCCCGTATCAACAGGCAACACGGAAGAACCCTCAAGGCGGCACCGTGCAAGCAAGGAGCAAGGAGGAAACAGGGGGTGTGATGGCAATTAACTTGAATAACATCTGCGGAGACCATGATTGGGGAAAACACAAAGATAATAAGAGACAGTGCATTGCAACGGGGCAATCAGAACGGAGTGAAAAAAGGGGGATGGAGGTGTGCAACTAAACAAAGTGGGTGTGGCAATAAAGCAAAAAAAGAGGGGGGACGTTCCATCAAACCCCGAATTTGGCAAAGAGAAAACACCCAATGACAGTTACACAAGCAAGAAATGCAAGAAAGCAATTATTGCTAATAAGAAACCGGCAACCGGGAAACAGCCTATTCCATCAGGCCCAATGACAAGATCTAGGATCCGGGTGCAGACTCTGGCCAATCTATAAAGAGGACTCTCCTACTGACCGGCATTTTGAGCCCTGATGATGTCAGCAGTTGCTGAGGAAAGCTAGGTGTTTTATTGGTTTTATTGTAATTTTATTGACATTTTACTAAATTTTATTAAAAATTTTTAGCACTCCCTGGTGCTCACATTTAGTTTGGTTTTAAATATGGATATACCCAGGGATCATATTTTTAGTGTAATTGTTAACATATATATATAGTTGTTATCTATCAAAACAATAAGAATTGTATTAACTTGGGACTTCCGGTTCATCACAAGCCGCCATGGATGGTTGAGAGACTTGCTCTCTCTCTCCTGTTCAGTGTCGCATCGCTGGGGGGCCTTGAAAAGGACCGAAAGTCACCTTGAAGAGGCAACCAGCAAGGAGGGGCTTTCACTGGATCCCGGGAGAGCAGCAACTCTTCCGTCAGACCAGGCGATTTCTCCAAACCGGCGAATGAAAGGACTGGCCATAGAAATATGGTTCATCCCTAGGTTGCAAACAGCTGAAGTCACACTACCATCTGGCAACTTCAAAGCAGCCTGGACAGGACTGGGTGAGGTTTGCCTCTCTTACATCCTAACTACTTAATTACCTGCATAAGCTGCTAAAGTACTTTTCCCCCTGTGGTGAGGGAAGGGGGATTTTAGCCCTCCCTCCAAAAACAGCAGCTATCAACCACGTGGGAGTTTAAAACGTTGGAAAAATACTGAGATCTTAATTGGAATCCTATTTCCTAAAATTGGTGGATTATAAGATTTGCAACTTTCTGCTCTCTCTATATATATTTCTTCCTTGAGTTTTATTCCAATTACTATTGAAGATTTGGGGTTTTCCCCCACTTAAAATAGAGTGGGGAAAAAAACCTAAAAAGATTCAACTAACTCTAAGACGTAACCTGCTATTCTCTAAGAGACTTGTTGACAGCTTTGAAAATAGACAAGATAAAAAATAACCTTGAAACATGATCTGCAAAATTCAGCTCAGCTCTCCATTTGGTGGACTTTCTGACTGTCAGTTTTTTTCTCTTGAGTTTAATATATTACAATGGAAGGAGTATAGGAAAGGATTTCTTCTACAGAGGAAGTACAGGAACAAATTCTTTGTATGTTAAAAGCGATGATCCAAACTCTACGTATGCAAGCTCTGGATATACAAACTCAAACTATGACTTCAATCAAAGAATTATCTATACAGAATTCTTTAGAGAAAGTGAAACAACCAAATGTTATGACAGAAGACTTAGATACTCAACAAATACAGACAATAGAAAACACACACAAAAAATTGATAATACAGAACAAGGAAAGGGCGTTTCTTATAAACCAGAAGGAATTTGAAGATAAACAAGAAAAACAGATGAAAGAGAAGATAAATACTTTGGGACAACTGCATTGAACTGGAAAAATAAAGAGACTATCGGCTAAATCAACTAGTCCTTTTAAGAAAACATCAACTGGACGTTCTTATCAACATCAAACAATAGCCACAACAATACAAGGAGATTTTTTTTGATGATTTAAAGGCAAAAATACGAAAACATGACCTGGCAGAGGAAAAAAGCTAGAATAAGATTGAAAAAGATTGGGGTTCTGATCTATATATGAGATCTAAAATAGAATATATCTAAATAGATAGTATATGTATTCTGAACACAAGACATTGTAATGATTTGAGATAAAGAAAATTTTGGTCATATAAAATCTAGAAATATGTTGAAATAAGAATATTATATTGTCATTAGATGGGTGAGATAGATGGTAGAAGTTATATATAAGGTGCATATTTTAAATATTAGAATGTATGAGCAATTGGGATAAAGGAATTGTGTTTAATTAAAAATTTTGAAAAATTAAATATTAAATGTAATCTGAATATCTACAAATAATTAAGATTTGAATTTAAGATATTGTTATGAGTTGAGACAAAGGTTAAGTAAAACTTAAAAGTATAAGTACTAATAATTAAATTTGTATATGGGTTTGTGGTATAAATGTTGGTGGCTTATTTTTAATTTTTTTTTCTCTTTCTGGAAAGGAAGAAAGGAAGGAAGTAAAAGGAAGAAAAGGAAAAAAAAATTATTAGCGCCAAATGTGAGATAGGAGACTTAGAAATTGGGATCATTTAAAACCTGGAAATGATAAAGATTAAAGGTTAAACTTAAATATCAATGGCAAATTAAAGTTAAGAAAAACTTACTAGGTTATTGTCTAAAAGGTGGAATGTCAAATTAATTAAGATATGTATAGACTGAAGATTATTGATGAATATTAGAAAGGTATTTTTTGTTTGATTAATAGAATAAGAACTGTATTGGTTTGAACATGACAGTAGATATCATGGGGGGAAGAGAGGGAATTAGTTTGTTGTAATAATTTGAGATTTGTATTGATGATATTCAAATGTAACGGAATTACTATGCTCAGCCGCCATGCTACTTTTCAAATATGTAAATGTAATATTGTAAAATTAATAAAAAACTTGAAACAGTAAAAAGAATTGTATTAACTCAATGTTTGCAAAAGAGGATATTTTGGGAAAAGAGGAAATCAACTAAAACTATTATGTGGATTATGGATTATAGAAATCAATTGTTAGTGATTTACAAATTAACCCAGACAACACACTGTTCATCAATTATTAAGTGATTTATATTTTTAAAAAATCAATAAAATATATTACAAAAAAACAAAGGAAAAGGACATGTTATATTTCCTTTGCAGAAGAAATGTTATTATTTTATAGATTTTATATGTTAACCAATGAGAGTCTGTCTGGAATATACAAACAATAAATAAAACAACTAGAGCTCAAAATAAACCTTTTATTATGTACTGCATTTTCCGGTGTATAAGACGACTTTCTAAACCATGCAAATCTTCTCCAAAGTCGGGGGTCGTCTTATATGCCGAGTCGTCTTATACACTGGAAAATACCATATTTTCCAGCGTATAAGATGACTTTCTAACCATGCAAATCTTCTCCAAAGTTGGGGGTCGTCTTATATGCCGAGTCGTCTTATACGCTGGAAAATAGGGAAGATATCACAAGATATGAAAATAGCCCCATATAGCAGGACAAAATCAATTTAAAACAAACGATTTATCAATAACTTGTAATTTTATCATTTTCAGGTTGTAAAAAAGTTTTTAAAAATAGTAAATAGTATGCAAACTCTTTAATGTTGTTTACACTTAAGTATCGCTGAAAAGTGTGTATTCTCTTCTTTATAATGGTTTTGCTAAAATGAATACAAAGTATTTTCTCTGACCTTGATTTTTCTCCGCCAAGTCCTCCAATCAGCTTTTCTGCTCTTTCTAGCTTTTTAGCGCACAGATCCACTTGGAATTCTAAGCGGGCTTTTTCTTCAGTTTTCTCAACGAAGGTTTCTTGCAATGCTTCCAAACGATCTTCAACAGCTTTAAGTTCAGCTCTCTTCTGATTTAATAATGCCATAGTATGTGCTAATGACTGCTGGGCTTCTGCTAAGCGGGCTTTCTTTGGAGCAACCACCTATTTAATAAATTTAGATTGTTATATTCTATAATAATTATGATTTCAAAAACAAAAACAGAATAACTTTTAAAATGATTAAATATGACAAGATTGCCTATTCTTCAGTACACTTAGGCCAAATTGTTCCATTCTTCAGCAACCTCCTATTTGGATCTTGAGTTGATCTTGAAAATGACTGAGAACTTTCAATTAAAGCAAAATGTCATTGCCACAGTTCTAGCAATAGCTAAATGGAATACAAATGACTTAACACAATAGACACTTGGAATCAAATGTGTTTGGCAACTTAGCTGTTGGTTCACATATATATGTTGATTCACATACATATATCTACATGGAGGGAAGTAAGCAGTGGGGTACCACAAGGTTCCATCATAGGCCCAGTACTCTTCAATAACTTCATAAATGACTTAGATGAGGGAATAGAAGGGGAACTCATCAAATTTGCAGATGACACTAAGCTGGCGGGAATAGCCAACACCCAGAAGACAAGCTCAGAATCCAAAAATGTCCTATCCAACAACATGAAATTTAATGTGAAGAAAAGCAAGGTTTTACGCCTAGGCAGAAATTAACCAAAGGTACAAGTCCAAATTAGGCGAAACATGGCTCAAAAACCTTAACTGTGAGAGGAACCTTGGAGTCCTAGTAGATGATCACTTAAACATGAGCCAACAGTGTGTGGCAGCAGCCAAAAAAGGTAATACAATTCTTGGTTCTATAAATAGAGGCATAGAATCAAAATCATGTGAAGTATTAGTACAGCTTTATAAATCCTTAGCAAGACCACACCTGGAATACTGCATCCAGTTTTGGTCACCAAGTTATAAAAAATATGTTGAGATTTTGGAAAAAGTACAAAGAAGAACAACTAAGATGATTAAGGGCCTGGAGACTAAAACATATATGAAGAATGGTTGCAGGAATTGGGTATGGCTAATCTAGAGAAAAGAAGGACTGGGGTGACATGATAGCAGTTTTCCCGTATTTGACGGGCTGCCAGAGGGGATCAACTTATTTTCCAAAGCACCAGAAGGCAAGACAAGAAACAATGGATGGAAACTAATCAAACAGAGAAGCAACCTGGAATTAAGGAGAAACTTCCTAATAATGAGAACAATTAATCAGTGGAACAGCTTGCTTTTAAAAGTTGTAGATGCTTTATCACTGGAGATTTTTAAGAAAAGACTGGACAGCCATGTGTCTGAAATGGTATAGGGTCTCCAGCTTGAGTAGGGGGGTTGGACTAGAAGACCTCCAAGGTCCCTTCCAGTTCTATTCTGATTAAAATTAAGAACTTCCTTCTAGATCTTATTTGCAACGTAGAATTATTTTCTAACACTGTATTGTTCGGACAGATTGCTGCAGAAGACTATTCTCCTGTTAAGACATTATCATGAGATTTCTTACTGCTGATTCGTACACACAGATTTTTTTAAGGGATCTTCACTCTATTACAGTGTTACTAGTCTATGACTAAAACGATTGGCAGAATTATGGACTAGAGGTTTATACTACATATCTTATGCTAAACTAATGTAATAATTATAGTAATTATAGTATGATATACTGAACTTCCATATTCAAAAGCAGTGTACATCCAAAAATTGTATTTGTGATGCAAGGGGATCTGACTGGGAGCAATCATATTTTCAATATAAAAAGAAAAAAAAACTTAATAATACCTTTGCTACTCGGTCATAAACCTCCATTGCCATAATCCATTTACATAACCCTTCTGCTGCAGAAGATGCTTTAGCCACTTTGGGAGGATCAAATTCAGGATTAGTTAGATATTCCGAACGAATCTTCTGCATCACTGATACCTACATGAAACACACATTACTTACATCTGAAATACAGGATTCAGCAGTTAATAATTCTCTAAATCATTTGACTATTATTAATCATGTATTATTGGGTAGCTTTTATAATCAAGCTACAATTTGCTCCCTCTGCTTGTGATCCCTATCTTGCCCTGAGCATGTTTATGACAGACATTGATGGATTTCCCTGGTTTGTTTCTCTCCTCTCCTGTCATTAGCTGATAGGAAAACAAGTTCTGACAGATGCTAGATGGCTCTGGTTTGGCATAAGATAATTTGCACAGATGTGTTCAATAGGAGACTATCAATTTCTGGGCAGTGTTTTGGCCTTATTCTGAAATTGTGCTCAACCATGCTCAAAAGAAGTCTAACAATCTGCTAATATCAACAGATCAGTTCAGAAAGAACTAGCCTCATTTGCTCCCCAAACCATAATGTATGTTGGAAACAATGCCCAAGAACTGAATGGAAGGACAGAGGCCAACATCAGTTTAAAGTGGCCAATAGATGCTGGGCTAATCCATCCCTAGGAGTCATCTGTCTGCACCAGAGACTAAATGGTCAGTGAAGAATCACTGCAGCCACAGAAAAATTATAATAGCTTGTTGCCTGCTTAAATGAGAACACATTACTTAAAGGGTAGAACATGTAGCAATGACTTTAAGCTACCCCCAGATATGAACCAGGCGTGAAAACAAGGCAAAATTGTGAGCCTGTGGTTTAAAAAAAAGTGGCTGGAGCTTGTTTGTGCCCTAGCTAGATGGAAATAAGAAAGGGCTTACAATTATTATTCTCACATGACTGATATGTAAATGTCATTCTTCCATTTAAAAAAATGCTGGCTTTTAAAGACGAGACAAGAGACAGAGTCTTTTGTGCTCACTCTAATTGAATCACAATTTATTATTTTTGAAATAAACAAAGACTTACTGGAATGTTATCTTTGTCATATTCTCTCAAGTCTTTAAGGAAATTCATTTCACCTAAAAGTTTTTTGCTAGGTCCCCAGTAGTCTAAAATCTAAAAGACAGTTAAAGAATTATATTAAATAGTTTTAAAGGTAATGAGAAGGTGGGAAAATGCAGAGGGTTTTCTAATGAATGTATAATTTGAAGGATATTCAACAAGAGAACGCAGAAAATAATTTGTATAGAATAAAACAACTATCACTGACTATATATAGCAAAGACTATGAATTTGCACTTCAGACTCAAAGACAAAAAGGTTCTTTAGCGTACATGGGCACACAGCTAACACCTGTGGGTAATTCCTTAAGCAAACATGACTTTCTCATGTTTGTGGCAGCTGTGGTTTCTAGGAAACAACAGTGCTGCTTTAAGGATTGCTGAGAGATGCTACATAAGAGGCATCTTATGGATCTGAAGATATATGTCTTTAACTCCAAAGCTCTACACAATCCAACTCTCTGCACACTATATGTATGAAAATGAATCCGTCTTACATGTTTGAAAAATATTGAGCTTCATCATTATAATCCTCCCATGTAAACTATTAACATATGAAATAAAGTGGTAGTTTGTTTCTAATAGCGGTGTAAAAAATAGATAAAGGAAAAATCCACATTTTAGTGAAACACAGGGAACCAAAATATTGAATTAAAAAACTGAAAAATCCATTAGTCTGTTATATAAATTTCAACAGTGAAGCAAATGATAATCTTATTTTCTAAGTCTTCTTATAAACTCCACTTCCACATTCCTAGCCATTCTTCCTATCAAGATAGAAATGCTTTGCTAACAGTGTATTTATGGAACCAATAATCCAATTTATTGTTCTCTGCACTTTCTCATTTCATGATGAAAACTAAGACGATTTTCATGAAGATGAAGTATTGATAAAGCAACTTTACCATGCCTGCAGTTTTATTTTATTTAGCTCTAGGTATATGTTTCCTGTTTATTAAAATGGGTTTTGCCACTAAAAGCATTTTGCTTTGCTTCAATTACTTTACCTTGCCTCCAATTCCAGAAGGATCAGCAATTTTTTCTGGTTTGATATCCTTCATTACACAAATGGCAGCCATAACCAGTTTAACTCCAGAAGGTGGATTCTTCATTGATTTTACAATTGTAATATCTGCAGGCTAAAATATTATATATTGTCAAGTTGTAGTTTCCAAAATGTTGCATATTTAAACAGATCTGCTACCTGTTCTTATTTGAAAAAGATCAAGGACTGAACTTGGATCTTCTGGATGGAGTAAGTGATGGAATGCTCCTTCAATCAAACAATGATCAAAAGAATGCTATTCCAACCAAGTCTCTCTATTTAGGTTTCTTTCATAAACGCTTATACTGTCATTAACTTGCCTTCAGGGTGTCAAGTGCAGCCAATGCTGCCTCTAGTGCTGGAATTGCTTCGGCAAGGTCACTCTCGCATTCATTTTTCAGTGCCTGAGCTTCGGCTGCCTTTTCTGTAGCAAGCTCCTCATCTACTTTTACAGTTTTGCTTTTTGCTTCAACCTCAGCAGATTCCTTCTCAATGATCTAGAGAGGGAAGGTAAAGTAATAAATAAACAATTATAATGAAACAGGTACACAATCCATTAGAGTCATGCATTCAATTAGTAAGACCAACTGTTCTGAACTTCTGAGTTTATATTTGGAGCTGTATAAAAAGTATAAAAAAATTAAGCTCTGCATAAAATTAATGATTGCCACTAGAATTATTGTCTGTGACTTCTTGTATTGATGTTTTTGAAAGCACGTTTCTGCCAAATATATGAACATCTATGTCAACTGTCCCACTCAGTCATCTAGCAAAGAAAGACTCTTGGCCATTTGTTTTTGCCAAGAGTATATTGAAGTTTAGGTGTTTATGGAAGTAGCTTATGCTGAATCTGAGGTTTTCCCAGATTCACATTATCAGATTTTGATACTTGGCAACTGTGTCACTTTTACGGACATTTGCAGCATCCTGTGGTCACGTACTGCAATTTGTGATATTTTTTGCCAGTTTCTGGTGTTTACTTTTGGTTTCCAGCAAAACATACTCATTTGGGAAAAATTGATTTGTTTAGCAAACACAGTATTTGCTTAACACTCACCAAAAAAATGTCAAAAAATAGGTCCAATCATATGATGGTTTTACTTATGATTTATGATTTATAATTTTGGATTAAATTTCAGTTGTAAATTGAGGATTACCCTTAATCCCACTTTGACTGGGACAAGCTAATTATGTTCTGTGTGTATTTGTACATATTTGTGTTTGCGTGTTAAGTGTGATTTAAAAAAAACAGTTTTAAAAGACAGATTCCACTTGGGAAAAATCACCATTGTCAAATACTTGACAATGGATAGTTGTCATGGCAATTGGGACAGCTAACATTACAAAAATCTGAGAGGAGAAAAACCAAAACATTATTTATTAATTAATAATTACTATAATTCTTAATAGTTTTGAAACTGATCTGAAGCATTAGAGGTTGTAGTTTGCCATCTGACTTTTATTTAACACTAATGTAAGCTAACCACTATCATTTACATCACTAGCTTGCCATGTATAGCACAGCAAAGCAAAATCTTTATTTTTGTGATTGACCCCCACAAAATGATATTAGAATGATGAATATTTATCAACATTTCAGTATTAATAAGAATAGTGAAAATAAAAATGTGATTCCTGGGTGAATCCATATCAATTACCAATAAAACATGAACACCAGGAATATAATAAACTATAAAAGTTTAATACCATCACCGATCACCAAGCTTTCGTCAGATACTTCTGACATCGTCAGGGTTAATGCTGGTCTGTGGGAGAGTGCCTTTATAGGTGAGCCGTCATTTGCACATGGCTCTTAGATCTTGTCGTAGGTCCTAATTGATTTAACTGCTTTTTAATTATGGCTTCCATACTGATGACTCCTCTTTTCTTGCAGTAAAAGCCATAATTAAAAAGCAGTTAAATCAATTAGGACCTACGACAAGATCTAAGAGCCGTGTGCAAATGACGGCTCACCTATAAAGGCACTCTCCCACAGACCAGCATTAACCCTGACGATGTCAGAAGTATCTGACGAAAGCTTGGTGATCGGTGATGGTATTAAACTTTTATAGTTTATTATATTCCTGGTGTTCATGTTTTATTGGTAATTGACATTTCAGTATGAATAGTTTAGCCTAAAAGTCATTAAAAATACAAATTTCTAACACAAAGCTATAAAATCACCATATCATTAAAATATTATAATTAGTATAATCATTTGATTGTATACTACAATAACCACATTATCCTGAGCATCAGAAATTTTACCTTCATCATGGCTGCATTATCCACTTTTGCTTGCTCCAATTTAGGTTGCAAATTCACAAGTTCTTTCTTCATTTCACCCACCTGAAACCAATAGTAGTTGAACATGAATTGTTTAATATTCACAAACTAGAAAGAAGAAATAAAACATTTATTATGTACTATTGGGATTACAATCTTAAACTCATTGATTTTGGAGAAGATCCTCTGAACCAATGATATTTATTTATGGGTAAACATGTTAGGAATTTCTAGCCTGCTGTACAAATCAAGGAGAGTGCAAAAGTTGGCTTGAAACTCAACATTAAGAAAACCAAGATCATGGCATCCAGCCCTATTAATTCCTGGCAAATAGATGGGGAAGAAATGGAGGTAGTGACAGATTTTATCTTCCTGGGCTCCAAGATCACCACAGATGGGGACTGCAGTCAAGAAATTAAAATACGCTTGCTCCTGGGGAGGAAAGCTATGGAAAATCTAGACAGCATACTAAAAAGCAGAGACATCACCTTGCAACAAAAGCGCGTATAGTCAAGGCCATGGTTTTCCCATTTGTAATGTATGGCTGTGAAAGTTGGACCATAAGAAAGTCTGAGTGACAAAGAATTGAGGTTTTTGAACTATGGTGCTGGAGAAGACTCCTGCAAGTCCCCTGGACTGCAAGGCAATCAAACCGGTCAGTCCTAGAGGAGATCAACCCCAACTGCTCTTTAGAAGGCCAGATCCTAAAGTTGAAACTCAAGTACTTTGGCCACTTAATGAGAAGGAAGGACTCACTGGAGAAGGGCCTAATGCTGGAAAAGATTGAGGGCAATAGAAGAAGGGGACGACACAGAATGAGGTTGCTGGATGGAGTCCCTGAAGGAGTAGGCATTAGCTTAAATGGACTCCAGAAGATGGTAGAGGACAGGAAGGCCTGGAGGAACGTTGTCCATAGGGTTGTGAAGGGTTGGACATGACTTCGCAACTAACAACAACAAATCAAATCATATGCAAATGTAATTATATTTCTTGAAATAAATGCAAATAGTAACAAAAACTTTTTATTTAAAACAAATAGCACTAGAAACAACCAAATTAAAATAAAGGAAAAAGCTAAGATAGTCGGGTTTTGAAATTTTGAAGCTACTCTCACAAGATAAAAGTGTACTTTTTATTGATTCACCTGAGATTCAGCAAAAGCTAATTTGTCTAATCCATTAGTATATCTTTTTTTTGCCTTCATGATAGTATCACGATTCTGCGTCAAAAGAAGTTGGAAGGATCCAATAAGTTCAAGGTAGGAAGTAGGTGTAACATAGTTATGTCGTCCCAACTCGTTCAAAAATCTGCATCAATAAAAATAATGCATTAATTAACCAGGATTCAAAGAAAAAGATCTATTTTGTTTGATAATAAATATACATGCTTGTTCCTTTCCCTATGTATATGTAGCAGAATAAGCAAGACATTTAAATTAGGAAATTATAATTGGAATGGCTATTGTAATAAAACTAGTGACCCCTAAAGCATTTGATAAATCGACTCCACATTGAAAGGCCTGAATAGGTGTAATTCAGCTTTTGCTTCTGATATAATCCTATTTATATAATGGAATAATATGGCTAAAACCAGACTATTCCTATATACTTCCTTCAAAGTGCATTATGGAAGTAGGATAGTAGGATGCTGGTTAGAGCCAAATATCAAAACAGACATTCTTATTATTTAGTCAATATCCTCAAAGAGGCTCACTTTTACTTATCCCCCACATTCTGAAAATCTGGTAAATGCTGAGAGAAGAGGCAATAAAAGAATAAAAATCCAAGAAGAGATCCAGATGTTCTTGCTTTAACCATCCCTTTGCAGTGAAAGCCAGAGCCCAAGCCAGAGTTTATTTAAGAAGGTAACACATAAACACTATGTAATCTAACCTTATTATATTGATTTTATTTGGAATTTTGCAAAGGGGATCATTGCCTCCTTTCACACACACACATCGAGTATTTCCCTTTCCCCAAATATATTCCCTTTTATATCAAGAGATGAATCTTCACTCATTTTCTAAGGGAATTTTTCAATAACATCTTCCCAATGGCAATGCCTCTTGCATTTGCCTCTTGCATTTCTGTGCTGGCACATGGTTTGTTAAATTCTATGGTTCTAGGCTTTAACCAAGAAGATTCAAAACACTTTCCTTTCTATTCTCCTAGAGCCGAGGTGAATGAAGAAGTTCTGGATAGAAGAGTCAAGGGCTTCCCAGCTGGAAAAGTAAGATGTCCAATAGTAGCCTATTGTAAATTATCTTTTACTGGACACGCTTAGAAGAATTTCCTGTAGAGGCCAGAGAAATTTCAAATGATCCATCCTCCCAACTTATAACAGTTATAGTGTACTTAAAATATTAGGGGGTTTTAGCAATATTGTTTTATATGCTGGAATTCCTTCTTTTGCATTTATATTAAGAGCATAAACCTATATAGAAAGCTAACCTTTCAGAAAGTGATAACACAGATGTATGGAAATGTTTACAAATGGGAACCACTTCTTGACGTTCATTTTCTGTGAGCTCAAGCTTTTCCAAGAATTTAATAGCCACACGCTCAAGAGCATCTTCAGGCCATGGCTGTAAGCACAAGGATATAAAGTTTTCTTATAATGTGTCTTATTATACATTGTATTTGCTACTCCATTCCATTAACAGTTTGTCATGAAATTTGTCAATTGCAGATGAGCAAAGAAATTGGAAAAAGATTCACATTACCTCATTCTAAAGATATTCCTTTTCCTTGCATTTCACATAAGGTCTTAAGCAATATAATGACCATCTCGACAAATAATGGGAAAAAAAACCATTTAATTTTTTTTAGTCAACAGATGAATTTTCCTCTCACACATTCATTTTACTGTATTTATTTTACTCCATATGTATTCCTTTGTTTTACATATTAACAATCTACCTCAGGCACCATAGGACCACACCCAGGGATTTTTTGGATCCCATAAAATATCTCCATACTGATACCAATATGTTAAGTTCTCTAACCATGTTTGGAGTAGTAAGTAGATGAGAGTTGGATCCCCCCATCCCATATTCTACATAGAATATAATGAATGACAGTAAATGAAAGAGAAGTGATTAATCCACTCTATTCACTACATAGACAAGGTAAAACAATAAGGTGTTGTTTTACACTATACATCACTATACACAACAAAATAGGTCAAGCAAGAACCATTCCCCACTATGATCATATTGGAGTAAAAAATATATAATCCTAGAATATGTAGTTTATAGTGGAATTCCACTATATCATTCAATAGTATAAAAGAATATATTTTTGAATGACACTGAGATGCTTTAAGAGACTTTTAAAAAAAATCTATGTAGTATACAAGCATCCATTCCCAGTGACTGCAAAAAGTTACTAATAATTCAAAGTTGGATTATTCTCTGTAGGACAGAATCTTTTTAAGATCTAAAAAAAACCATTATCAACATCAAAGAGCGTAAAAGGCAAGTTTTTATGAGCCTGGTAAATATACTGACATCACTCTAAGTATTTCTACAAACCTGGAACCAGTCAATAGTACAACAGTTGATGAGAGATGGAAATTGTCTCAGTCGATTGCGAAAAGCATCTCCAATTGGACTGAAAGCTACTACAACATGGAGATTGTCTTTGCAACGGTTCACAAAGAAAGCAAATAAGGCCAACGGACTAAGCTCTTCATGCTTATGGCCTGCCTGGGCTACAGCACGAACTCCCTAGAAAATAAAGCACAGAAGTAAATCACCCAGTTCCAAGTCTAGTTTTGAAAAGCAATCTGACTACTAATAGGAAGTGTAATGTATTCATCAAAAGTAATTAACTTGTAAAAAATATATGTCTGATTGAGAAATAAATATATAAATACATATATAAAGACATAAAACAAAATCATCATCCCATTCTGGTATCTACAACCCAGTAATTTCCTAAGAATTAAAGGCTCTGATAGTAAGTTTTATCTTAACTACCTTCAAGTAACCATCAGTAAGAGTGACATTCAAATATCTTGGGGGAGATCATTTTCAAGAGATGGAGTCAAAATCAAAAAACATTTTCTTCTGCTTCCTCATCCCCAACTTCATATATGTGGGATATATCTGGAGGAGCATATCTGAGAGATTGGTTCTATCTGAAGGAGGCAATCCTGAAGATATCTGAGTGCCAATCCGTAAAGGACTATGTATTTTAAAACCAGACTTTGAACTGTCCCCAGAAGTGTTTTGAAGCCAACAAAGCCATTGCAAAACCAATGCTGTATATAGTTATGCTGATTCTCACTTGCCACTAGACAGGGAGCACTTCATTCTTCAGCAACAGTAGGATTCAGGTAGTCTCTAATAACAGTCCTATATAAAGTACATTTGCAGCAGTAAACCCAAGAAGTGATGAGAGCTTGCATTACCATTACAAGGCCTTCTATTAGTCTATTAGTGGTGCATTATTATCCATACAGTATAATATACAGATAGGTTTTAATTTATCAACTAGGGACATGGTTCAACTGAGGTTAAGCAGCTTACAAGTTATTTTCCTTTTAAATAAAGCAGAATTAAACTGCAGTCTTAGTTGTGGCCATGCATGGTAATATTTTAAATTCTAATCTTAATATTTTTTTAAAAAATAATTCTAATAAGTAATTATAATATTTAAGAGAAATATTATATGGGAATACCTCCATAACTTCCTGTTTCTCATCAGCTGCAAAAAGATTGGGCACTTCTCCTGTATTAAGCACACTGTCAACATCTTCTAAAAATCCTTCTTCTTTGATTTGTGTGTCTGTGATCAAAAACACAGTCTTCAAACCCTTCATACCTGCGTTCCTCAGAAGGTTCTAGAAGTAACACAAACATTATTAAGCATTCAGAGCAATAGAGACAACAACCCCATTAAGGAACTACCATGACTATCAACACTGTTACCTACTTGTGTAATGAAATGTCTGCAAGAAAACATCCAGGCTCAGAGAGCACCAAGAACCTCACAGTAGTTATAATTGCTGTTATGAAGACTCTCCTCTCCCTAGTTCTTTCTATGCACTTCTTTCATTTATTAGTTTTTTTACTTTTTATTTCTAAAATCTGTATTTTTTTATTCTTTTAAAAATTTAATAAATTTTTATATATATATAAAATTTGTGTGTGTATGTGTGTGTATATACATATATATGTATGTATGTATATGTATATACATATACAGTATGTGTGCATGTGTATCTGTATACGTATTATATGTATAATATCATTATCTATCACATTAGGCTCCTTTATGGATTACTGCCTTGTCGTGGCAAAGGGGGCTTGTGTAACTCAATGAAGCTATGAGCTATGCCGTGCAGGGCCACCCAAGATGGACAGGTCAGAGCAGAGAGTTCTGATAAAATGTGATCCACTGGAGAAGGAAATGGCAAACCACTCCAGTATCTTTGCCATGAAAATCCCATGGACAGTACTAAAAGGAAAAAAGATATGACGCTGGAAGATGAGCCCCTCAGGTCGGAAGGTGTCCAATATGCTACTGGGGAATAGCAAAGGGCTAGTACTAGTAGCGCCAGAAAGAATGAAGCGACTGAAGAATTTAACAAAACCGAAAGGACGCTCAGCTGTGGATATATCTGGTGGTGAAAGGAAAATCCGATGCTGTAATGATCTTTTCTCCATAGGAAACTGGAATGTAAGATCCATGAATCAAGGCAAGCTAGACGTAGTCAAAAAAGAGATGACAAGACTGAACATCGACATCTTAAAAATCAGCGACTAAAATGGACAGGAATGGGTGAATTTAATTCAGAGGACCATCAGGTATACCATTGTGGGCAAAAATCCCTCAGAAGAAATGGAGTAGCCTTCATAGTCAATAAAAGAATAGGAAAAGCAATACTGGGATACAATCCCCCAAATGACAGAATGATCTCAGTTCGAATCCAAGGCAAACCATTCAATATCACAGTAGTCCAAATCTATGTCCCAACCACTGGTGCTGAAGAGGATGAAACTGACCGGTTCTGTGAAGCCCTACAGCACCTTATAGAATTAACACCCAAAAATGATGTCCTTATCATCATGGGGGATTGGAATGCTAAAGTAGGAAGCCAAAAGATAATCGGAATAACAGGCAAGTTTGGTCTTGGAGTACAAAATGAAGCAGGGCACAGGCTGATAGAATTTTGTCAAGAGAATACGATGGTCATAACAAACACTCTTTTCCAACAACCCAAGAGACAGCTCTACACATGGACATCACCAGACAGAAATCAGATTGACTATGTGCTCTGCAGCCAAAGATGGAGAAGCTCTATACAGTCAGTAAAAACAAGACCAGGAGTGACTGTGGCTCAGATCATGAGCTTCTTGTTGCAAAATTTAGGCTTAAATTGAAGAAAGTAGGGAAAAGCACTAGGCCACTCAGGTATGAACTAAATCATATTCCTAAGGAATATACAGTAGAGGTGATAAATAGATTTAAGGAAATAGATCTGATAGACAGAGTGCCTGAAGAACTATGGATGGAGGTTCACAACATTGTACAATACGTGGCAACTAAAACCATCCCAAAGAAAAAGAAATGCAAGAAAGCAAAATGGCTGTCTATTGCAAATAGCTGAGGAAAGAATGGAAGCGAAAGGCAAAGGAGAAAGAGAAAGATACAACCAATTGAATGCAGAATTCCAGAGAATAGCTAGAAGAGATAAGAATACCTTCTTAAATGAACAGTGCAAAGAAATAGAAGAAAACAACAGAAGAGGGAGGACCAGAGATCTCTTTAAGAAAATTGGAGATATGAAGGGAACGTTTCATGCAAAGATGGGCATGATAAAGGACCAAAATGGCAGGGACCTAACAGAGGCAGAAGAGATTAAGAAGAGCTGGCAAAACTACACAGAAGAACTATACAAGAATGAGCTTAATATCCCAGATAACCACGATAGGGTGATCACTGATCTCGAGCCAGACATCCTAGAATGTGAAGTGAAATGGGCCTTAGGAAATCTGAGCAACAACAAAGCTAATGGAGGTGACAGTATTCCAGCTGAGCTATTCAAAATCTTAAAAGACGATGCAGTAAAAGTGCTACACTCAATTTGCCAGCAAATTTGGAAAACTCAACAGTGGCCACAGGATTAGAAAAGGTCAGTTTACATTCCAATTCCAAAGAAAAGCAATGCCAAAGAATGTTCAAACTATTGCACCATTGCACTCATTTAACATGCTAGTAAAGTTATGCTTAAAATCCTACAAGCTAGACTCCAGCAATATGTGGACTGAGAACTACCAGAAGTACAGGCAGGATTTCGAAGAGGCAGAGGAACTAGAGATCAAATTGCCAACGTATGCTGGATCATGGAGAAAGCTAGGGAGTTCCAGAAAAACATCTACTTTTACTTCATTGATTATGCTAAAGCCTTTGATTGTGTGGTATCACAACAAATTATGGCAAGTTCTTAAAAAGATGGGAGTACCAGATCATCTTATTTGTCTCTTGAGAAACCTATATGTGGATCAAGAAGCAACAGTGAGAACTGGACATGGAACCACTGATTGGTTCAAAATTGGGAAAGGAGTCCGGCAAGGCTGTATACTGTCGCCCTGCCTATTTAACTTATATGCAGAGCACATTATGAGAAAAGCAGGGCTAGATGAATCAAAAGTTGGAATTAAGATTGCCGGGAGAAATATCAACAACCTAAGATATGCAGATAATACCACTCTAATGGCAGAAAGTGAAGAGGAACTAAAGAGCCTCTTGACATGTGTGAAGAAGGAGAGTGCAAAAGTTGGCTTGAAACTCAACATTAAGAAAACCAAAATCATGGCATCCAGCCCTCTCAATTCCTGGTAAATAGATGGGGAAGAAATGGAGGTAGTGACAGATTTTATTTTCCTGGCTCTAAGATCACCTCAGATGGGGACTGCAGCCAAGAAATTAAAAGACGCTTGCTCCTGGGGAGGAAAGCTATGGAAAATCTAGACAGCATACTAAAAAGCAGAGACATCACCCTGCCAACAAAAGCGCGTATAGTCAAGGCCATGGTTTTCCCAGTTGCAATGTATGGCTGTGAAAGTTGGACCATAAGAAAGGCTGGGTGACAAAGAATTGAGGCCTTTGAACTATGGTCTGGAGAAGACTCCTGCGAGTCCCCTGGACTGCAAGGCATTCAAATCGGTCAGTCCTAGAAGAGATCAACCCCGACTGCTCTTTAGAAGGCCAGATCCTGAAGTTGAAACTCAAGTACTTTGGCCACTTAATGAGAAGGAAGGACTCACTGGAGAAGGGCCTAATGCTGGGAAAGATTGAGGGCAATAGAAGAAGGGGACGACAGAGAATGAAGTGGCTGGATGGAGTCACTGAAGCAGTAGGTGTTAGCTTAAATGGACTCCAGAAGATGGTAGAGGACAGGAAGACCTGGAGGAATTTGTCCATGGGGTCGCAATGGGTCGGACACGACTTCACAATTAACAAGAACAACAATCACATTAGGATAATTCATGTATTACTCATTTCAAATCCACCCTCCAAATCTTCCACTGCCAGAGTACAGAGCATTCAACTCAAATACCTCATGGAATAAGTACAGTATTTCAGCATGCAGAAAATTTCATTAATTTTTTTCTAAAAAAATATTTTATATGTTTTTTTTAATTTTTAAGAAAAAGTACTCAGGATACACCGTGGTGTTTGAGTAATCAGACATTCAAAAGTAAAAACATAAATAAACAACTCAACTTAATACATTCACTGTCTCCTCTCTATTTCCCTCAAATAACATAATATGTTTAAAATATTCCATTTCTAAATTAAATTTCTATTACTACTAAACCTGTTTTAAAACTTTATCAGTTTACAATTACCAAAATCAAATTTAACTTTAAATCAACAAGTTATCAATTCAGATATCCCTTCCAGATGTATTCTAGTTCTTAATTTCTCTCATCCCTCTTTTTATCACCAATCTCATTTATTTCTTCTTCCATTACACAATAGCTATCTTAGCAAAAAAATAATGTTAAACCTTAATTCACTTCAATTCATTACACAAACTTCAAATTTCATCCAATTGATTGTCATACCTTATCACATCTATGTTATTGTACAAAAAAATCATCTAAGTTAAAATACTCCATTAATTATTAAAACCATCCCAATCTAAAAAAATCAATATTTTTTCAATTCCAATACATAATTTTCGTCAAAATATATCTATTATTCCAAAAAATATTCTTAATCTATTTAAAATATCCATTCTAAAAATCACCTTCATGTATATATGTTTATATTTTTTCTTGCTTCTAACTCTAAAATCATAATCCTTAAAACCAACCATAAATCCAACATTGCCTTTTAATCCATTACACAATTTTAAATTTCTCTTTTCAGTCTAATTCTGGCTTTTTTCCTGTGCCAAGAAGGTTTCCATAAAGACGCTTCCCTTTCAGCCAGTGTATCTATCTTTGTTGCTTGCAGTAGCCTTTGAAATAATAGAAATCCCATCCTCTGCATTAAATGTCTATTTCTCTCCTCCTTGAAGCGTCGTTGCTTTGTAGTTTGAAATCTCAGTCTTTGCTTCTTCTGTTCCTCAAAGTTGCAGATGGAAGGTTTGTAAGATAGAATAAGTTCATCTTTTATCTCTGTTGATTCCTCTTCTAATATATTTTGATTTATACCATAGTCAGATGTAGCCTGGACATCCATTTGAACATTTGAAGTGAAATTTCTGGATCTTAGTTCTGTAGTAAACTTCTTCATTGTAGCACATATTTCTGCAGTAGCCTCATAAATCTTTTCTAATATAAGTGTACAATTTAATTGTGACTGAGGTTCTCCATTTTGATAGTGATTAAAAAAAAGTCTCTTTTTTCTTTTTTGTGGAGGCTATATTTAATATAATTTAGGCAATATCCACCCCCACAGTTCCCACAATTACCCAGCTTATCTTTCCTCTTCCAAAGTGTTTTGAAGGTCAGCTATCTTCAAACCAAGTAACCAGAAGTTGCAGTATTAAATGTTCGCCACTAGATGTCCTCAGTAAGTTAAAAAAGGTCTTTTCCAAACACCATTTCCCTTTTTCTATCTTTTAAAGTATAATGTGAAAAAGAAATAATCTTCCAGCATAGGATGATAGTACAGTTCTTAGAAAAAGAGGAAAAGAAAAGAATTTTTTTTTCTGTACCCCCAAAAATATAAAAGTAAATATAGTTTTTAAAATTTTGTTCTATTTTTATAGAACGCCTTTCTTCCAAAAAATGTAGAAGGTGACTTTTCAAGGCAGGGAAGTAATTCCAACAAGGCTCTTTCAGGTACCATGGTGTGGTTCCGGCTAATGAAACATTCCAAAGAACTTCCAGGCATTTATTTTCCTAAAAGTCTTTTATTGTTACAAAATGTCGGCACAGGCACAACGGAGGGATGCTAGGATCTAAGTTCTCTTCCTCTGAGCAGTTAAATTATCAGCATGTTCCCTCCCTAAATTAGCCATCATATCTCACATTAGCCAATTAGTGTGAAGGTCAAATGTTTTCTTCCTTTTTCTTTCCCGGGCTTTACCCCCAACACCCCTTCTGCTCTTTATTAACCCCATATTTACCAGACAATTCTGCATATTGTCAAAAGCAAGAATATACAATATTTGCAGCATTGACATACCAAATACAAAATAGAATAGAGAGAATAGCAAAGAAAGCTCTCACCCAGATTCACCACGGGGGTTCTTACAGCTTAGATGTTCTTTGACTTGCAGTTTGAAGCAGCAGAGTGATTGGCTATTTTACTGGCCGATCTTCTTCTCCATCAGCCCTCAGAGACAGCTTGGACTACTAAAGGAGCCACCGCTCCTCAGCAGCTGAGCAGAGCCTCCTCAACAGAAGTTGCACTCTCCAGGGCGACTTTGGACCCGCATAAGGGTCTGCAGGCGGAGGGAAAGCTAGCCGATGAGGAGGTAGTCTCCGCGTACGCCTAGAGATGCCGCGAACCAGAACCGGAAGTCCAGAAAATTTCATTTCTGACTGACCTTTTAAACTATATAAGTTTAATAGGTAAAATCCTGCATGGCATCTGGTTGTATAAATTATTCCAGAGTGGTTTGAAGAGCACAATTCTAAAAAACCAGTTAGTTAATTATGTTCTACCAAGGAGATATCAACTCTTAGCCACCACAAAATAGATTTTTTCCAGAATCACTGGTCCCAAGCCTGGTCCTTCAGATCTTTCTAAAACTATTAAGAAGACTTTGAGCAATATAAATTTAACTGTATATGTTTTTACCTTTAGGTCTTCCCTCCACTCATTCATTCCATAGCTCTTGGAAATTTCAGGTTGGAAAATATTCATTTTTGCCATGGATGTAGCCAATCGGGTCAGGGATTGTCGTCCACTTCCTCCCATTCCAACAAGTAAAGCATTACCCCCAGATTGCTTGAGCACACGGCATATACGAGATAAATGTTCCAGTACATACCTTTGATTCAAAAAATATCAATTTCAGCAAACAACATTACAATTAAAATCAAATCATTTTTATATAAAGATGGAAATTAACAATATTTTCCATCATTTTGAAGTGGAAAACTTAAAAACAGTGGAATAAGCTGTAATATAAATTTAACATAATTTTACAAAAGGGAAATGTCAGATTCTGCCTGCCCCCCAACATGAAGAAAAAATAGTTTGGCTGAATGTTAATTAACTAAATATTTATAAAGAATTATTTCTCATTCTATATACTGAAACACATCATTCCTTATCTTTTACTTAAATTGAAAATTCTGGAAAATTAAAGAAACAATGAGGACTTGGGGGGAAAACCTGATGCTCATGTTAAGGGAATAACACTATTTAAAATATGTTTTGATTGTGACTTGTAAAATTTGTCTAATTTATTTCCAAAATCCATACAGTATATAAAAAATACAATCTGTTGACTTTGGGGAAAAAAAGTCAGTATGATTCAGGAGTTCTATATAAGGTAACTACTGCTACCAGACTTGGCCTGGCAAGCTCCTAAGTTAAATTATACTTTGTATTTTTCTAAATAGAAATAAACTACATAAGACTAAAAGTATTCTGTGAATAATTGTCGGCAAAAGTAATATACAAAGCTATTGCACCTAAAAATTACTAGATTCATTCTTGTTTTATGAGTTTGATTATATTCATCCAAACATAGATCCACAACATCATTGAACATTTGTATACTTGGAATTTCATAATAAATTCTTTCATCTCCTTCAAGGTCAGGATTCATGTAGTCTCCAAACAGGAGATTTCTCATATCTTCTTCACTTATCTATTGGTGGAAAAGAAATGACATTCAGTCTATTTTAACACCATTACATGCAATTAAGAACACAGAAATTAGGTTATGATACTTGTACTGACAATTGTAATAAAAGGTTAGTGATAAAGATTTGAATGTGCCATTTTAAGCCTCAACGCCTCAAATACATTATCAAAAATCATGGAAGGCAATGCAAGAAATATTCAGATTACAACAATTTAATGCAGGGGTCCCCAACCCCCAGTCTGTGGACCAGTACCGGTCCGTGGCATGCCACAACCAGTCCGCACAAACAAGCAAAGCCCCATCTGCAGGATGCAGGCAGCACACAAAACCACGCCTCTCCGATCTGCGGAAAAACCTCTCTCCACAGAACCAGTTCCTGGTGCCCAAAAGGTTGGGGACCTCTGGTTTAGTGGATTTCTCAGAGCTTCCATATCTTATCAGATTGTCATATTCTAATGGGAATACATGGTTTGACAGATAAACTGGTCCTGAACCAGACAGAATTTTAAAGTTGACAAGCATCAACTTGAATTGCACCCAGAAGCCAACTGATAACTATTTCAGGTGTTGCACTAGTGTACTACTTCATCAAAATAAGTAGCACCAATATCTTAAATTGATATATAGCATTTTAGATCACATATATATTTTGAATGATCTTCAAGGGCAGCTCCATGTATTGCAATTGTTGAATCAAGACATGATGAAGGCATGAATTACTATGAAAAGTACCTCCTAATCCAGAAATGGTTGTAACTTAGCATACAAGATGGAGCTGTATGAAGGTCCTTCTAGCCACAGTTATCATCTGCTCTTTAAACAGGAACTTATGAGTCTAGGTAGACACCCAGATTATTAATCAGTTCAGCAGAGATCGTGCAATCCTATAAACTGTCTAATTTACAATTTCTTACTTCCAAAATACAAATCATACCTAATTGGCAATATTAACAATTATGAATAAGATAAAATAAATAATATTTCAACAATAGAATAGGAATGCCTAGGATCCAGCTTCATACACTTGGTAGTACTGTGGCAACAAGACTGCAACAGAAGCTGGTCTCTAGGATGATCATTGTGAGCGTTCCTCCAAGGATCTTTCCTTCAGGGCAGTTGAGGCTAATGGCTACAGTATATATATTTGAGGGGTCCTGCTAAAGCAGGTTCATGAGCTGTTGCTTCCCTCTATCTTCCCAAAGAGTGAGGTTCTATTTTTAGTGCCAAAAATAATGTGGGGAAAGAGACAGAAGTCACTCTTTCCCTTCTGTCCCTGATATCTTTTTCTATTTTTATGTGCATGTTTAGCTTTGGAGATGCTTAAAAAAAACCATGAAGAGAAAAAAAATGAAGTGAAAATATTCCTCCAAAGGCAGCAAACCATAGACAGAGTGTTTTTTTTAAAAATGGGAGATTTTTCCCTCTCTTTGAAATAGATACTGTTACCGTTTCATACTTTTGCTGTAAAGAAAAATGAGAGCTTTTGAAACTGTCACGCAGCAAGAAATCAACTGGGTCTCTCTTGTACTTCCTTTCTATTTCAGAGAATATCGCCACCCAGATACCTCAATTAGGTATCTTCCCAACCACAACTCACTCAAATTGCATAGCCACTGCAATATATCCCAACAGTCATATTCTGTAACCTCTCAAAAGAGCCAAAAGATGTATGAGGAGTCATGGGCTACAATGTCTTCATATATCCTTGGTTTTTGGTTTTTTGTTTTAAAAAAGACAAGTAAAGAAAATATGGCTACTCTGAAATCAACATCCAGCAAAGAAACATCTTGCTTTGCCATATGCAATGACATACAATTGTAAGATTTTGTTCTAGTTCTAGTAAAGCTGGTCAGGCAGTAATGAATAAGAGATACTTTTGTAATAAATACTGTGAGTACTTACAGGTGCATTTCCTTGTCTCAGGTGTGAAAATACTGCATCAAATGCTTCTTTGAAATGTTCTTTTACAATTTCTTTCATGAGTTTGAACAGCCAAGCCCTATCAGCATCATCCACAAGCCGGTCATAAAACACTCGAAATACTTCATGTACAAAGAGACGAATCATTGTATGCTTGTTGACAACTGAATCCTTCTTAATAAGCAAGCAGCCTAGGATAACTCGTGAAAAATCACGCAAATTGAATGTATAATGGGATTTGGCTGGTGTTGGTAATAGGTTTGCCATGGCTTTCTTGTATACCTTAATTATTGGAAAGAAAAAAAAGCATAGACTTTTAGAATTACGAACTTCATTAACTTAGATCACCAAACATGTATTTACATCTGTATTGGATTTCAAGGTTGCCCAAATCCATAACAGAGTTGGAAGGGACCTTGGAGGTCTTCAACCCCCTGCTCAGGCAAGAAACACTACACCATTTCAGACAAATGGTTGTCCAATCTCTTCTTAAAAACTTCCAGTGTTGGAGCATTCACAACTTCTGGAGGCAGGTTGTTCCACTGGCTAACTGTTCTAACTGTCAGAAAATTTCTCCTTAGTTCTAGGTTGCTTCTCTCCTTGATTAGTTTCCATCCACTGCTTCTTATCGTGCCTTCAGGTGCTTTGGAGAATAGCTTGACTCCCTCTTCTTTGTGGCAACTACTGAGATATTGGAACACTGCTATCATGTCACCCCTAATCCTTCTTTTCATTAAACAAGAAACTGGTTCTGTTTGGATGGGAGTTGTATGTATCTCTGGGGGATGCTGTTCCAGAGGACAGATGCCATGGGAAGTAGAGAAGGCATGCTTCCTCATTCCTGCAAGATGACTTTTAACAGAAGGGACCAGAGCATACCAACTCTGCATCATTGTACTAGATGGCCAGAAGATTTGGTGATGGATGCGCTCTCAAATATCTGAACCTTATGCCATTAAAGGTGATAAGCAGCACTTTTAATTGCAACCAGAAGCCAGAATCTGTTCTGCTAGTGAAGCAGCAAAGATACATGGGCATAGCAAGACATGCCCATTACTGCTCGTGCCACTGTATTTTGAACCAGTCCTGGGCATGTAAAAGAGGCAGTGATTACACTGCAATAATGCAATGCTCATTTCATAATTTCTCTCATCAATCCCCTGCACACACTTTCCTCAATACTATTTCATAAAAGTATTTGTCCGTTAGAAAAATTAGTTGCACTTTTCCCCCAAATGATACACTCATGAGGCTATCTGAGTCATCTTGAAAATCTCTTAGTTTACGTTTTAACACAAATAACTAAGCAGAGAATATGACCTACCTCCATAGTGCCACTGACAATCTGGTTTCCAATTGTGAAATATTCTGGAATAAATTCATTTACTCTGAGATAAAAAGAAACAACAGTAGAAAAAATCCGGACCATTGTTTCATCACTGAAGGAATTAATGGTGCAAATATTGAAATGTCTCAGGAAACGAGGTGTTACAGGATTTCTTCCACCACCTGGTGGACCCATGGCAGCCATCAACTGAATATCAACTAGTGTTATTTTATTTGTGTCTTTTAAATCATACCTTTAAAAGAAATATGTGATATTCAGACAATCACGGTGATATATGAAAGTTTAGTGCAATAGTATAAAAATACCTTAATATTCCACTAGCTAATATATAGTCATTTTATAGTTTTTCCCTTTCCAATCCTCATCTTTACATCATCCTGCAAACCTCCAAATCTGTTCCAGTGGAAAAGAATTCCACTGGCAACAGGACAAAATTTGGTACAATATCACAATTTTTTAGTACTGCAGAAATGATCACATGAAAGGGGATTCCATATGAAGTCACACTTGCATTGTTATATACTATTATGAGTAATGAAACACTCACTAAGAAAATAAAGCGTTATTGTATATGGATGTTTAAGAAGGGTATATGTTTATAAATGTACACTTAATCCTCATTATTCATTAAAACTTTTATGAGAAATGCAGCTTCCTTTTAATAATATATACATATCTAAAATTATCTCCTAAAAAAATCCACCTTAGAATTAAATATGTGGGATAGATAACTGACTTTTTCAGATTATGGACTGGACAGGGCAGAGTTTTATGGTTTTTCTTTTTATCCCCAACCAGGAAGACTAACAGGATGCTTCTCTGGCTAGCTACAGCAGTGATTGCTGGCTCTCAGGTTTAAACTGCTGAATCTACCAGTTATGGTCATGCCTTTTAATGAGGAAGAAACAAGACACTGAGCATGTTGGTTGCTCAGGAGAATTGTACTGGTTATTGGTTGCATCTTCAGAATAGCCATGGGGGGGGGGAACATCTACTTCTCTAGAGTAGTTGGCAACCCAACAACTCACTGTGACAAAAAATAATGTTATAACTCTCTAGAGCAGTAGTGGCGAACCTATGGCATGTGTGCCAGAGGCAGCATGCAGAGCCTCCTCTGTGGGCATGTGTGCCGTCGCCCCCAGCCTCGCCTCCCCAGCAGCCCCCCCGGAGGAGAGTTGCTCCCGGGCACAGCCCACGCGGAGCAGCACAGCCAAGGACATGGGAGCTGGGCAGCAGGGATAAGACTCTGCCCTCGCGCCACATCATGCGCAGATGATGATACGGGGCACGGGTGGAGGGCATGGCCGCCATGGTGCTGCAGGGCTGCCTAGGCGATCTGCGGCAGGCCATGAAGGCAGTAGGTGGCCCTGTGGGCAGGCAGAGTGGGGGGAGGAGTTGGGACAGGCCAGGGGTGGGTGGGGTGATTTTTGGGCATTCGGTGTCTAAAAAGCTCGCCATCACTGCTCTAGAATAACTTGCATTACATGGAGGATCAATGTTCTAAGGAGCTCATTACTGGGCCAGTGTTTGCTTCAGGAAAATGTCTAGTGTTGCTCTCCAGAGCCATCAAATGATTAAATGATATGTCTTTTTTAAAAAAGTGAAAAATTATGGATGTAATCCTGGAGGGTATGTGCTGCTATGGCACAAAAATATTCAGGTCTACCTGCTTCAAAATATCTTGCTCTGAAGAAGGACCCCTCAGGTTGAGTATGAAGGGGAAACTAGTTTATATTACTGCTACTAATAATGAAGCAGTCCCTCCCCAAAAAGGCAGAAACACCCCCCCCACACACACACAGTGGTATATTCTTACATCTGAAACAGACAGATATTTTGAATCACTGATAGTTTGATAACATTCAAAGATTTACTTATTATACAAAATAAAAAAGTTACCAGATTCCATGATCAAAAAACTGTCTTAAAAGTTCAACTGGAGGCTGAGCTCCATATTGCTCCAGTGCAGGCATATTCATATCATCTACAAAGATTACACACTTCTTTCCCAAAGGTGGCCCATATATTCCTTTCCGCCTTTTGTCCAACCTGGCCATGATAATATTCTACAATAAAAAAGAACATGTTTCCATTCACTAAAAATAACTTATGAGAAATAACACATCAAATTATTGCATTCTTTTTTAAAATAAAGGTTAATATGTGCCTCACATACAATGCACAAAAAGAACAGTGAGTGACATGGTTCAACTTTAACTGCATAAAACCAACCCTCAACAACAACACCAATGCAAGAGAGATCACATTTATCACCATGCTGATGAACTACAGCTGCAAAATGTGGAACCTAAGCAAACTGGAAACAGAAGCTTCAAGAAATAGAACAAATAATAAAGAGTTTATTACTAAAGATCTTGTTCAAAGAATCCTAAATCAGAAATTTGTAGCAGAACCAATTTCAAAACCGTCATCACAGTAGCACAAAAACTGTAGAAAGTAAGGAACATGTCCTTGATAGAAATATGCAGGAACCATTACTAGGGGCAAAAGGAGCTGAAATATTTTGTACGTCCAGAACAATAAGATAATATTCAGAAGTGACTTAGGTGGAAACCTCTCTAATTTACCGAAGTATAAGAAGAACTAAGTAAAATCAGTTTTGCAAGATTCTATTATGATAATCAATCTCAATAAAGTAGTTTTAGTCTTATTATAGAGTTGATTTCCTGGTTTGGTCTAGCTAGTGGAGCTGAAAAAAGCAGAAATGTGAACAAGCAAAGCAGGTCATATACATGCATATCAACAAATGGGGCTGAAAGGTGATATACGGGCAGCTCTATTACTCTGTATACTCCTAAAAGTAACTATTTATGAGATGGATGAAATAAAAAAAACTTGTGGTACTAGTAGG